>NC_071603.1:5000-305000 GCF_024509145.1 Vidua macroura
AGAAGAAAATACATACAGGTAAACAGAGAAGCAGAGAGAGAGAGTTAGAAACAGTGAGAAACAGAAACAAAGTTAGGGACGGACAGAAATGACGTGACAGAAAGAAAACTAAGAGAAGAAGCAAAGGAAGAAATACAGTGGGGAAAAAAAAATTACTAAACCACACCAAAAAAACACAGGAGCCAAAGGGGGAGGGGGAGGGAGCGGGGGGCATCTTTATTAGGGTTGATTCAACTTTATTGAATGATTTTTTTATTTACACTCCAGCAAAACACATAGAAACGATGTATACGAATGGGAGCGTAGATACAATCCGTACGCTGACTGGTAGAAATCCGACTTACGTACGGAGCCGTATGGGAAATGCGGCGGCGAAAGCAAACACGGAACGATACGGGGCAATAGAAACCGAACGCATATTAACACAATATAACATTTTTTCTATTTACATTACAT
Source organism: Vidua macroura (assembly GCF_024509145.1). Classification (NCBI taxonomy): domain Eukaryota; kingdom Metazoa; phylum Chordata; class Aves; order Passeriformes; family Viduidae; genus Vidua; species Vidua macroura. Next base: position 5,457 of record NC_071603.1, read on the forward strand.
TTTGTTTGATTGTTAGAGGAAAGACCAAAAAAAAAAAATAGCACACAGAAAACAACAGTCATCCACCGTGACCACCTCCTTCACATTCCACGCAAACTCACCGTCGCTCTCATTTCAACCGCTCCGTTACGCCCCGGCAATCGTTGTTCCTCGGGAACGTGGTCCCCGGGAGCCTCCTAAAAAATCCTCCTGCCTGACGAAAACCCCGGTCCCGGGACGGTCCGCCTCCAAACTTTGGCGATGAACTTCGCCTCGCGGACCGGCCGGGACCGAGGAAAAAAAAACCCAGCCGGGGGGAAAAAAAAAAAAAACCCCAGCTGGGGATTTTTTATTCTAAATTTAAAAATGAGCTGAAAAACCTGAAAGGCAAAGGCCATACGCACAAGGTTAGAACCGGTCAACACACACTCACACCTGCAGACACAAGCTCTCACAGACAGACACGGACAATCACGCTCTCTCACACGCTCTTCCGCTTACACGCTGACTGCGACCCTTACTTGAAACGCTACGTTGCCGCTTCGACGCGTCTTCTGACCGCGGCTCTTCGATGTCCGGCGGTAGATTCCGGGATAACGTGTAGGGACCCGGGGACCTGCGAGACGACAGAGACGACGGGAGGCGGTCGACGAGTGACTATCTGACAGCTAGGAGCTATTCCCGCTCCGGGTCCATAAATTTTGTACCCAAAACCCCCATAGAAGACAGATGAACTGTAAAGTTTTATAACTGCTCTACCTAACTGTGACTACGCGCCTGGGCAGGGCAGCTCCGATCGTAAGTGGCACGACAGAGGCATGTACAACATAAGCCAAGGTAGGTACATACAATATATGCACAATATAAGCCAACATAGGAACATACAGTATAAGTACATACAATATAAACCGACATAGGTACATACGACATAAGTACATACAATATAAGCACATACAGTATAAGCCAACATAGGTAGGTACAACCTAAGCACGTACAATATATGCCGACGTAGATACAATATAAGTGAGGACTTGACGTAACTCTCCGGAAGATTAATTGTTGAGCCCTATACCCTTTGAGAAGGCGCAAGCTACGGAACTACTGTGGTCAGGTGATGAGGGTCTAATATGCTCCCTCTAGAAGTCCAAGAGAATGGCACGGGAAGAGAAGGCGCTACCAAAGGTGAGAAGGAAGATGGATGAGAACGTCTCCTGTACTTCTTCCCGTCTCAAAAAGTAAAAATGTAACGATGCCGGAATAAGCGATATCCAGGAAGGTACACGAGTAAAATATGGCCGATACTGCAGAGAACAATGCCGATAAAGCCTCGAGATGTAACAAAGGCCTATGACGCAGAAATCAATGGACACGGACGACATAACACAGACACGGACGACATAACACAGACACGGACGACATAACACAGACACGGACGACATAACACAGACACGAGTGAAAACTGCCTGGCAGTTCCACCTTATGGACCCAAGATTGCTAGTCCAAGATGAGTCATAGGCCGATGATGCCAAAGGAAAGAAAGCCCTAGGGCAATAGCATGTGATGATGAAATTTAACTCCTTTCAAGATGTTAGTGCCAAAGGACTTAAGAGGAAGCCTAAGAAGCTCAGTAGGCCTAGACAAGAAAGCGATGACTACGGCGTGACCGTGGCTAGAGCTCCGGACGTGAAGGCGAGCTCCTCGGGTGAAAAGATCCACGACGACGTCAAGAGTCAAAGAAGGCCGCCGACGCAAACCTCGCGAGGACGCGAAGACGGATCGGAACTGCCCTGCCCGGCGAAGACTCTGGTGAGGCTGAGGAGAAACCCTCTCCCTCTGCTTCCGAGGGGCCCGTCCCACTATGGGCCTCTCCTCTAAGCTAACATCAAATTGTCTCCTGTGATAGTAAAGGTTTTTCCCCTTCTCCCACCTACTGGCCCCGACACTTAGCTTTTGCAAGACGACCGGACAAAATCCATCGTCAGCCAGACGTGGACGGCGACATGTTCTCTACATCCGCTTCGGTGCTGCCGTTTCCAAACTTCAGCTATGCGCCTCCTCACGGTACCTAAGACAAAACAGAAAATGCAACTAGCGCCCTGCAAAAGAGGAATCCCCGGAACTCTGACGCACCGCTGCCCCGGCTCACCTGAAATCTTGATGCGACTCAACAGGCTGCCAGGAGGATACCTACAAAAGGAAAAGGTACAGGCTTAGCGTGCTGCCGCATAACGGTCACCTATGAGTCACCCAGCCTAAATGCCGACTCACCCGCTTGACTCTGTTCCTTCACACGCCTAGGGCAGCAATGACACCTGCAAAGAAACAAAGCAAAAAAAACCACACTGAGATACCGAGAAAAGACCACCACCCTGACCTGACAAGTACGCCCACCTACACCTTAAGCTTGCACCCACCGGCCCTCAGACATCTGGGATCAGAGACATCTCGCGAGAGAACTGCCTAAAAAAAAAAAAAAAAAACAAAAGGGATGCTGAGACTTTCACCAGAAACTGAGACCTGTGCGAGAACAACTGCTTCTGTCCACTGCTCACCTGGCACACTTGGCCTTGGCTGCAGCTATCTGCCTGGACTTCCTAATAATAAAGACAAAGAACAGTGCTGTAACATAGTCACCATTTATGCTTCCCCTGCAAATACAAACAGCAACTGACCTTCTCAGGGAAAACCCCCTGACCCAGGAGGGGCGCTCTGCCACAGATCTTAAATGTCTGCATCTGAAAGAAAGTTAGGAGAAAATTCAAACAACTGTAGGATAACTTAACAGGTCCAAGCATCCTGTGTGAATCTAGGAATACCATCTAGAATACAACTACATCCCCCATTCCAAATTGCAGGTCTCCAGGACTTGTGCAATTACACCAGGCTATGCAGCAGGACAGAGCAGCTCCGGGACAAATATGTGCAGACACCCGTGACACGGGACAGGACACGACAAACGAGGGGACGCCACAAGGAGAAAAATCTCTTGGCGAGAAAAATGCCCGCGAGGACAGAGAGATTGCGGAACGAGATGACCTAGGGGAGACGGACGGCTCGGAGCTGATGAGGCTCAAAGAACCCTGCAGGAAGAAGATGCTAAGAAAACGATGTCTTCCGAGAACTGCACAAGCGGATGCCTGAAAAGCCTACAGTAAGAATGAGCTACCTAGCTTGGCGTTCTCACAAGTCCTAAGCCGCTATAATGGATCGTTGGGGTGTGCGGCTGTCGCTACCGCTCAGAACGAGACCTTCAAAGACATCTGACCGGATGCTTCTAAAGACAGATACGACTGCGATGCCTGTCGGGACTCCCGAGTCAAAAGGCCTGTGGCGTTGGGGCCGGGCCGAGGAACGCAAAGATCACAGATGCCAAGATGACCCTCAGACAGCTAAGGTAAAAAAAGACAAGTGACGTGACAGACCCAAACAACACAGAATGCACAAGAGACAAGTGACACGACCCACACCGGAACTGCTCTGCCCTGCGCACCTCAGCACTGAGATCAAAAGAGACGCTTTCCCTTTAGGTGGCCTAATGAGACACTTCTTAGACATCCCTATCTCTAAAGCAGACTCAAAAATCCCTTCCGGGCAGTCCCAAGCCAGCACCCCGCTTCCCTCCCCTCAGTGGGTCGTAGCCCTCGACTTATCTTGCACACTTCTGGGCGTGCAAATCCCTGTCGAGTGCAAAAGAAGGCCACCTCCCTGTCTGGGAAGTTCCAGCTGTCACCAGGCTCTTATCTCTTCGTCTGCCAAGACAAAGAAAAGGAAACATCAGTGCACAATCTTAACAGCACACGGGCTAAAACCTGACAATTCTGCTACTCACCTTCTCCTAAGAGAGCCCTGGCGTTCGGGCCGCACGCTTCGGCCGTGCTCCGAGGCCGACGCTGCCGTCACGAGGTACGCCTAGGTTAAGTGGAGACAAGGTGACTGGGCACGGCTGAAACTGGAGTGGACCCCCTCTCCTCCTCCCTACCTCCCCGACTCACCGCAGCTCCTCGGCCGTTCCCGTGAGCTACCCAGACGGGACCTTGAAATACAAGATGTGTGGGCTTCATCACGGGGTCCCGTCATACTTCCGGAGGGCTCACGAGTGCAGGAAACCCGGTCCGTCCGCCACCTGATGACATGGGCTTAGCGTACGCCGAGTGGATGGCCTAAAGCACGCAAATGAGAACGGATGGTTAGAGGTGCACCAGAAACTGAGACCTGTGCGAGAACAACTGCTTCTGTCCACTGCTCACCTGGCACACTTGGCCTTGGCTGCAGCTATCTGCCTGGACTTCCTAATAATAAAGACAAAGAACAGTGCTGTAACATAGTCACCATTTATGCTTCCCCTGCAAATACAAACAGCAACTGACCTTCTCAGGGAAAACCCCCTGACCCAGGAGGGGCGCTCTGCCACAGATCTTAAATGTCTGCATCTGAAAGAAAGTTAGGAGAAAATTCAAACAACTGTAGGGTAACTTAACAGGTCCAAGCATCCTGTGTGAATCTAGGAATACCATCTAGAATACAACTACATCCCCCATTCCAAATTGCAGGTCTCCAGGACTTGTGCAATTACACCAGGCTATGCAGCAGGACAGAGCAGCTCCGGGACAAATATGTGCAGACACCCGTGACACAGGACAGGACACGACAAACGAGGGGACGCCACAAGGAGAAAAATCTCTTGGCGAGAAAAATGCCCGCGAGGACAGAGAGATTGCGGAACGAGATGACCTAGGGGAGACGGACGGCTCGGAGCTGATGAGGCTCAAAGAACCCTGCAGGAAGAAGATGCTAAGAAAACGATGTCTTCCGAGAACTGCACAAGCGGATGCCTGAAAAGCCTACGGTAAGAATGAGCTACCTAGCTTGGCGTTCTCACAAGTCCTAAGCCGCTATAATGGATCGTTGGGGTGTGCGGCTGTCGCTACCGCTCAGAACGAGACCTTCAAAGACATCTGACCGGATGCTTCTAAAGACAGATACGACTGCGATGCCTGTCGGGACTCCCGAGTCAAAAGGCCTGTGGCGTTGGGGCCGGGCCGAGGAACGCAAAGATCACAGATGCCAAGATGACCCTCAGACAGCTAAGGTAAAAAAAGACAAGTGACGTGACAGACCCAAACAACACAGAATGCACAAGAGACAAGTGACACGACCCACACCGGAACTGCTCTGCCCTGCGCACCTCAGCGCTGAGATCAAAAGAGACGCTTTCCCTTTAGGTGGCCTAATGAGACACTTCTTAGACATCCCCATCTCCAAAGCAGACTCAAAAATCCCTTCCGGGCAGTCCCAAGCCAGCACCCCGCTTCCCTCCCCTCAGTGGGTCGTAGCCCTCGACTTATCTTGCACACTTCTGGGCGTGCAAATCCCTGTCGAGTGCAAAAGAAGGCCACCTCCCCGTCTGGGAAGTTCCAGCTGTCACCAGGCTCTTATCTCTTCGTCTGCCAAGACAAAGAAAAGGAAACATCAGTGCACAATCTTAACAGCACACGGGCTAAAACCTGACAATTCTGCTACTCACCTTCTCCTAAGAGAGCCCTGGCGTTCGGGCCGCACGCTTCGGCCGTGCTCCGAGGCCGACGCTGCCGTCACGAGGTACGCCTAGGTTAAGTGGAGACAAGGTGACTGGGCACGGCTGAAACTGGAGTGGACCCCCTCTCCTCCTCCCTACCTCCCCGACTCACCGCAGCTCCTCGGCCGTTCCCGTGAGCTACCCAGACGGGACCTTGAAATACAAGATGTGTGGGCTTCATCACGGGGTCCCGTCATACTTCCGGAGGGCTCACGAGTGCAGGAAACCCGGTCCGTCCGCCACCTGATGACATGGGCTTAGCGTACGCCGAGTGGATGGCCTAAAGCACGCAAATGAGAACGGATGGTTAGAGGTGCACCAGAAACTGAGACCTGTGCGAAAACAACTGCTTCTGTCCACTGCTCACCTGGCACACTTGGCCTTGGCTGCAGCTATCTGCCTGGACTTCCTAATAATAAAGACAAAGAACAGTGCTGTAACATAGTCACCATTTATGCTTCCCCTGCAAACACAAACAGCGACTGACCTTCTCAGGGAAAACCCCTTGACCCGGGATTGGGGGCTCTGCTACAGATTTAATCTGCCTGCATCTGAAAGAAAGGTAGGAGTAATGTCAAACGGCTGCAGGATAACTTAACAGCACCAAACATGTCAATCTACGAATACAATCTAGAGCCCAACTACACCCCGCAGCAGAAATTTCAACTCCTGGGACTTGTCCTGTTACAGGCTATGCAGCAGGGCAGAGCAGTTCCGGGACAAATACGTGCAGACACCCGTGACACAGGACAGAACGTGACAAACGAGGGGACGTGACAGGGAGAGAGAGCTCTTGGTGAGAAGAATGCCGGCGAGCGCCGGGAGAATGCGGAACGAGATGACCTAGGTGAGACGGACCACTCGGAGCCGATGAGGCTCAGAGAACCCTGCAGGAACAAGATGCTAACAGAATGATTTCTTAAGAGAACTGCAGAGAGGAATGTTTTACGGTCCGAAGGCTCTAGCTAGCTTTGCATTCTTATCAGTCCTAATCGGCTTTAAGGGATCATTGCGGTGTGTGGCTGTTGACACAGCTCAGAGCAAGACCTTAAAAGACATCTGACTGGATGCTTCTAAAGAGAGATGCAATTCAGATGCCTGTCTGACCTCTGGAATCAAGAGTCCTATTGCACTGGTGCCCGTCCAAGGAATGCGGAGATCACGGATGCCAAAAATGAGGCCAGGGTTTCTGATAGGGCCCTCAAAGGGCTAAGGTAAAAAAGCCATGTGACACGAAATACCCAAACACACAGAATGCACAATAGACAAGTGACACAACACACACCAGAACTGCTCTGCCCTGAGCACTGTGATCAAAAAAAACCCTTTCCCTTTAGGTGGCCTAAGTGGATACTTCTTGCACATCCCTGCCACCAAAGCTGATTCAAAAAACGCTCCCAGCGCCTCGCTTTCATCCCCTCTCAAGGTCGTAGCCCTCGACTTATCTCTCGGACATCCGGGGATGAGAATCCACGTCGCGTGCGAACGGAGGCCGCCTCGCCTGCTGGGAATTTTCTTACGATCACCGGGCTGTAGTCCCTTGCTCAACTGCAATCGAGAACACCAAACATCACTGCGTGATCTTAGCTGTACAACGGACAAAACCCAGCAATTCTGCTACTCACCGTTCTCCTCAGAATGCCCGGCTCCTTGGGCCGCACGCTTTGGCCGTGCTCGGAGGCTGACGCCGTCATCGCAGGGTATGCCTGGGTTGAGAAGAGACAAAGTGACTCGGCATTGCTGAAACCTAAGTGGACCCTGGCTCCCTCTCCCTACCTCGGCGACTCACCGCAACTCCTCGGCCCTTGCCAAAGGCTACCTGGATGGGACCTTGAAATACAAAATTTCAAGGCTTCATTACGGCCCTGAAATACTTCCAGAGGACTCACGAGCACAGGAAACCCGGTCCATCGGCTGGTTGGTGACGGGGGCTTGGCATACTCCGAGTGGATTGCCTAAAGCACACAAACAAGAATGGAGGCTTTAGAGTTGCACCAGAAATTGAGACCTGAGTGAGAACACCTGTTTCTGCAACCGGTCACTGCTCACCTTGACTGCAGAGATACAGATTTAATGCCTAAAAATAAAGACAGAAAACAGTACTGTAACACACAGTCACCATTTATACTTCCACTGCAGAGACAAACGGTGACTGACCTGCTCAGGGGAACCCCCTCTCCAGGGACTGGGGGGGCTCTGCCACAGATTTAATCCACCTGCATCTGAAAGAGAGTTAGGACAAAAGTCAAATGGTTGCAAGATAACTTAACAGCTGCAAACACCTTATGCCAATCTAGGAATACCATCTAGAGTCCAACTACACCCTGCACTGCAAATTTCAAGTCCCCAGAACTTATCCTATTACACCAGGCTATGCAGCAGGGCAGAACAGCTCTGGGACAAATATGTGCAGACACCCGTGACACAGGACGGGACAAACAAGGGGACGCTAAACACAAACAACACGTTATGACACAAACAACACGTTATGATACGAACGGCGTGACACAAGGATGATAACTTCCTGGCAAGAAGAATAATGGCGAGGAGCGAGAGGATGCCAAAAGAGATGACCGATGCTCTGGCAGTGGTGGATGGAGGAGGCTCTAAGGAGCAGAAGAGCTCCTGGAGAAGACTGGAACAGAGTGACCCGTTAAAAGAACTGTTGGTCACAATGATCAGGATGGCTGTGAGACAATGCTACGTTTAGAATGCTTTCCATATCCATACAATCTGGTAAGCCCCAGGATGTTACAGCTCGTGGCTGGAAAGGATGGATGGTGATACGGCCGGGAAGGAGGCCTCAAAAGACGTCCGACTCGATGCTTCGGAGATGCGACCGAGAGAGATGGCCGAGCCCGCCGGTAAAAGAACGAACGATATCGGCGTCGTGCCGAGAAGTGCGAGCGTTCGAGAACCCAGAGATGCTGGCTGATGCTTGTGTTAAGGCCCTTGAGGGGAAAAGGCAGGGATATCTGATCCAAGGGACCCCAAAGACACACCAGATAACACGGTACATGGGACAACACAACACGGACCGGAACTGTTCTGCACTGCACACCCTACAGCTGCAATCAAAAGTAGAGCCTCTCCCTTTAGCTGTCCTAAGAGGCCCCTTAGAAGATATCCCTTTATCCTCTGCTAGTTTTCAAATCTATCCCAGGAATTTCCAATCCACTACTCCCATCTCCAGGCTGTGGCCCCGACTTATCTTTTGGGTGATGGGTGATGTGAATCCAGGTTGGACCTGAAATGAGTCTACCTCGGAGGGCCATGTGATCGCCTGTTAGCCTCTTAGTCGGTTACAATAAAGAACAGCAAAATCAATGCATGAGTTTAGTGTTACGTGGGCCAAATCCCAGCAAGTCAGCTACTTATCCTCTTCTGAGCGTGCCTGGGTCCTCAAGTCTCCAGCTTCATCCTGAGTCCAAGGCTATGGCTGTTATTATGAGTGGCACCTGGATTAGAGAGAGGCAAAGTTACATGGCATTTCTGTGAGTGCAGTGGATGAGCTCGTGTGCTGTACGACACACGAATGCCTCTGCTATGCTTGTGAAAAGCCTTGGGGGGGGTCCTCAAATAGACACCATTTCTCACCCTGCTACCTTCAAAACCCCCCACAATAACTCCTAACCGGGCACCCTGCTCACTCTCCCTCTCCTAGTCACAATCCTCAACTCATCTGAAGCCTCAATCTCAAACATCATCTTTGACACAGGGCAGATACCTTTTGTGACGCAATGAATCTGCTGAAAAAATGTTGTACTTGACACAACCTGGAGTTGCAGGAAGTTGGACTCCTCCTAAAAAAAAAAAAAAAAAAAAAACAACAAAACAAAATCATAAATTACAAAACCACCTTACCACCCCTGAATGCAAAACCCAAATCATGAACTTAAATACTCCCTGTATTCAACGTTGTTTTCTTCACAGTCTCTTCAAAGCCTCTGTTGCTTTAGATGCCCAAAAGCACCTGCTGAAAACAACCTGAGATAAGCTGAAAGAGCCTCTTCACCAAAATGAGAGGAGAGCTCTTACCCCAGCAGATTCCAGAGAGGGAATGAAGGCCCCTGGTAAAGGCTGGGGTTAATATACCCCTGATTGGGCCCGCCTCTCGTTCCCACAATGCCTGGGAAAGGAGAGGGGCAAATCCCACCGGGTATAAAAGCCCTCAGAGTGGCTGCAGCTGTTTGGCTCCTCTGACTTGAATTCGAGGGGAGTAAAGGGCTTGCTACAGAAGAAAACTCTCCAGGGAAATGACAGCACTTTCTTTTTTGCTACAACTACTTGGAACAAAAGGGCAGAAAGCTGGTAAGAAATAAACTTTGTTTATTTGAAAATAAAAAAGAAATAAAACTTTGTTTTTAGGCAGCATAGCTAGATAAGTTGGGTAATTTGCTGTTAACTTATATAATTATTCCTCAGTGACTACTAAGTAGTACTCCACTTGTGACTAAGTAGGGTGGAGAAGAATACTAATTATATGAACAGTCTGTCTCCTTGGGACTACTACCTAGGGCTATCTACATTATAAATAAAAATAAGAAAAATAATAGCCTCCCAGGCAGCATAAAGATTAAGTACATGCCAGGCTTGCCCTGCTCTGAGATATTTAGTCCTAGGGTGCAGAAAGAAGTGCCCTGAAAGGTAGTTTTAAACCCTTAAAATGCTGAAAAAGACAGAGCCTCCTTCAAGTGAAGCCTTTAACAGGAGGAAATGGGGCAGTTACCTCCGCTGAAACTGATACAATGGCAAATGAATGTCTTCTGCCCTTTAATTCAATCCCCGAGAATATTGGGAAAAGAGGGGTTTTCCTCACTTTAAATCTCTCCAGTGATGAAGAAAGAGGGATTTTCCCCTCAATCCAAACCCTTAAGAAGGAGGGACAGCTGGGCTTTCCCCTCAATTTAAGCCTTACGACAACACAAAGGGTTACCCTTAATTCAAATGCAGTTACCCTTAATTCAAACCCATAAAAAACATTATCAAGGTTTTCCCCTTCTATTTAATCTGGAAAATAATGGAAAATGGGGATTCCCTGTCAATTAACACCCCTAACAGCATAGAAAAGGCAGGGATTCTTTCCACTGAGACCATTAAAATTGCAGGGAAAGTGGATTCCCTCACGATTTGAACACAAGAAATAATGGAAAAGGAAGCTTTTTCTCTCAATTTAAACTCCTTTTCTCCTACTAAGCCCTCTCTTTTCTGGGACTGCTGTGGAAGGTCTGGGGGTTCTAGGGAAGGGCTGACACAATAAAAGGGGAAAGCTGAAAGCTCTCCCCTGGAACCCCACATGCTGCCTGGCCTGCTCAGGTGCTGACCCTTGGCAAGAGGGCTCTTCCCTTGGCATTTTCTCAAAGGGATGCTCCGTGCCCAGGTGGGTCTGGCTGCTCCCCAGTCCCTGCTGGATGTTCCAACCATAGCTCCTGGAGGAACGCTTGGAATAGCCCTGTTAGGCCCTCTGGACTAGCAGCTCCCTATGCAGGTGTGCCCAGGTAACTCTCTGAAAGCGGCTTGTCACACAGGGGGCTGCGACACTTTGGAGTGGGGGATGAGGTGAAGAAAGGTCCTGTGGGGAGTTCCCTCCCCCACGCAGCCCTTTGTCTGCCCCTTAAACAATGGGGTGTCAGACTTTGCTTTCCAAGGAAATTAACAGTCTTTCCTCTCTGTGTGCCCCTAGCCAAACAGGAATTGCATCCAAAATTGCAGACAGCGAACGATTTCTCACAGACCACAGATGCCAACACCAAGAACTCTTGCTGCCCTCGGGGTGAAGCACACCACCAGTGAACAGACATCAATACACGGTGAGAGAGAGTTTGGTTTTACAGGGAAAAGGACCAGCGATTGGGTCCAGAGGTCAGTGGCCCCAAATGACATTATGCAACCTCAAGGTCCGAACGGTGCAAGATTTACAAGGGAGCAAAACTGCCCCCACCGAAAATTCGGGCTGCCCTGGCAGTGACAAGAACCTCCTGCAAACTAGCATAAAAATCGGGAGTGGTGGTTTTTGTTTCACAGGGAAAAGGGCTGGGGATCAAGTTCAAGGGGCCTGTGGCTCTGAATAGGCGGTTCCCTCCACAAATCTAAGTAAGGCAGGCTGAGTCCCACACCCAAATTGTCACCACCAAGAATTTCTGCTGCCCTGACAGTCCCAAGGGAACCCTGCAAACTGACATCAGGAACCTGGGCTGGCCACTTTTCTTTCCCAAGGAAAAAGGCTGATCTTTGCTTCCGGGGCCTGTGGCCCTGAAGTGGCCGGACACCTCCAAAAATCCAAACGATCGAAGATGTGTCGCAGACCCAAGCTGCCCCCACCTCAAACCTGTGCTGCCCTGACAGTCCCAAGGGAACCCTACAAACTGACATCAGGAACCTGGGCTGGTCACTTTTCTTTCCCAGGGAAAAGGACCGGTCTGTGTCTACAGGGGCCTGTGTCCCTGAGTGGTCGGACACCTACAAAAATCCAAACGATCAAGGATGTGTCGCAGACCCAAGCTGCCCCCAGCTCAAACCTGTGCTGCCCTGACAGTCCCAGGGGAACCCTACAAACTGACATCAGGAACCTGAGCTGGCCACTTTTCTTTCCCTGGGAAAAAGGACCGGTCTTTGTCTCCAGGGGCCTGTGGCCCTGAGTGGCCGGACACCTCCAAAAATCCAAACGATCGAAGATGTGTCGCAGACGCAAGCTGCCCCCAGCTCAAACCTGTGCTGCCCTGACAGTCCCAAGGGAACCCTACAAACTGACATCAGGAACCTGGGCTGGCCACTTTTCTTTCCCAGGGAAAAGGACCGGTCTCTGTCTCCAGGGGCCTGTGGCCCTGAAGTGGCCGGACACCTCCAAAAATCCAAACGATCGAAGATGTGTCGCAGACCCAAGCTGCCCCCACCTCAAACCCGCGCTGCCCTGACAGTCCCAACGGAACCCTACAAACTGACATCAGGAACCTGGGCTGGCCACTTTTCTTTCCCAAAGAAAATAGCTATCTTTGCCTCCAGGGGCCTGTGGCCCTGAAGTGGCCGGACACCTCCAAAAATCCAAACGATCGAGGATGTGTCGCAGACCCAAGCTGCCCCCGGCTCAAACCTGTGCTGCCCTGACAGTCCCAAGGGAACCCTACAAACTGACATCAGGAACCTGGGCTGGCCACTTTTCTTTCCCAGGGAAAAGGACCAGTCTTTGTCTCCAGGGGCCTGTGACCCTGAAGTGGCCGGACACCTCCAAAAATCCAAACGATCGAAGATGTGTCGCAGACCCAAGCTGCCCCCACCTCAAACCTGTGCTGCCCTGACAGTCCCAAGGGAACCCTACAAACTGACATCAGGAACCTGGGCTGGCCACTTTTCTTTCCCAGGGAAAAGGACCAGTCTTTGTCTCCAGGGGCCTGTGGCCCTGAAGTGGCCGAACACCTCCAAAAATCCAAACGATCGAAGATGTGTCGCAGACCCAAGCTGCCCCCACCTCAAACCTGTGCTGCCCTGACAGTCCCAAGGGAACCCTACAAACTGACATCAGGAACCTGGGCTGGCCACTTTTCTTTCCCAGGGAAAAGGACTGGTTTTTGTCTCCAGGGGCCTGTGGCCCTGAAGTGGCCAGACACCTCCAAAAATCCAAACGATCGAAGATGTGTCGCAGACCCAAGCTGCCCCCAGCTCAAACCTGTGCTGCCCTGACAGTCCCAAGGGAACCCTACAAACTGACATCAGGAACCTGGGCTGGCCACTTTTCTTTCCCAGGGAAAAAGGACCGGTCTGTGTCTCCAGGGGCCTGTGGCCCTGAAGTGGCCGAACACCTCCAAAAATCCAAACGATCGAAGATGTGTCGCAGACCCAAGCTGCCCCCACCTCAAACCTGCGCTGCCCTGACAGTCCCAAGGGAACCCTAAAAACTGACATCAGGAACCTGGGCTGGCCACTTTTCTTTCCCAGGGAAAAGGACTGGTTTTTGTCTCCAGGGGCCTGTGGCCCTGAAGTGGCCAGACACCTCCAAAAATCCAAACGATCGAAGATGTGTCGCAGACGCAAGCTGCACCCAGCTCAAACCTGTGCTGCCCTGACAGTCCCAAGGGAACCCTACAAACTGACATCAGGAACCTGGGCTGGCCACTTTTCTTTCCCAGGGAAAAGGACCAGTCTTTGTCTCCAGGGGCCTGTGGCCCTGACTGGACGGACACCTCCAAAAATCCAAACGATCGAAGATGTGTCGCAGACCCAAGCTGCGCCCACCTCAAACCTGTGCTGCCCTGACAGTCCCAAAGGAACCCTACAAACTGACATCAGGAACCTGGGCTGGCCACTTTTCTTTCCCAAGGAAAAAGGTTGATCTTTGCCTCCAGGGGCCTGTGGCCCTGACTGGCCGGACACCTCCAAAAATCCAAACGATCGAAGATGTGTCGCAGACCCAAGCTGCCCCCAGCTCAAACCTGTGCTGCCCTGACAGTCCCAAGGGAACCCTAAAAACTGACATCAGGAACCTGGGCTGGCCACTTTTCTTTCCCAGGGAAAAGGACCAGTCTTTGTCTCCAGGGGCCTGTGGCCCTGAAGTGGCCGGACACCTCCAAAAATCCAAACGATCGAGGATGTGTCGCAGACCCAAGCTGCCCCCACCTCAAACCTGTGCTGCCCTGACAGTCCCAAGGGAACCCTACAAACTGACATCAGGAACCTCGGCTGGCCACTTTTCTTTCTCAAGGAAAAAGCCTGATCTTTGCTCCAGGAGCCTGTGGCCCTGATGTGGCCAGACACCTCCAAAAATCCAAACGATCGAAGATGTGTCGCAGACCCAAGCTGCCCCCACCTCAAACCTGTGCTGCCCTGACAGTCCCAAGGGAACCCTACAAACTGACATCAGGAACCTGGGCTGGCCACTTTTCTTTCCCAGGGAAAAGAACTGGTCTTTGTCTCCAGAGGCCTGTGGCCCTGGAGCGGCCAGACACCTCCAAAAATCCAAACGATCGAAGATGTGTCGCAGACCAACGCTGCCCCCAGCTCAAACCTGAGCTGCCCTGACAGTCCTAAGGGAACCCTACAAACTGACATCAGGAACCTGGGCTGGCCACTTTTCTTTCCCAGGGAAAAGGACCAGTCTTTGTCTCCAGGGGCCTGTGGCCCTGACTGGCCGGACACCTCCAAAAATCCAAACGATCGAAGATATGTCGCAGACCCAAGCTGCCCCCACCTCAAACCTGTGCTGCCCTGACAGTCCCAAAGGAACCCTACAAACTGACATCAGGAACCTGGGCTGGCCACTTTTCTTTCCCAGGGAAAAGGACCAGTCTTTGTTTCCAGGGGCCTGTGGCCCTGAGTGGCCAGACACCTCCAAAAATCCAAACGATCGAAGATGTGTCGCAGACCCAAGCTGCCCCCACCTCAAACCTGTGCTGCCCTGACAGTCCCAAGGGAACCCTACAAACTGACATCAGGAACCTGGGCTGGCCACTTTTCTTTCCCAGGGAAAAGGACCAGTCTTTGTCTCCAGGGGCCTGTGGCCCTGAAGTGGCCGGACACCTCCAAAAATCCAAACGATCGAGGATGTGTCGCAGACCCAAGCTGCCCCCACCTCAAACCTGTGCTGCCCTGACAGTCCCAAGGGAACCCTACAAACTGACATCAGGAACCTCGGCTGGCCACTTTTCTTTCTCAAGGAAAAAGCCTGATCTTTGCCTCCAGGAGCCTGTGGCCCTGAAGTGGCCGGACACCTCCAAAAATCCAAACGATCGAAGATGTGTCGCAGACCCAAGCTGCCCCCAGCTCAAACCTGTGCTGCCCTGACAGTCCCAAGGGAACCCTACAAACTGACATCAGGAACCTGGGCTGGCCACTTTTCTTTCCCAGGGAAAAGAACTGGTCTTTGTCTCCAGGGGCCTGTGGCCCTGAAGTGGCCAGACACCTCCAAAAATCCAAACGATCGAAGATGTGTCGCAGACCCAAGCTGCCCCCAGCTCAAACCTGAGCTGCCCTGACAGTCCTAAGGGAACCCTACAAACTGACATCAGGAACCTGGGCTGGCCAATTTTCTTTCCCAGGGAAAAGGACCAGTCTTTGTCTCCAGGGGCCTGTGGCCCTGAAGTGGCCAGACACCTCTAAAAATCCAAACGATCGAAGATGTGTCGCAGACCCAAGCTGCCCCCAGCTCAAACCTCTGCTGCCCTGACAGTCCTAAGGGAACCCTACAAACTGACATCAGGAACCTGGGCTGGCCACTTTTCTTTCCCAGGGAAAAGGACCAGTCTTTGTTTCCAGGGGCCTGTGGCCCTGAGTGGCCGGACACCTCTAAAAATCCAAATGATCGAAGATGTGTCGCAGACCCAAGCTGCCCCCACCTCAAACCTGTGCTGCCCTGACAGTCCCAAAGGAACCCTACAAACTGACATCAGGAACCTGGGCTGGCCACTTTTCTTTCCCAGGGAAAAAGGCTGATCTTTGCCTCCAGGGGCCTGTGGCCCTGAAGTGGCCGGACACCTCCAAAATCCAAACGATCGAAGATGTGTCGCAGACCCAAGTTGCCCCCAGCTCAAACCTGTGCTGCCCTGACAGTCCCAAGGGAACCCTGCAAACTGACATCAGGAACCTGGGCTGGCCACTTTTCTTTCCCAGGGAAAAGAACTGGTCTTTGTCTCCAGAGGCCTGTGGCCCTGGAGCGGCCAGACACCTCCAAAAATCCAAACGATCGAAGATGTGTCGCAGACCAACGCTGCCCCCAGCTCAAACCTGAGCTGCCCTGACAGTCCTAAGGGAACCCTACAAACTGACATCAGGAACCTGGGCTGGCCACTTTTCTTTCCCAGGGAAAAGGACCAGTCTTTCTCTCCAGGGGCCTGTGGCCCTGACTGGCCGGACACCTCCAAAAATCCAAACGATCGAAGATATGTCGCAGACCCAAGCTGCCCCCACCTCAAACCTGTGCTGCCCTGACAGTCCCAAAGGAACCCTACAAACTGACATCAGGAACCTGGGCTGGCCACTTTTCTTTCCCAGGGAAAAGGACCAGTCTTTGTTTCCAGGGGCCTGTGGCCCTGAGTGGCCGGACACCTCCAAAAATCCAAACGATCGAAGATGTGTCGCAGACCCAAGCTGCCCCCACCTCAAACCTGTGCTGCCCTGACAGTCCCAAGGGAACCCTACAAACTGACATCAGGAACCTGGGCTGGCCACTTTTCTTTCCCAAGGAAAAAGGTTGATCTTTGCCTCCAGGGGCCTGTGGCCCTGACTGGCCGGACACCTCCAAAAATCCAAACGATCGAAGATGTGTCGCAGACCCAAGCTGCCCCCACCTCAAACCTGTGCTGCCCTGACAGTCCCAAGGGAACCCTACAAACTGACATCAGGAACCTGGGCTGGCCACTTTTCTTTCCCAGGGAAAAGGACCAGTCTTTGTCTCCAGGGGCTGTGGCCCTGAAGTGGCCGGACACCTCCAAAAATCCAAACGATCGAGGATGTGTCGCAGACCCAAGCTGCCCCCAGCTCAAACCTGTGCTGCCCTGACAGTCCCAAGGGAACCCTACAAACTGACATCAGGAACCTCGGCTGGCCACTTTTCTTTCTCAAGGAAAAAGCCTGATCTTTGCCTCCAGGAGCCTGTGGCCCTGAAGTGGCCGGACACCTCCAAAAATCCAAACGATCGAAGATGTGTCGCAGACCCAAGCTGCCCCCACCTCAAACCTGTGCTGCCCTGACAGTCCCAAGGGAACCCTACAAACTGACATCAGGAACCTGGGCTGGCCACTTTTCTTTCCCAGGGAAAAGAACTGGTCTTTGTCTCCAGGGGCCTGTGGCCCTGAAGTGGCCAGACACCTCCAAAAATCCAAACGATCGAAGATGTGTCGCAGACCCAAGCTGCCCCCAGCTCAAACCTGAGCTGCCCTGACAGTCCTAAGGGAACCCTACAAACTGACATCAGGAACCTGGGCTGGCCACTTTTCTTTCCCAGGGAAAAGGACCAGTCTTTGTTTCCAGGGGCCTGTGGCCCTGAAGTGGCCAGACACCTCTAAAAATCCAAACGATCGAAGATGTGTCGCAGACCCAAGCTGCCCCCAGCTCAAACCTCTGCTGCCCTGACAGTCCTAAGGGAACCCTACAAACTGACATCAGGAACCTGGGCTGGCCACTTTTCTTTCCCAGGGAAAAGGACCAGTCTTTGTTTCCAGGGGCCTGTGGCCCTGAGTGGCCGGACACCTCTAAAAATCCAAATGATCGAAGATGTGTCGCAGACCCAAGCTGCCCCCACCTCAAACCTGTGCTGCCCTGACAGTCCCAAAGGAACCCTACAAACTGACATCAGGAACCTGGGCTGGCCACTTTTCTTTCCCAGGGAAAAAGGCTGATCTTTGCCTCCAGGGGCCTGTGGCCCTGAAGTGGCCGGACACCTCCAAAAATCCAAACGATCGAGGATGTGTCGCAGACCCAAGCTGCCCCCAGCTCAAACCTGTGCTGCCCTGACAGTCCCAAGGGAACCCTACAAACTGACATCAGGAACCTGGGCTGGCCACTTTTCTTTCCCAGGGAAAAGAACTGGTCTTTGTCTCCAGAGGCCTGTGGCCCTGGAGCGGCCAGACACCTCCAAAAATCCAAACGATCGAAGATGTGTCGCAGACCTAAGCTGCCCCCAGCTCAAACCTGAGCTGCCCTGACAGTCCTAAGGGAACCCTACAAACTGACATCAGGAACCTGGGCTGGCCACTTTTCTTTCCCAGGGAAAAGCACCAGTCTTTGTCTCCAGGGGCCTGTGGCCCTGAAGTGGCCAGACACATCCAAAAATCCAAACGATCGAAGATGTGTCGCAGACCCAAGCTGCCCCCAGCTCAAACCTGTGCTGCCCTGACAGTCCCAAGGGAACCCTACAAACTGACATCAGGAACCTGGGCTGGCCACTTTTCTTTCCCAAGGAAAAAGGCTGATCCTTACCTCCAGGGGCCTGTGGCCCTGAAGTGGCCGGACACCTCCAAAAATCCAAACGATCGAGGATGTGTCACAGACCCAAGCTGCACCCACCTCAAACCTGTGCTGCCCTGACAGTCCCAAGGGAACCCTACAAACTGACATCAGGAACCTGGGCTGGCCACTTTTCTTTCCCAAGGAAAAAGGCTGATCTTTGCCTCCAGGGGCCTGTGGCCCTGAGTGGCCGGACACCTCCAAAAATCCAAACGATCGAAGATGTGTCGCAGACCCAAGCTGCCCCCACCTCAAACCTGTGCTGCCCTGACAGTCCCAAGGGAACCCTACAAACTGACATCAGGAACCTGGGCTGGCCACTTTTCTTTCCCAGGGAAAAAGGCTGATCCTTACCTCCAGGGGCCTGTGGCCCTGAAGTGGCCGGACACCTCCAAAAATCCAAACGATCGAGGATGTGTCACAGACCCACGCTGGCCCAGCTCAAACCTGTGCTGCCCTGACAGTCCCAAGGGAACCCTACAAAGTGACATCAGGAACCTGGGCTGGCCACTTTTCTTTCCCAAGGAAAAAGGCTGATCTTTGCCTCCAGGGGCCTGCGGCCCTGAGTGGCCGGACACCTCCAAAAATCCAAACGATCGAAGATGTGTCGCAGACCCAAGCTGCCCCCAGCTCAAACCTGAGCTGCCCTGACAGTCCTAAGGGAACCCTACAAACTGACATCAGGAACCTGGGCTGGCCAATTTTCTTTCCCAGGGAAAAGGACCAGTCTTTGTCTCCAGGGGCCTGTGGCCCTGAAGTGGCCAGACACCTCTAAAAATCCAAACGATCGAAGATGTGTCGCAGACCCAAGCTGCCCCCAGCTCAAACCTCTGCTGCCCTGACAGTCCTAAGGGAACCCTACAAACTGACATCAGGAACCTGGGCTGGCCACTTTTCTTTCCCAGGGAAAAGGACCAGTCTTTGTTTCCAGGGGCCTGTGGCCCTGAGTGGCCGGACACCTCTAAAAATCCAAATGATCGAAGATGTGTCGCAGACCCAAGCTGCCCCCACCTCAAACCTGTGCTGCCCTGACAGTCCCAAAGGAACCCTACAAACTGACATCAGGAACCTGGGCTGGCCACTTTTCTTTCCCAGGGAAAAGAACTGGTCTTTGTCTCCAGAGGCCTGTGGCCCTGGAGCGGCCAGACACCTCCAAAAATCCAAACGATCGAAGATGTGTCGCAGACCAACGCTGCCCCCAGCTCAAACCTGAGCTGCCCTGACAGTCCTAAGGGAACCCTACAAACTGACATCAGGAACCTGGGCTGGCCACTTTTCTTTCCCAGGGAAAAGGACCAGTCTTTGTCTCCAGGGGCCTGTGGCCCTGACTGGCCGGACACCTCCAAAAATCCAAACGATCGAAGATATGTCGCAGACCCAAGCTGCCCCCACCTCAAACCTGTGCTGCCCTGACAGTCCCAAAGGAACCCTACAAACTGACATCAGGAACCTGGGCTGGCCACTTTTCTTTCCCAGGGAAAAGGACCAGTCTTTGTTTCCAGGGGCCTGTGGCCCTGAGTGGCCGGACACCTCCAAAAATCCAAACGATCGAAGATGTGTCGCAGACCCAAGCTGCCCCCACCTCAAACCTGTGCTGCCCTGACAGTCCCAAGGGAACCCTACAAACTGACATCAGGAACCTGGGCTGGCCACTTTTCTTTCCCAAGGAAAAAGGTTGATCTTTGCCTCCAGGGGCCTGTGGCCCTGACTGGCCGGACACCTCCAAAAATCCAAACGATCGAAGATGTGTCGCAGACCCAAGCTGCCCCCACCTCAAACCTGTGCTGCCCTGACAGTCCCAAGGGAACCCTACAAACTGACATCAGGAACCTGGGCTGGCCACTTTTCTTTCCCAAGGAAAAAGGCTGATCCTTACCTCCAGGGGCCTGTGGCCCTGAAGTGGCCGGACACCTCCAAAAATCCAAACGATCGAGGATGTGTCACAGACCCAAGCTGCCCCCACCTCAAACCTGTGCTGCCCTGACAGTCCCAAGGGAACCCTACAAACTGACATCAGGAACCTGGGCTGGCCACTTTTCTTTCCCAGGGAAAAGAACTGGTCTTTGTCTCCAGGGGCCTGTGGCCCTGAAGTGGCCAGACACCTCCAAAAATCCAAACGATCGAAGATGTGTCGCAGACCCAAGCTGCCCCCAGCTCAAACCTGAGCTGCCCTGACAGTCCTAAGGGAACCCTACAAACTGACATCAGGAACCTGGGCTGGCCAATTTTCTTTCCCAGGGAAAAGGACCAGTCTTTGTCTCCAGGGGCCTGTGGCCCTGAAGTGGCCAGACACCTCTAAAAATCCAAACGATCGAAGATGTGTCGCAGACCCAAGCTGCCCCCAGCTCAAACCTCTGCTGCCCTGACAGTCCTAAGGGAACCCTACAAACTGACATCAGGAACCTGGGCTGGCCACTTTTCTTTCCCAGGGAAAAGGACCAGTCTTTGTTTCCAGGGGCCTGTGGCCCTGAGTGGCCGGACACCTCTAAAAATCCAAATGATCGAAGATGTGTCGCAGACCCAAGCTGCCCCCACCTCAAACCTGTGCTGCCCTGACAGTCCCAAAGGAACCCTACAAACTGACATCAGGAACCTGGGCTGGCCACTTTTCTTTCCCAGGGAAAAAGGCTGATCTTTGCCTCCAGGGGCCTGTGGCCCTGAAGTGGCCGGACACCTCCAAAATCCAAACGATCGAAGATGTGTCGCAGACCCAAGTTGCCCCCAGCTCAAACCTGTGCTGCCCTGACAGTCCCAAGGGAACCCTGCAAACTGACATCAGGAACCTGGGCTGGCCACTTTTCTTTCCCAGGGAAAAGAACTGGTCTTTGTCTCCAGAGGCCTGTGGCCCTGGAGCGGCCAGACACCTCCAAAAATCCAAACGATCGAAGATGTGTCGCAGACCAACGCTGCCCCCAGCTCAAACCTGAGCTGCCCTGACAGTCCTAAGGGAACCCTACAAACTGACATCAGGAACCTGGGCTGGCCACTTTTCTTTCCCAGGGAAAAGGACCAGTCTTTGTCTCCAGGGGCCTGTGGCCCTGACTGGCCGGACACCTCCAAAAATCCAAACGATCGAAGATATGTCGCAGACCCAAGCTGCCCCCACCTCAAACCTGTGCTGCCCTGACAGTCCCAAAGGAACCCTACAAACTGACATCAGGAACCTGGGCTGGCCACTTTTCTTTCCCAGGGAAAAGGACCAGTCTTTGTTTCCAGGGGCCTGTGGCCCTGAGTGGCCGGACACCTCCAAAAATCCAAACGATCGAAGATGTGTCGCAGACCCAAGCTGCCCCCACCTCAAACCTGTGCTGCCCTGACAGTCCCAAGGGAACCCTACAAACTGACATCAGGAACCTGGGCTGGCCACTTTTCTTTCCCAAGGAAAAAGGTTGATCTTTGCCTCCAGGGGCCTGTGGCCCTGACTGGCCGGACACCTCCAAAAATCCAAACGATCGAAGATGTGTCGCAGACCCAAGCTGCCCCCACCTCAAACCTGTGCTGCCCTGACAGTCCCAAGGGAACCCTACAAACTGACATCAGGAACCTGGGCTGGCCACTTTTCTTTCCCAGGGAAAAGGACCAGTCTTTGTCTCCAGGGGCCTGTGGCCCTGAAGTGGCCGGACACCTCCAAAAATCCAAACGATCGAGGATGTGTCGCAGACCCAAGCTGCCCCCACCTCAAACCTGTGCTGCCCTGACAGTCCCAAGGGAACCCTACAAACTGACATCAGGAACCTCGGCTGGCCACTTTTCTTTCTCAAAGAAAAAGCCTGATCTTTGCCTCCAGGAGCCTGTGGCCCTGAAGTGGCCGGACACCTCCAAAAATCCAAACGATCGAAGATGTGTCGCAGACCCAAGCTGCCCCCAGCTCAAACCTGTGCTGCCCTGACAGTCCCAAGGGAACCCTACAAACTGACATCAGGAACCTGGGCTGGCCACTTTTCTTTCCCAGGGAAAAGAACTGGTCTTTGTCTCCAGGGGCCTGTGGCCCTGAAGTGGCCAGACACCTCCAAAAATCCAAACGATCGAAGATGTGTCGCAGACCCAAGCTGCCCCCAGCTCAAACCTGAGCTGCCCTGACAGTCCTAAGGGAACCCTACAAACTGACATCAGGAACCTGGGCTGGCCACTTTTCTTTCCCAGGGAAAAGGACCAGTCTTTGTTTCCAGGGGCCTGTGGCCCTGAGTGGCCGGACACCTCCAAAAATCCAAACGATCGAAGATGTGTCGCAGACCCAAGCTGCCCCCACCTCAAACCTGTGCTGCCCTGACAGTCCCAAGGGAACCCTACAAACTGACATCAGGAACCTGGGCTGGCCACTTTTCTTTCCCAAGGAAAAAGGTTGATCTTTGCCTCCAGGGGCCTGTGGCCCTGACTGGCCGGACACCTCCAAAAATCCAAACGATCGAAGATGTGTCGCAGACCCAAGCTGCCCCCACCTCAAACCTGTGCTGCCCTGACAGTCCCAAGGGAACCCTACAAACTGACATCAGGAACCTGGGCTGGCCACTTTTCTTTCCCAGGGAAAAGGACCAGTCTTTGTCTCCAGGGGCCTGTGGCCCTGAAGTGGCCGGACACCTCCAAAAATCCAAACGATCGAGGATGTGTCGCAGACCCAAGCTGCCCCCACCTCAAACCTGTGCTGCCCTGACAGTCCCAAGGGAACCCTACAAACTGACATCAGGAACCTGGGCTG
Source organism: Vidua macroura (assembly GCF_024509145.1). Classification (NCBI taxonomy): domain Eukaryota; kingdom Metazoa; phylum Chordata; class Aves; order Passeriformes; family Viduidae; genus Vidua; species Vidua macroura. The sequence continues at coordinate 28,640 of NC_071603.1, forward strand.
GCCACTTTTCTTTCCCAGGGAAAAGAACTGGTCTTTGTCTCCAGGGGCCTGTGGCCCTGAAGTGGCCAGACACCTCCAAAAATCCAAACGATCGAAGATGTGTCGCAGACCCAAGCTGCCCCCAGCTCAAACCTGAGCTGCCCTGACAGTCCTAAGGGAACCCTACAAACTGACATCAGGAACCTGGGCTGGCCACTTTTCTTTCCCAGGGAAAAGGACCAGTCTTTGTTTCCAGGGGCCTGTGGCCCTGAAGTGGCCAGACACCTCTAAAAATCCAAACGATCGAAGATGTGTCGCAGACCCAAGCTGCCCCCAGCTCAAACCTCTGCTGCCCTGACAGTCCTAAGGGAACCCTACAAACTGACATCAGGAACCTGGGCTGGCCACTTTTCTTTCCCAGGGAAAAGGACCAGTCTTTGTTTCCAGGGGCCTGTGGCCCTGAGTGGCCGGACACCTCTAAAAATCCAAATGATCGAAGATGTGTCGCAGACCCAAGCTGCCCCCACCTCAAACCTGTGCTGCCCTGACAGTCCCAAAGGAACCCTACAAACTGACATCAGGAACCTGGGCTGGCCACTTTTCTTTCCCAGGGAAAAAGGCTGATCTTTGCCTCCAGGGGCCTGTGGCCCTGAAGTGGCCGGACACCTCCAAAATCCAAACGATCGAAGATGTGTCGCAGACCCAAGCTGCCCCCAGCTCAAACCTGTGCTGCCCTGACAATCCCAAGGGAACCCTACAAACTGACATCAGGAACCTGGGCTGGCCACTTTTCTTTCCCAGGGAAAAGAACTGGTCTTTGTCTCCAGAGGCCTGTGGCCCTGGAGCGGCCAGACACCTCCAAAAATCCAAACGATCGAAGATGTGTCGCAGACCTAAGCTGCCCCCAGCTCAAACCTGAGCTGCCCTGACAGTCCTAAGGGAACCCTACAAACTGACATCAGGAACCTGGGCTGGCCACTTTTCTTTCCCAGGGAAAAGCACCAGTCTTTGTCTCCAGGGGCCTGTGGCCCTGAAGTGGCCAGACACATCCAAAAATCCAAACGATCGAAGATGTGTCGCAGACCCAAGCTGCCCCCAGCTCAAACCTGTGCTGCCCTGACAGTCCCAAGGGAACCCTACAAACTGACATCAGGAACCTGGGCTGGCCACTTTTCTTTCCCAAGGAAAAAGGCTGATCCTTACCTCCAGGGGCCTGTGGCCCTGAAGTGGCCGGACACCTCCAAAAATCCAAACGATCGAGGATGTGTCACAGACCCAAGCTGCCCCCACCTCAAACCTGTGCTGCCCTGACAGTCCCAAGGGAACCCTACAAACTGACATCAGGAACCTGGGCTGGCCACTTTTCTTTCCCAAGGAAAAAGGCTGATCTTTGCCTCCAGGGGCCTGTGGCCCTGAGTGGCCGGACACCTCCAAAAATCCAAACGATCGAAGATGTGTCGCAGACCCAAGCTGCCCCCACCTCAAACCTGTGCTGCCCTGACAGTCCCAAGGGAACCCTACAAACTGACATCAGGAACCTGGGCTGGCCACTTTTCTTTCCCAGGGAAAAAGGCTGATCCTTACCTCCAGGGGCCTGTGGCCCTGAAGTGGCCGGACACCTCCAAAAATCCAAACGATCGAGGATGTGTCACAGACCCACGCTGGCCCAGCTCAAACCTGTGCTGCCCTGACAGTCCCAAGGGAACCCTACAAAGTGACATCAGGAACCTGGGCTGGCCACTTTTCTTTCCCAAGGAAAAAGGCTGATCTTTGCCTCCAGGGGCCTGCGGCCCTGAGTGGCCGGACACCTCCAAAAATCCAAACGATCGAAGATGTGTCGCAGACCCAAGCTGCCCCCACCTCAAACCTGTGCTGCCCTGACAGTCCCAAGGGAACCCTACAAACTGACATCAGGAACCTGGGCTGGCCACTTTTCTTTCCCAAGGAAAAAGGCTGATCCTTACCTCCAGGGGCCTGTGGCCCTGAAGTGGCCGGACACCTCCAAAAATCCAAACGATCGAGGATGTGTCACAGACCCAAGCTGCCCCCACCTCAAACCTGTGCTGCCCTGACAGTCCCAAGGGAACCCTACAAACTGACATCAGGAACCTGGGCTGGCCACTTTTCTTTCCCAAGGAAAAAGGCTGATCTTTGCCTCCAGGGGCCTGTGGCCCTGAGTGGCCGGACACCTCCAAAAATCCAAACGATCGAAGATGTGTCGCAGACCCAAGCTGCCCCCACCTCAAACCTGTGCTGCCCTGACAGTCCCAAGGGAACCCTACAAACTGACATCAGGAACCTGGGCTGGCCACTTTTCTTTCCCAGGGAAAAAGGCTGATCCTTACCTCCAGGGGCCTGCGGCCCTGAGTGGCCGGACACCTCCAAAAATCCAAACGATCGAAGATGTGTCGCAGACCCAAGCTGCCCCCACCTCAAACCTGTGCTGCCCTGACAGTCCCAAGGGAACCCTACAAACTGACATCAGGAACCTGGGCTGGCCACTTTTCTTTCCCAAGGAAAAAGGACCGGTCTTTGTCTCCAGGGGCCTGTGACATGTAGTGGCCCGACACCTCCAAAAATCCAAACGATCGAAGATGTGTCGCAGACCCAAGCTGCCCCCACCTCAAACCTGTGCTGCCCTGACAGTCCCAAGGGAACCCTACAAACTGACATCAGGAACCTGGGCTGGCCACTTTTCTTTCCCAAGGAAAAAGGCTGATCTTTGCCTCCAGGGGCCTGTGGCCCTGAAGTGGCCGGACACCTCCAAAAATCCAAACGATCGAAGATGTGTCGCAGACCCAAGCTGCCCCCACCTCAAACCTGTGCTGCCCTGACAGTCCCAAGGGAACCCTACAAACTGACATCAGGAACATGGGCTGGCCACTTTTCTCTCCCAAGGAAAAAGGCTGATCTTTGCCTCCAGGGGCCTGTGGCCCTGAGTGGCCGGACACCTCCAAAAATCCAAACGATCGAAGATGTGTCGCAGACCCAAGCTGCCCCCACCTCAAACCTGTGCTGCCCTGACAGTCCCAAAGGAACCCTACAAACTGACATCAGGAACCTGGGCTGGCCACTTTTCTTTCCCAAGGAAAAAGGCTGATCTTTGCCTCCAGGGGCCTGTGGGCCTGAAGTGGCCGGACACCTCCAAAAATCCAAACGATCGAAGATGTGTCGCAGACCCAAGCTGCCCCCACCTCAAACCTGTGCTGCCCTGACAGTCCCAAGGGAACCCTACAAACTGACATCAGGAACCTGGGCTGGCCACTTTTCTTTCCCAGGAAAAAGGCTGATCCTTACCTCCAGGGGCCTGTGGCCCTGAAGTGGCCGGACACCTCCAAAAATCCAAACGATCGAGGATGTGTCGCAGACCCAAGCTGCCCCCGGCTCAAACCTGTGCTGCCCTGACAGTCCCAAGGGAACCCTACAAACTGACATCAGGAACCTGGGCTGGCCACTTTTCTTTCCCAAGGAAAAAGGCTGATCTTTGTCTCCAGGGGCCTGTGGCCCTGAAGTGGCCGGACACCTCCAAAAATCCAAACGATCGAAGATGTGTCGCAGACCCAAGCTGCCCCCACCTCAAACCTGTGCTGCCCTGACAGTCCCAAGGGAACCCTACAAACTGACATCAGGAACCTGGGCTGGCCACTTTTCTTTCCCAGGTAAAAGAACTGGTCTTTGTCTCCAGGGGCCTGTGGCCCTGAAGTGGCCGGACACCTCCAAAAATCCAAACGATCGAAGATGTGTCGCAGACCCAAGCTGCCCCCAGCTCAAACCTGAGCTGCCCTGACAGTCCTAAGGGAACCCTACAAACTGACATCAGGAACCTGGGCTGGCCACTTTTCTTTCCCAGGGAAAAGAACTGGTCTTTGTCTCCAGAGGCCTGTGGCCCTGGAGCGGCCAGACACCTCCAAAAATCCAAACGATCGAAGATGTGTCGCAGACCCAAGCTGCCCCCAGCTCAAACCTCTGCTGCCCTGACAGTCCTAAGGGAACCCTACAAACTGACATCAGGAACCTGGGCTGGCCACTTTTCTTTCCCAGGGAAAAGGACCAGTCTTTGTTTCCAGGGGCCTGTGGCCCTGAGTGGCCGGACACCTCTAAAAATCCAAATGATCGAAGATGTGTCGCAGACCCAAGCTGCCCCCACCTCAAACCTGTGCTGCCCTGACAGTCCCAAAGGAACCCTACAAACTGACATCAGGAACCTGGGCTGGCCACTTTTCTTTCCCAGGGAAAAAGGCTGATCTTTGCCTCCAGGGGCCTGTGGCCCTGAAGTGGCCGGACACCTCCAAAATCCAAACGATCGAAGATGTGTCGCAGACCCAAGCTGCCCCCAGCTCAAACCTGTGCTGCCCTGACAATCCCAAGGGAACCCTACAAACTGACATCAGGAACCTGGGCTGGCCACTTTTCTTTCCCAGGGAAAAGAACTGGTCTTTGTCTCCAGAGGCCTGTGGCCCTGGAGCGGCCAGACACCTCCAAAAATCCAAACGATCGAAGATGTGTCGCAGACCTAAGCTGCCCCCAGCTCAAACCTGAGCTGCCCTGACAGTCCTAAGGGAACCCTACAAACTGACATCAGGAACCTGGGCTGGCCACTTTTCTTTCCCAGGGAAAAGCACCAGTCTTTGTCTCCAGGGGCCTGTGGCCCTGAAGTGGCCAGACACATCCAAAAATCCAAACGATCGAAGATGTGTCGCAGACCCAAGCTGCCCCCAGCTCAAACCTGTGCTGCCCTGACAGTCCCAAGGGAACCCTACAAACTGACATCAGGAACCTGGGCTGGCCACTTTTCTTTCCCAAGGAAAAAGGCTGATCCTTACCTCCAGGGGCCTGTGGCCCTGAAGTGGCCGGACACCTCCAAAAATCCAAACGATCGAGGATGTGTCACAGACCCAAGCTGCCCCCACCTCAAACCTGTGCTGCCCTGACAGTCCCAAGGGAACCCTACAAACTGACATCAGGAACCTGGGCTGGCCACTTTTCTTTCCCAAGGAAAAAGGCTGATCTTTGCCTCCAGGGGCCTGTGGCCCTGAGTGGCCGGACACCTCCAAAAATCCAAACGATCGAAGATGTGTCGCAGACGCAAGCTGCCCCCAGCTCAAACCTGTGCTGCCCTGACAGTCCCAAGGGAACCCTACAAACTGACATCAGGAACCTGGGCTGGCCACTTTTCTTTCCCAGGGAAAAAGGCTGATCCTTACCTCCAGGGGCCTGTGGCCCTGAAGTGGCCGGACACCTCCAAAAATCCAAACGATCGAGGATGTGTCACAGACCCACGCTGGCCCAGCTCAAACCTGTGCTGCCCTGACAGTCCCAAGGGAACCCTACAAAGTGACATCAGGAACCTGGGCTGGCCACTTTTCTTTCCCAAGGAAAAAGGCTGATCTTTGCCTCCAGGGGCCTGCGGCCCTGAGTGGCCGGACACCTCCAAAAATCCAAACGATCGAAGATGTGTCGCAGACCCAAGCTGCCCCCACCTCAAACCTGTGCTGCCCTGACAGTCCCAAGGGAACCCTACAAACTGACATCAGGAACCTGGGCTGGCCACTTTTCTTTCCCAAGGAAAAAGGCTGATCCTTACCTCCAGGGGCCTGTGGCCCTGAAGTGGCCGGACACCTCCAAAAATCCAAACGATCGAGGATGTGTCACAGACCCAAGCTGCCCCCACCTCAAACCTGTGCTGCCCTGACAGTCCCAAGGGAACCCTACAAACTGACATCAGGAACCTGGGCTGGCCACTTTTCTTTCCCAAGGAAAAAGGCTGATCTTTGCCTCCAGGGGCCTGTGGCCCTGAGTGGCCGGACACCTCCAAAAATCCAAACGATCGAAGATGTGTCGCAGACCCAAGCTGCCCCCACCTCAAACCTGTGCTGCCCTGACAGTCCCAAGGGAACCCTACAAACTGACATCAGGAACCTGGGCTGGCCACTTTTCTTTCCCAGGGAAAAAGGCTGATCCTTACCTCCAGGGGCCTGCGGCCCTGAGTGGCCGGACACCTCCAAAAATCCAAACGATCGAAGATGTGTCGCAGACCCAAGCTGCCCCCACCTCAAACCTGTGCTGCCCTGACAGTCCCAAGGGAACCCTACAAACTGACATCAGGAACCTGGGCTGGCCACTTTTCTTTCCCAAGGAAAAAGGACCGGTCTTTGTCTCCAGGGGCCTGTGACATGTAGTGGCCCGACACCTCCAAAAATCCAAACGATCGAAGATGTGTCGCAGACCCAAGCTGCCCCCACCTCAAACCTGTGCTGCCCTGACAGTCCCAAGGGAACCCTACAAACTGACATCAGGAACCTGGGCTGGCCACTTTTCTTTCCCAAGGAAAAAGGCTGATCTTTGCCTCCAGGGGCCTGTGGCCCTGAAGTGGCCGGACACCTCCAAAAATCCAAACGATCGAAGATGTGTCGCAGACCCAAGCTGCCCCCACCTCAAACCTGTGCTGCCCTGACAGTCCCAAGGGAACCCTACAAACTGACATCAGGAACATGGGCTGGCCACTTTTCTCTCCCAAGGAAAAAGGCTGATCTTTGCCTCCAGGGGCCTGTGGCCCTGAGTGGCCGGACACCTCCAAAAATCCAAACGATCGAAGATGTGTCGCAGACCCAAGCTGCCCCCACCTCAAACCTGTGCTGCCCTGACAGTCCCAAAGGAACCCTACAAACTGACATCAGGAACCTGGGCTGGCCACTTTTCTTTCCCAAGGAAAAAGGCTGATCTTTGCCTCCAGGGGCCTGTGGGCCTGAAGTGGCCGGACACCTCCAAAAATCCAAACGATCGAAGATGTGTCGCAGACCCAAGCTGCCCCCACCTCAAACCTGTGCTGCCCTGACAGTCCCAAGGGAACCCTACAAACTGACATCAGGAACCTGGGCTGGCCACTTTTCTTTCCCAGGAAAAAGGCTGATCCTTACCTCCAGGGGCCTGTGGCCCTGAAGTGGCCGGACACCTCCAAAAATCCAAACGATCGAGGATGTGTCGCAGACCCAAGCTGCCCCCGGCTCAAACCTGTGCTGCCCTGACAGTCCCAAGGGAACCCTACAAACTGACATCAGGAACCTGGGCTGGCCACTTTTCTTTCCCAAGGAAAAAGGCTGATCTTTGTCTCCAGGGGCCTGTGGCCCTGAAGTGGCCGGACACCTCCAAAAATCCAAACGATCGAAGATGTGTCGCAGACCCAAGCTGCCCCCACCTCAAACCTGTGCTGCCCTGACAGTCCCAAGGGAACCCTACAAACTGACATCAGGAACCTGGGCTGGCCACTTTTCTTTCCCAGGTAAAAGAACTGGTCTTTGTCTCCAGGGGCCTGTGGCCCTGAAGTGGCCGGACACCTCCAAAAATCCAAACGATCGAAGATGTGTCGCAGACCCAAGCTGCCCCCAGCTCAAACCTGAGCTGCCCTGACAGTCCTAAGGGAACCCTACAAACTGACATCAGGAACCTGGGCTGGCCACTTTTCTTTCCCAGGGAAAAGAACTGGTCTTTGTCTCCAGAGGCCTGTGGCCCTGGAGCGGCCAGACACCTCCAAAAATCCAAACGATCGAAGATGTGTCGCAGACCTAAGTTGCCCCCAGCTCAAACCTGAGCTGCCCTGACAGTCCTAAGGGAACCCTACAAACTGACATCAGGAACCTGGGCTGGCCACTTTTCTTTCCCAGGGAAAAGCACCAGTCTTTGTGTCCAGGGGCCTGTGGCCCTGAAGTGGCCAGACACATCCAAAAATCCAAACGATCGAAGATGTGTCGCAGACCCAAGCTGCCCCCAGCTCAAACCTGTGCTGCCCTGACAGTCCCAAGGGAACCCTACAAACTGACATCAGGAACCTGGGCTGGCCACTTTTCTTTCCCAAGGAAAAAGGCTGATCTTTGCCTCCAAGGGCCTGTGGCCCTGAGTGGCCGGACACCTCCAAAAATCCAAACGATCGAAGATGTGTCGCAGAACCAAGCTGCCCCCACCTCAAACCTGTGCTGCCCTGACAGTCCCAAAGGAACCCTACAAACTGACATCAGGAACCTGGGCTGGCCACTTTTCTTTCCCAGGGAAAAAGGCTGATCTTTGCCTCCAGGGGCCTGTGGCCCTGAAGTGGCCGGACTCCTCCAAAAATCCAAACGATCGAAGATGTGTCGCAGACCCAAGCTGCCCCCACCTCAAACCTGTGCTGCCCTGACAGTCCCAAGGGAACCCTACAAACTGACATCAGGAACCTGGGCTCGCCACTTTTCTTTCCCAGGGAAAAGGACCGGTCTTTGTCTCCAGGGGCCTGTGGCCCTGAGTGGCCGGACACCTCCAAAAATCCAAATGATCGAAGATGTGTCGCAGACCCAAGCTGCCCCCACCTCAAACCTGTGCTGCCCTGACAGTCCCAAGGGAACCCTACAAACTGACATCAGGAACCTGGGCTGGCCACTTTTCTTTCCCAAGGAAAAAGGACCGGTCTTTGTCTCCAGGGGCCTGTGACATTGAGTGGCCCGACACCTCCAAAAATCCAAAAGATCGAAGATGTGTCGCAGACCCAAGCTGTCCCCACCTCAAACCTGTGCTGCCCTGACAGTCCCAAGGGAACCCTACAAACTGACATCAGGAACCTGGGCTGGCCACTTTTCTTTCCCAAGGAAAAAAGGCTGATCTTTGCCTCCAGGGGCCTGTGGCCCTGAGTGGCTGGACACCTCCAAAAAATCCCAACAATTCAGGATGTGCCCTCCACTGGCACCTTTCCAAAGCATTGCACTAGAGTCCAGTAATACTCTGCATTTCCAGTGGTTCAGCCTGTCTGACCCTCATCCTGACCCTTAAAATGCACTAAGGAATTCTAAAACAGCCCTTAGGAAGGTGTAACAATGCCCTCAAAGACACCAGATGAGTCCTAAGAAGCCTTCCAAAAGCCCCTAAATATTCCTAATAGTCCTGCAAAAACACTCAAGGAAACCTGCTCAGCCTCCAAAGCCTTCCTGGTGCTCTCTAGCCCACAGATGTCATCCCTACTTTTCTCCAGGGGGTCCTGTTGTCCTCTGAGGGTTCTGTCGTTGTCCTGGTGTGAGGGTCACTGCCTTGTCCTAGCGGGAGCGTTCCGGTGTGCTCTCGCTGTTAGGGTTGCTGTGTGGTGCTGCTGCTGGCAGGGCTGAAAAGGGAAAAGGCTCTTGTTAGGGGGGCTGCTTAGGCTGAGGTTAGGGCTGGGGGGAGAGGTGGTGCTCCTGTACCCTAACTTGCCTCCTAAGCTGTACCCTGTAGCCCTGATCTCCACTGCACTGTCCAGCCCTCAAGCCCTCGCCCTTTACCCCTCAACCTCTCCCTCTGCCCCCCAGCCCTCAGGCTCTGTGTGTCACCCTCGAGCCCCCCCTTTGCCCCTCAAGCCCCCTCTCAGCTGCCCCTCAGCTCCTGTGCGTCACCCTTAATCCCTCTCCTTTGCCCCTCAGCCCCCAGCTTCTCTGTGTCATGCTCCAGCTGCCCCTGCCCCCCTCAGCATCTCTCTGTCACCCACTGTCCCCTTTCCCCGTGCCTCCCTCAGCTCCCAGCCTCTGTCACCCTCAAGCCCCCACAGTGCCCCTCAGCCTCTATGTGCTGTGCCATGAAAAAACATAAAAGTTCCCTAAAAACCCCTCATCTTCAAAATGTTCTAAAAGCCCCACAAAAACATAAAAATAGCCTCAGAATACCCTTAAAATACAAGAAAAATACCCTACTTTTAAAAAAACCCTAAAACACACCTAAATATCCCTAAAAAACCTTTAAGAAATCCCTCAATATTCCTAAAAGAGCTCTAAAAATACCCCAAAATACTTAAAATGCCCTGATAAGACCCTAAAAAAACCTAAAAGTTCCCTCAAAAGACCTAAAAATACCCTAGTCCTAAGAGTCCTCCACATACCCTCAATAGACCTAAAAAAGCCCCAAGAACACCCCAAAAAAACCCCATAAACATTCTAATTAGTAGTAAGAAAGCCATGAAAATACCCTAAAAAAAATCTTTTAAAAGCCCTAAAAAAGCCCTAAAAGTATCCTAAATAGTCACAGAAAATTCCTAAAAAGCTCCTGTGAAAAAAACCCTAAAATATCTTTTTAAAGCCCTAAAAAACCCCTAAAAAAGTGCTCAGTCCCCAACCTCTACCAGTCACTCTCTAGCCAGCAAACATCATCCCTACCTTTTCATTAGGGTCACTGCCTGCAGCTGCTGGGAGGGTTCTGGGGCTGTCCCAGCAGTAGGGTTGCTGCCTGCAGCTGCTGTTGAGGAACACTGGTGTTCTAGGGGTGTGTTTAGGGTGAGCTTAGGGTTGGGGTGAGGGCTGCTGCTGTACCCTAACCCTTCCTGGTACCCCGTGCCCTGTCCTTTGTACCCCTAACCCTCAGGGTCAGCTCTCCACCTGTCAAGTCCCCCCCTTTTTGCCCCTCAGCCCGCAATGTCTGTGTGTCACCCCAAGCCCCCCGACACTGTCCTGTGGCCCCCTAACCTCCACCGTGCACTTTCCACCCTTGTAGGGGTGGTTTTAAGGGTGAGGATAAGGGTGCTGTGAGGGCTGGTTCACCTGTCACCCTCAGGCACCCCCCCACTTTGTCCCTCAGGACAGCCCCTGCCTCTCAGCCTCCTTGTGTCACCCTCAGGTTCCCACCGCAGCCTCTCAGCGTCTCTCTGCCACCCTGGAGCCCCCCTTTTTGACTCCTAAAGACCCCTTCTGCCTCTCAGCTGCCCCCATGTTCTGTGTCACCCTCCAGCCCCCTCCCCTCAGCCCCAGCTGCCTTTGTGACACCGCGCGGCCCACAGATGCCATCCCTGCCTGTTTTCTTTGGGTGTTGTCCTGCTGTGAGGGCCGCACTATCCCCACGAGTCCGGGCTCCCATGTCCTGCTGCAGGGAGTCACACCTGGGGCATGGGAGGAGTGAGGGATGGGGCAGGGGCGGGATGGGGAGGGGTGAAGGGTGGAGAGAGACTGGGGAAGGGGTGGGCTGGAAGGACAAGTAGGGGTGAGGGGTGGAGACGGGGACAGAGCAGAACAGGGCAGAGGGAAGAGGGACATTTGGAGGGGGCACTCCACATATCCCAGACCAAAGCTGCAGCAAAATACAATTTTAGTGGACAGGGCAAAGCCAAAAACCACCTGCAAACTGACACTAGGAACCAGGGCTGGCCACATTTCTTTCCCAGGAAAAAGGGCATGACAGGGCCACAGACCCCTGGAGGCAAAGATCAGCCTTTTTCCTTGAGAAAGAAAAGTGGCCAGCCCAGGTTCCTGATGTCAGTTTGTAGGGTTCCCTTGGGACTGTCAGGGCAGCACAGGTTTGAGGTGGGGGCAGCTTGGGTCTGCGACACATCTTCGATCGTTTGGATTTTTGGAGGTGTCCGGCCACTCAGGGCCACAGGACCCTGGAGACAAAGACCGGCCCTTTTCCCTGGGAAAGAAAAGTGGCCAGCCCAGGTTCTTAATGTCAGTTTGTAGGGTTCCCTTGGGACTGTCAGGGCAGCACAGGTGTGAGGTGGGGGCAGCTTGGGTCTGTGACACATCCTCGATCGTTTGGATTTTTGGACGTAGCCGGCCACTGAGGACCACAGGCCCATGGAAACCAAGTTCAGCCTTTTTCCTTGGAAAGAAAAGTGGTCAGCCCTGGTTCCTGATGTCAGTTTGTAGGGGTCCCTTGGGACTGTCAGGGCAGCACAGGTTTGAGGTGGGAGCAGCTTGGGTCTGCAACACATGCTCGATCGTTCGGAATTTTTGGACGTAGCCCGCCACTGAGAGCCACAGGCCCCTGGAGACAAAGATCAGCTTTTTTCCTTTGGAAAGAAAAGTGGTCAGCCCAGGTTCTTAATGTCAGTTTGTAGGGTTCCCTTGGGACTGTCAGGGCAGCACAGGTTTGAGGTGAGGGCAGCTTGGGTCTGCGACACATCCTCGATCGTTTGGATTTTTGGAGGTGTCCAGCCACTCAGGGCCACAGGCCCCTGGAGACAAAGACCGGCCCTTTTCCCTGGGAAAGAAAAGTGGCCAGCCCAGGTTCCTGATGTCAGTTTGTAGGGTTCCCTTGGGACTGTCAGGGCAGCACAGGGTTGAGGTGGGGGCAGCTTAGGTCTGCGACACATCCTCGATCGTTCGGATTTTTGGACGCAGCCGGCCACTGAGGGCCTAACCCTAAACCCTAAACCCAAACCCTAACCCCTAACCCTACAAGATGGTGGCACCCCCGTGGTCACATGATGGGGAGTAAAATGGCAGCACCTGTGTGGTCATGTGACAGGGAGCAAGATGGTGGCGCCCATAGGGTCACGTGATGGGGAGCAAGGTGGCGGTGTCTACATGGTGGGGGTGATGTGGGTAGTGGGTATTGTAATGTGCCAGGTGGAGCACTAATTAGGGGTTGTATAGGTATATATAAAAAAGAAGAAAAACTATATGTCCGGTGCAGCAGTAGAAAGTTTCAGGCTCCCGGGGCGTAAATTCTTTTTTTTTTTTAATAATTATTTAAAGTTTGTTTTTTATTTTACTCCCAGGGAGCCTGAAACTTTCTACTGCTGCTTTTTGAAAGCTAGAAAGGGAAACAAAGTTAGAAATGAAAAGATGGAAAGAAAGAAAAAGACAGACTTAAGAGAGGACTTAAGAGAGCACTTAAGAGAGGACTTAAGAGAGCACTTAAGAGAGGACTTAAGAGAGGACTTAAGAGAGGACTTAAGAGAGCACTTAAGAGAGGACTTAAGAGAGGACTTAAGAGAGGACTTAAGAGAGCACTTAAGAGATGACTTAAGAGGACTTAAGAGAGCACTTAAGAGAGGACTTAAGAGAGGACTTAAGAGAGCACTTAAGAGAGGACTTAAGAGACGACTTAAGAGAGCACTTAAGAGAGGACTTAAGAGAGGACTTAAGAGAGCACTTAAGAGAGCACTTAAGAGACGACTTAAGAGACGACTTAAGAGACTACTTAAGAGACTACTTAAGAGACGAAAAGAAATAGGAAGAGAATGGCAAAGAGTAAAAAAATGAGAAGGGTTACAGTGAAAAAGAAAGAGGGTGAGAGTGAAAAAGAGGACAAAAGAATAGAGAAAAAAAAGAAGCTGGAGAGAAAAAGAAATAAAGAGTAAAAGCATCAACTAGAGAGACAAATAAATAGTTAGAAATAGTGAAACAGAGAAACAAAAGAAAAGACATACAGGGAAATAGAGAAGCAGAGAGAGAGAGAGTTAGAAACAGTGAGAAACAGAAACAAAGTTAGGGACGGACAGAAATGACATGACAGAAAGAAAACTAAGAGAAGAAGCAAAGGAAGAAATACAGTGGGGAAAAAAAAAATGACTAAACCACACCAAAAAAACACAGGAGCCAAAGGGGGAAGGGGAGGGAGCGGGGGGCATCATTATTAGGGTTGATTCAAATTTATTGAATATTTTTTTTTATTTACACTCCAGCAAAACACATGGAAATGATGTATAAAAATGGGAACCCTACAAACTGACATCAGGAACCTGGGCTAGCCACTTTTCTTTCCCAGGGAAAAAGGACAAGTCTTTGTCTCCAGGGGCCTGTGGCATTGAGTGGCCCGACACCTCCAAAAATCCAAACGATCGAAGATGTGTCGCAGACCCAAGCTGCCCCCACCTCAAACCTGTGCTGCCCTGACAGTCCCAAAGGAACCCTACAAACTGACATCAGGAACCTGGGCTGGCCACTTTTCTTTCCCAGGGAAAAAGGCTGATCTTTGCCTCGAGGGGCCTGTGGCCCTGAAGTGGCCGGACACCTCCAAAAATCCAAACGATCGAGGATGTGTCGCAGACCCAAGCTGCCCCCACCTCAAACCTGTGCTGCCCTGACAGTCCCAAGGGAACCCTACAAACTGACATCAGGAACCTGGGCTGGCCACTTTTCTTTCCCAGGGAAAAGGACCAGTCTTTGTCTCCAGGGGCCTGTGGCCCTGAAGTGGCCGGACACCTCCAAAAATCCAAACGATCGAAGATGTGTCGCAGACCCAAGCTGCCCCCAGCTCAAACCTGTGCTGCCCTGACAGTCCCAAGGGAACCCTACAAACTGACATCAGGAACCTGGGCTGGCCACTTTTCTTTCCCAAGGAAAAAGGACCGGTCTTTGTCTCCCGGGGCCTGTGACATTGAGTGGCCCGACACCTCCAAAAATCCAAACGATCGAAGATGTGTCGCAGACCCAAGCTGCCCCCACCTCAAACCTGTGCTGCCCTGACAGTCCCAAGGGAACCCTACAAACTGACATCAGGAACCTGGGCTGGCCACTTTTCTTTCCCAAGGAAAAAGGCTGATCTTTGCCTCCAGGGGCTTGTGGCCCTGAGTGGCCAGACACCTCCAAAAATCCAAATGATCGAAGATGTGTCGCAGACCCAAGCTGCCCCCACCTCAAACCTGTGCTGCCCTGACAGTCCCAAGGGAACCCTACAAACTGACATCAGGAACCTGGGCTGGCCACTTTTCTTTCCCAATGAAAAAGGCTGATCTTTGTCTCCAGGGGCCTGTGGCCCTGAGTGGCCGGACACCTCCAAAAATCCAAACGATCGAAGATGTGTCACAGACCCAAGCTGCCCCCAGCTCAAACCTGTGCTGCCCTGACAGTCCCAAGGGAACCCTACAAACTGACTTCAGGAACCTGGGCTGGCCACTTTTCTTTCTCAAGGAAAAAGGCTGATCTTTGCCTCCAGGGGCCTGTGGCCCTGAGTGGCCGGACACCTCCAAAAATCCAAACGATCGAAGATGTGTCGCAGACCCAAGCTGCCCCCACCTCAAACCAGTGCCGCCCTGACAGTCCCAAGGGAACCCTACAAACTGACATCAGGAACCTGGGCTGGCCACTTTTCTTTCCCAAGGAAAAAGGCTGATCTTTGCCTCCAGGGGCCTGTGGCCCTGAAGTGGCCGGACACCTCCAAAAACCCAAACAATCGAAGATGTGTCGCAGACCCAAGCTGCCCCCAGCTCAAACCTGTGCTGCCCTGACAGTCCCAAAGGAACCCTACAAACTGACATCAGGAAACTGGGCTGGCCACTTTTCTTTCCCAGGGAAAAAGGCTGATCTTTGCTTCCAGGGGCCTGTGGCCCTGAAGTGGCCGGACACCTCCAAAAATCCAAACGATCGAAGATGTGTCGCAGACCCAAGCTGCCCCACCTCAAACCTGTGCTGCCCTGACAGTCCCAAGGGACCCCTACAAACTGACATCAGGAACCTGGGCTGGCCACTTTTCTTTCCCAGGGAAAAGGACTGGTCTTTGTCTCCAGGGGCCTGTGGCCCTGAACTGGCCAGACACCTCCAAAAATACAAACGATCGAAGATGTGTCGCAGACCCAAGCTGCCCCCACCTCAAACCTGTGCTGCCCTGACAGTCCCAAGGGAACCCTACAAACTGACATCAGGAACCTGGGCTGGCCACTTTTCTTTCCCAAGGAAAAAGGCTGATCTTTGCCTCCAGGGGCCTGTGGCCCTGAAGTGGCCGGACACCTCCAAAAATCCAAACGATCGAAGATGTGTCGCAGACCTAAGCTGCCCCCAGCTCAAACCTGTGCTGCCCTGACAGTCCCAAGGGAACCCTACAAACTGACATCAGGAACCTGGGCTGGCCACTTTTCTTTCCCAGGGAAAAGGACCAGTCTTTGTCTCCAGGGGCCTGTGGCCCTGAAGTGGCCGGAGACCTCCAAAAATCCAAACGATCGAAGATGTGTCGCAGACCCAAGCTGCCCCCAGCTCAAACCTGTGCTGCCCTGACAGTCCCAAGGGAACCCTACAAACTGACATCAGGAACCTGGGCTGGCCACTTTTCTTTCCCAGGGAAAAGGACCAGTCTTTGTTTCCAGGGGCCTGTGGCCCTGAGTGGCCAGACACCTCCAAAAATCCAAACGATCGAGGATGTGTCGCAGACCCAAGCTGCCCCCAGCTCAAACCTGTGCTGCCCTGACAGTCCCAAGGGAACCCTACAAACTGACATCAGGAACCTGGGCTGGCCACTTTTCTTTCCCAAGGAAAAAGGCTGATCTTTGCCTCCAGGGGCCTGTGGCCCTGAAGTGGCCGGACACCTCTAAAAATCCAAACGATCGAAGATGTGTCGCAGACCCAAGCTGCCCCCACCTCAAACCTGTGCTGCCCTGACAGTCCCAAGGGAACCCTACAAACTGACATCAGGAACCTGGGCTGGCCACTTTTCTTTCCCAGGGAAAAGGACCGGTCTTTGTCTCCAGGGGGCTGTGGCCCTGACTGGCCGGACACCTCCAAAAATCCAAACGATCGAGGATGTGTCGCAGACCCAAGCTGCCCCCACCTCAAACCTGTGCTGCCCTGACAGTCCCAAGGGAACCCTACAAACTGACATCAGGAACCTGGGCTGGCCACTTTTCTTTCCCAGGGAAAAGGACCAGTCTTTGTCTCCAGGGGCCTGTGGCCCTGAAGTGGCCGGACACCTCCAAAAATCCAAACGGTCGAAGATGTGTCGCAGATCCAAGCTGCCCCCACCTCAAACCTGTGCTGCCCTGACAGTCCCAAGGGAACCCTACAAACTGACATCAGGAACCTGGGCTGGCCACTTTTCTTTCCCAGGGAAAAGGACCAGTCATTGTTTCCAGGGGCCTGTGGCCCTGAGTGGCCAGACACCTCCAAAAATCCAAACGATCGAAGATGTGTCGCAGACCCAAGCTGCCCCCACCTCAAACCTGTGCTGCCCTGACAGTCCCAAGGGAACCCTACAAACTGACATCAGGAACCTGGGCTGACCTCTTTTCTTTCCAAAGGAAAAAGGCTGATCTTTGCCTCCAGGGGCCTGTGGCCCTGAAGTGGCCGGACACCTCCAAAAATCCAAACGATCGAAGATGTGTCGCAGACCCAAGCTGCCCCCACCTCAAACCTGTGCTGCCCTGACAGTCCCAAGGGAACCCTACAAACTGACATCAGGAACCTGGGCTGGCCACTTTTCTTTCTCAAGGAAAAAGGCTGATCTTTGCCTCCAGGGGCCTGTGGCCCTGAGTGGCCGGACACCTCCAAAAATCCAAACGATCGAAGATGTGTCGCAGACCCAAGCTGCCCCCACCTCAAACCAGTGCTGCCCTGACAGTCCCAAGGGAACCCTACAAACTGACATCAGGAACCTGGGCTGGCCACTTTTCTTTCCCAAGGAAAAAGGCTGATCTTTGCCTCCAGGGGCCTGTGGCCCTGAAGTGGCCGGACACCTCCAAAAACCCAAACAATCGAAGATGTGTCGCAGACCCAAGCTGCCCCCAGCTCAAACCTGTGCTGCCCTGACAGTCCCAAAGGAACCCTACAAACTGACATCAGGAACCTGGGCTGGCCACTTTTCTTTCCCAGGGAAAAAGGCTGATCTTTGCTTCCAGGGGCCTGTGGCCCTGAAGTGGCCGGACACCTCCAAAAATCCAAACGATCGAAGATGTGTCGCAGACCCAAGCTGCCCCCCCTCAAACCTGTGCTGCCCTGACAGTCCCAAGGGACCCCTACAAACTGACATCAGGAACCTGGGCTGGCCACTTTTCTTTCCCAGGGAAAAGGACTGGTCTTTGTCTCCAGGGGCCTGTGGCCCTGAACTGGCCAGACACCTCCAAAAATCCAAACGATCGAAGATGTGTCGCAGACCCAAGCTGCCCCCACCTCAAACCTGTGCTGCCCTGACAGTCCCAAGGGAACCCTACAAACTGACATCAGGAACCTGGGCTGGCCACTTTTCTTTCCCAAGGAAAAAGGCTGATCTTTGCCTCCAGGGGCCTGTGGCCCTGAAGTGGCCGGACACCTCCAAAAATCCAAACGATCGAAGATGTGTCGCAGACCTAAGCTGCCCCCAGCTCAAACCTGTGCTGCTCTGACAGTCCCAAGGGAACCCTACAAACTGACATCAGGAACCTGGGCTGGCCACTTTTCTTTCCCAGGGAAAAGGACCAGTCTTTGTCTCCAGGGGCCTGTGGCCCTGAAGTGGTCGGACACCTCCAAAAATCCAAACGATCGAAGATGTGTCGCAGACCCAAGCTGCCCCCACCTCAAACCTGTGCTGCCCTGACAGTCCCAAGGGAACCCTACAAACTGACATCAGGAACCTGGGCTGGCCACTTTTCTTTCCCAGGGAAAAGGACCAGTCTTTGTTTCCAGGGGCCTGTGGCCCTGAGTGGCCAGACACCTCCAAAAATCCAAACGATCGAGGATGTGTCGCAGACCCAAGCTGCCCCCAGCTCAAACCTGTGCTGCCCTGACAGTCCCAAGGGAACCCTACAAACTGACATCAGGAACCTGGGCTGGCCACTTTTCTTTCCCAAGGAAAAAGGCTGATCTTTGCCTCCAGGGGCCTGTGGCCCTGAAGTGGCCGGACACCTCCAAAAATCCAAACGATCGAAGATGTGTCGCAGACCCAAGCTGCCCCCACCTCAAACCTGTGCTGCCCTGACAGTCCCAAAGGAACCCTACAAACTGACATCAGGAACCTGGGCTGGCCACTTTTCTTTCCCAGGGAAAAAGGCTGATCTTTGCCTCCAGGGGCCTGTGGCCCTGAAGTGGCCGGACACCTCCAAAAATCCAAACGATCGAAGATGTGTCGCAGACCCAAGCTGCCCCCACCTCAAACCTGTGCTGCCCTGACAGTCCCAAGGGAACCCTACAAACTGACATCAGGAACCTGGGCTGGCCACTTTTCTTTCCCAGGGAAAAGCACTAGTGTTTGTCTCCAGGGGCCTGTGGCCCTGAAGTGGCCGGACACCTCCAAAAATCCAAACGATCGAAGATGTGTTGCAGACCCAAGCTGCCCCCACCTTAAACCTGTGCTGCCCTGACAGTCCCAAGGGAACCCTACAAACTGACATCAGGAACCTGGGCTGGCCACTTTTCTTTCCCAGGGAAAAGGACCAGTCTTTGTCTCCAGGGGCCTGTGGCCCTGAAGTGGCCGGACACCTCCAAAAATCCAAACGATCGAAGATGTGTCGCAGACCCAAGCTGCCCCCACCTCAAACCTGTGCTGCCCTGACAGTCCCAAGGGAACCCTACAAACTGACATCAGGAACCTGGGCTGGCCACTTTTCTTTCCCAAGGAAAAAGGCTGATCTTTGCCTCCAGGGGCCTGTGGCCCTGAAGTGGCCGGACACCTCTAAAAATCCAAACGATCGAAGATGTGTCGCAGACCCAAGCTGCCCCCACCTCAAACCTGTGCTGCCCTGACAGTCCCAAGGGAACCCTACAAACTGACATCAGGAACCTGGGCTGGCCACTTTTCTTTCCCAGGGAAAAGGACCGGTCTTTGTCTCCAGGGGGCTATGGCCCTGACTGCCCGGACACCTCCAAAAATCCAAACGATCGAGGATGTGTCGCACACCCAAGCTGCCCCCACCTCAAACCTGTGCTGCCCTGACAGTCCCAAGGGAACCCTACAAACTGACATCAGGAACCTGGGCTGGCCACTTTTCTTTCCCAGGGAAAAGGACCAGTCTTTGTCTCCAGGGGCCTGTGGCCCTGAAGTGGCCGGAGACCTCCAAAAATCCAAACGATCGAAGATGTGTCGCAGACCCAAGCTGCCCCCACCTCAAACCTGTGCTGCCCTGACAGTCCCAAGGGAACCCTACAAACTGACATCAGGAACCTGGGCTGGCCACTTTTCTTTCCCAGGGAAAAGGACCAGTCTTTGTTTCCAGGGGCCTGTGGCCCTGAGTGGCCAGACACCTCCAAAAATCCAAACGATCGAGGATGTGTCGCAGACCCAAGCTGCCCCCAGCTCAAACCTGTGCTGCCCTGACAGTCCCAAGGGAACCCTACAAACTGACATCAGGAACCTGGGCTGGCCACTTTTCTTTCCCAAGGAAAAAGGCTGATCTTTGCCTCCAGGGGCCTGTGGCCCTGAAGTGGCCGGACACCTCCAAAAATCCAAACGATCGAAGATGTGTCGCAGACCCAAGCTGCCCCCACCTCAAACCTGTGCTGCCCTGACAGTCCCAAAGGAACCCTACAAACTGACATCAGGAACCTGGGCTGGCCACTTTTCTTTCCCAGGGAAAAAGGCTGATCTTTGCCTCCAGGGGCCTGTGGCCCTGAAGTGGCCGGACACCTCCAAAAATCCAAACGATCGAAGATGTGTCGCAGACCCAAGCTGCCCCCACCTCAAACCTGTGCTGCCCTGACAGTCCCAAGGGAACCCTACAAACTGACATCAGGAACCTGGGCTGGCCACTTTTCTTTCCCAGGGAAAAGCACTAGTGTTTGTCTCCAGGGGCCTGTGGCCCTGAAGTGGCCGGACACCTCCAAAAATCCAAACGATCGAAGATGTGTTGCAGACCCAAGCTGCCCCCACCTTAAACCTGTGCTGCCCTGACAGTCCCAAGGGAACCCTACAAACTGACATCAGGAACCTGGGCTGGCCACTTTTCTTTCCCAGGGAAAAGGACCAGTCTTTGTCTCCAGGGGCCTGTGGCCCTGAAGTGGCCGGACACCTCCAAAAATCCAAACGATCGAAGATGTGTCGCAGACCCAAGCTGCCCCCACCTCAAACCTGTGCTGCCCTGACAGTCCCAAGGGAACCCTACAAACTGACATCAGGAACCTGGGCTGGCCACTTTTCTTTCCCAAGGAAAAAGGCTGATCTTTGCCTCCAGGGGCCTGTGGCCCTGAAGTGGCCGGACACCTCTAAAAATCCAAACGATCGAAGATGTGTCGCAGACCCAAGCTGCCCCCACCTCAAACCTGTGCTGCCCTGACAGTCCCAAGGGAACCCTACAAACTGACATCAGGAACCTGGGCTGGCCACTTTTCTTTCCCAGGGAAAAGGACCGGTCTTTGTCTCCAGGGGGCTGTGGCCCTGACTGCCCGGACACCTCCAAAAATCCAAACGATCGAGGATGTGTCACACACCCAAGCTGCCCCCACCTCAAACCTGTGCTGCCCTGACAGTCCCAAGGGAACCCTACAAACTGACATCAGGAACCTGGGCTGGCCACTTTTCTTTCCCAGGGAAAAGGACCAGTCTTTGTCTCCAGGGGCCTGTGGCCCTGAAGTGGCCGGACACCTCCAAAAATCCAAACGGTCGAAGATGTGTCGCAGATCCAAGCTGCCCCCACCTCAAACCTGTGCTGCCCTGACAGTCCCAAGGGAACCCTACAAACTGACATCAGGAACCTGGGCTGGCCACTTTTCTTTCCCAGGGAAAAGGACCAGTGTTTGTTTCCAGGGGCCTGTGGCCCTGAGTGGCCAGACACCTCCAAAAATCCAAACGATCGAAGATGTGTCGCAGACCCAAGCTGCCCCCAGCTCAAACCTGTGCTGCCCTGACAGTCCCAAGGGAACCCTACAAACTGACATCAGGAACCTGGGCTGACCTCTTTTCTTTCCAAAGGAAAAAGGCTGATCTTTGCCTCCAGGGGCCTGTGGCCCTGAAGTGGCCGGACACCTCCAAAAATCCAAACGATCGAAGATGTGTCGCAGACCCAAGCTGCCCCCACCTCAAACCTGTGCTGCCCTGACAGTCCCAAGGGAACCCTACAAACTGACATCAGGAACCTGGGCTGGCCACTTTTCTTTCCCAAGGAAAAAGACCGGTCTTTGTCTCCAGGGGCCTGTGGCCCTGAGTGGCCGGACACCTCCAAAAATCCAAACGATCGAGGATGTGTCGCAGACCCAAGCTGCCCCCACCTCAAACCTGTGCTGCCCTGACAGTCCCAAGGGAACCCTACAAACTGACATCAGGAACCTGGGCTGGCCACTTTTCTTTCCCAAGGAAAAAGACCGGACTTTGTCTCCAGGGGCCTGTGGCCCTGAAGTGGCCGGACACCTCCAAAAATCCAAACGATCGAAGATGTGTCGCAGACCCAAGCTGCCCCCACCTCAAACCTGTGCTGCCCTGACAGTCCCAAGGGAACCCTACAAACTGACATCAGGAACCTGGGCTGGCCACTTTTCTTTCCCAGGGAAAAGAACTGGTGTTTGTCTCCAGGGGCCTGTGGCCCTGAAGTGGCCAGACACCTCCAAAAATCCAAACGATCGAAGATGTGTCGCAGACCCAAGCTGCCCCCAGCTCAAACCTGAGCTGCCCTGACAGTCCTAAGGGAACCCTACAAACTGACATCAGGAACCTGGGCTGGCCACTTTTCTTTCCTAGGGAAAAGGACCAGTCTTTGTCTCCAGGGGCCTGTGGCCCTGAAGTGGCCAGACACCTCCAAAAATCCAAACGATCGAAGATGTGTCGCAGACCCAAGCTGCCCCCAGCTCAAACCTGTGCTGCCCTGACAGTCCCAAGGGAACCCTACAAACTGACATCAGGAACCTGGGCTGGCCACTTTTCTTTCCCAGGGAAAAGGACCAGTGTTTGTTTCCAGGGGCCTTTGGCCCTGAGTGGCCGGACACCTCCAAAAATCCAAACGATCGAAGATGTGTCGCAGACCCAAGCTGCCCCCACCTCAAACCTGTGCTGCTCTGACAGTCCCAAAGGAACCCTACAAACTGACATCAGGAACCTGGGCTGGCCACTTTTCTTTCCCAGGGAAAAAGGCTGATCCTTACCTCCAGGGGCCTGTGGCCCTGAAGTGGCCGGACACCTCCAAAAATCCAAACGATCGAGGATGTGTCACAGACCCAAGCTGCCCCCACCTCAAACCTGTGCTGCCCTGACAGTCCCAAGGGAACCCTACAAACTGACATCAGGAACCTGGGCTGGCCACTTTTCTTTCCCAAGGAAAAAGGCTGATCTTTGCCTCCAGGGGCCTGTGGCCCTGACTGGCCGGACACCTCCAAAAATCCAAACGATCGAAGATGTGTCGCAGACCCAAGCTGCCCCCACCTCAAACCAGTGCTGCCCTGACAGTCCCAAGGGAACCCTACAAACTGACATCAGGAACCTGGGCTGGCCACTTTTCTTTCCCAAGGAAAAAGGCTGATCTTTGCCTCCAGGGGCTTGTGGCCCTGAGTGGCCAGACACCTCCAAAAATCCAAATGATCGAAGATGTGTCGCAGACCCAAGCTGCCCCCACCTCAAACCTGTGCTGCCCTGACAGTCCCAAGGGAACCCTACAAACTGACATCAGGAACCTGGGCTGGCCACTTTTCTTTCCCAATGAAAAAGGCTGATCTTTGTCTCCAGGGGCCTGTGGCCCTGAGTGGCCGGACACCTCCAAAAATCCAAACGATCGAAGATGTGTCACAGACCCAAGCTGCCCCCACCTCAAACCTGTGCTGCCCTGACAGTCCCAAGGGAACCCTACAAACTGACATCAGGAACCTGGGCTGGCCACTTTTCTTTCTCAAGGAAAAAGGCTGATCTTTGCCTCCAGGGGCCTGTGGCCCTGAGTGGCCGGACACCTCCAAAAATCCAAACGATCGAAGATGTGTCGCAGACCCAAGCTGCCCCCACCTCAAACCAGTGCTGCCCTGACAGTCCCAAGGGAACCCTACAAACTGACATCAGGAACCTGGGCTGGCCACTTTTCTTTCCCAAGGAAAAAGGCTGATCTTTGCCTCCAGGGGCCTGTGGCCCTGAAGTGGCCGGACACCTCCAAAAACCCAAACAATCGAAGATGTGTCGCAGACCCAAGCTGCCCCCAGCTCAAACCTGTGCTGCCCTGACAGTCCCAAAGGAACCCTACAAACTGACATCAGGAACCTGGGCTGGCCACTTTTCTTTCCCAGGGAAAAAGGCTGATCTTTGCTTCCAGGGGCCTGTGGCCCTGAAGTGGCCGGAGACCTCCAAAAATCCAAACGATCGAAGATGTGTCGCAGACCCAAGCTGCCCCACCTCAAACCTGTGCTGCCCTGACAGTCCCAAGGGACCCCTACAAACTGACATCAGGAACCTGGGCTGGCCACTTTTCTTTCCCAGGGAAAAGGACTGGTCTTTGTCTCCAGGGGCCTGTGGCCCTGAAGTGGCCGGAGACCTCCAAAAATCCAAACGATCGAAGATGTGTCGCAGACCCAAGCTGCCCCCACCTCAAACCTGTGCTGCCCTGACAGTCCCAAGGGAACCCTACAAACTGACATCAGGAACCTGGGCTGGCCACTTTTCTTTCCCAAGGAAAAAGGCTGATCTTTGCCTACAGGGGCCTGTGGCCCTGAAGTGGCCGGACACCTCCAAAAATCCAAACGATCGAAGATGTGTCGCAGACCTAAGCTGCCCCCAGCTCAAACCTGTGCTGCCCTGACAGTCCCAAGGGAACCCTACAAACTGACATCAGGAACCTGGGCTGGCCACTTTTCTTTCCCAGGGAAAAGGACCAGTCTTTGTCTCCAGGGGCCTGTGGCCCTGAAGTGGCCGGACACCTCCAAAAATCCAAACGATCGAAGATGTGTCGCAGACCCAAGCTGCCCCCAGCTCAAACCTGTGCTGCCCTGACAGTCCCAAGGGAACCCTACAAACTGACATCAGGAACCTGGGCTGGCCACTTTTCTTTCCCAAGGAAAAAGGCTGATCTTTGCCTCCAGGGGCCTGTGGCCCTGAAGTGGCCGGACACCTCTAAAAATCCAAACGATCGAGGATGTGTCGCAGACCCAAGCTGCCCCCAGCTCAAACCTGTGCTGCCCTGACAGTCCCAAGGGAACCCTACAAACTGACATCAGGAACCTGGGCTGGCCACTTTTCTTTCCCAAGGAAAAAGGCTGATCTTTGCCTCCAGGGGCCTGTGGCCCTGAAGTGGCCGGACACCTCCAAAAATCCAAACGATCGAAGATGTGTCGCAGACCCAAGCTGCCCCCACCTCAAACCTGTGCTGCCCTGACAGTCCCAAAGGAACCCTACAAACTGACATCAGGAACCTGGGCTGGCCACTTTTCTTTCCCAGGGAAAAAGGCTGATCTTTGCCTCCAGGGGCCTGTGGCCCTGAAGTGGCCGGACACCTCCAAAAATCCAAACGATCGAAGATGTGTCGCAGACCCAAGCTGCCCCCACCTCAAACCTGTGCTGCCCTGACAGTCCCAAGGGAACCCTACAAACTGACATCAGGAACCTGGGCTGGCCACTTTTCTTTCCCAGGGAAAAGCACTAGTGTTTGTCTCCAGGGGCCTGTGGCCCTGAAGTGGCCGGACACCTCCAAAAATCCAAACGATCGAAGATGTGTTGCAGACCCAAGCTGCCCCCACCTTAAACCTGTGCTGCCCTGACAGTCCCAAGGGAACCCTACAAACTGACATCAGGAACCTGGGCTGGCCACTTTTCTTTCCCAGGGAAAAGGACCAGTCTTTGTCTCCAGGGGCCTGTGGCCCTGAAGTGGCCGGACACCTCCAAAAATCCAAACGATCGAAGATGTGTCGCAGACCCAAGCTGCCCCCACCTCAAACCTGTGCTGCCCTGACAGTCCCAAGGGAACCCTACAAACTGACATCAGGAACCTGGGCTGGCCACTTTTCTTTCCCAAGGAAAAAGGCTGATCTTTGCCTCCAGGGGCCTGTGGCCCTGAAGTGGCCGGACACCTCTAAAAATCCAAACGATCGAAGATGTGTCGCAGACCCAAGCTGCCCCCACCTCAAACCTGTGCTGCCCTGACAGTCCCAAGGGAACCCTACAAACTGACATCAGGAACCTGGGCTGGCCACTTTTCTTTCCCAGGGAAAAGGACCGGTCTTTGTCTCCAGGGGGCTGTGGCCCTGACTGCCCGGACACCTCCAAAAATCCAAACGATCGAGGATGTGTCGCACACCCAAGCTGCCCCCACCTCAAACCTGTGCTGCCCTGACAGTCCCAAGGGAACCCTACAAACTGACATCAGGAACCTGGGCTGGCCACTTTTCTTTCCCAGGGAAAAGGACCAGTCTTTGTCTCCAGGGGCCTGTGGCCCTGAAGTGGCCGGAGACCTCCAAAAATCCAAACGATCGAAGATGTGTCGCAGACCCAAGCTGCCCCCAGCTCAAACCTGTGCTGCCCTGACAGTCCCAAGGGAACCCTACAAACTGACATCAGGAACCTGGGCTGGCCACTTTTCTTTCCCAGGGAAAAGGACCAGTCTTTGTTTCCAGGGGCCTGTGGCCCTGAGTGGCCAGACACCTCCAAAAATCCAAACGATCGAGGATGTGTCGCAGACCCAAGCTGCCCCCAGCTCAAACCTGTGCTGCCCTGACAGTCCCAAAGGAACCCTACAAACTGACATCAGGAACCTGGGCTGGCCACTTTTCTTTCCCAGGGAAAAAGGCTGATCTTTGCCTCCAGGGGCCTGTGGCCCTGAAGTGGCCGGACACCTCCAAAAATCCAAACGATCGAAGATGTGTCGCAGACCCAAGCTGCCCCCACCTCAAACCTGTGCTGCCCTGACAGTCCCAAGGGAACCCTACAAACTGACATCAGGAACCTGGGCTGGCCACTTTTCTTTCCCAGGGAAAAGCACTAGTGTTTGTCTCCAGGGGCCTGTGGCCCTGAAGTGGCCGGACACCTCCAAAAATCCAAACGATCGAAGATGTGTTGCAGACCCAAGCTGCCCCCACCTTAAACCTGTGCTGCCCTGACAGTCCCAAGGGAACCCTACAAACTGACATCAGGAACCTGGGCTGGCCACTTTTCTTTCCCAGGGAAAAGGACCAGTCTTTGTCTCCAGGGGCCTGTGGCCCTGAAGTGGCCGGACACCTCCAAAAATCCAAACGATCGAAGATGTGTCGCAGACCCAAGCTGCCCCCAGCTCAAACCTGTGCTGCCCTGACAGTCCCAAGGGAACCCTACAAACTGACATCAGGAACCTGGGCTGGCCACTTTTCTTTCCCAAGGAAAAAGGCTGATCTTTGCCTCCAGGGGCCTGTGGCCCTGAAGTGGCCGGACACCTCTAAAAATCCAAACGATCGAAGATGTGTCGCAGACCCAAGCTGCCCCCACCTCAAACCTGTGCTGCCCTGACAGTCCCAAGGGAACCCTACAAACTGACATCAGGAACCTGGGCTGGCCACTTTTCTTTCCCAGGGAAAAGGACCGGTCTTTGTCTCCAGGGGGCTGTGGCCCTGACTGCCCGGACACCTCCAAAAATCCAAACGATCGAGGATGTGTCGCACACCCAAGCTGCCCCCACCTCAAACCTGTGCTGCCCTGACAGTCCCAAGGGAACCCTACAAACTGACATCAGGAACCTGGGCTGGCCACTTTTCTTTCCCAGGGAAAAGGACCAGTCTTTGTCTCCAGGGGCCTGTGGCCCTGAGTGGCCGGACACCTCCAAAAATCCAAACGGTCGAAGATGTGTCGCAGATCCAAGCTGCCCCCACCTCAAACCTGTGCTGCCCTGACAGTCCCAAGGGAACCCTACAAACTGACATCAGGAACCTGGGCTGGCCACTTTTCTTTCCCAGGGAAAAGGACCAGTGTTTGTTTCCAGGGGCCTGTGGCCCTGAGTGGCCAGACACCTCCAAAAATCCAAACGATCGAAGATGTGTCGCAGACCCAAGCTGCCCCCACCTCAAACCTGTGCTGCCCTGACAGTCCCAAGGGAACCCTACAAACTGACATCAGGAACCTGGGCTGACCTCTTTTCTTTCCAAAGGAAAAAGGCTGATCTTTGCCTCCAGGGGCCTGTGGCCCTGAAGTGGCCGGACACCTCCAAAAATCCAAACGATCGAAGATGTGTCGCAGACCCAAGCTGCCCCCACCTCAAACCTGTGCTGCCCTGACAGTCCCAAGGGAACCCTACAAACTGACATCAGGAACCTGGGCTGGCCACTTTTCTTTCCCAAGGAAAAAGACCGGTCTTTGTCTCCAGGGGCCTGTGGCCCTGAGTGGCCGGACACCTCCAAAAATCCAAACGATCGAGGATGTGTCGCAGACCCAAGCTGCCCCCACCTCAAACCTGTGCTGCCCTGACAGTCCCAAGGGAACCCTACAAACTGACATCAGGAACCTGGGCTGGCCACTTTTCTTTCCCAAGGAAAAAGACCGGACTTTGTCTCCAGGGGCCTGTGGCCCTGAAGTGGCCGGACACCTCCAAAAATCCAAACGATCGAAGATGTGTCGCAGACCCAAGCTGCCCCCACCTCAAACCTGTGCTGCCCTGACAGTCCCAAGGGAACCCTACAAACTGACATCAGGAACCTGGGCTGGCCACTTTTCTTTCCCAGGGAAAAGAACTGGTGTTTGTCTCCAGGGGCCTGTGGCCCTGAAGTGGCCAGACACCTCCAAAAATCCAAACGATCGAAGATGTGTCGCAGACCCAAGCTGCCCCCAGCTCAAACCTGAGCTGCCCTGACAGTCCTAAGGGAACCCTACAAACTGACATCAGGAACCTGGGCTGGCCACTTTTCTTTCCTAGGGAAAAGGACCAGTCTTTGTCTCCAGGGGCCTGTGGCCCTGAAGTGGCCAGACACCTCCAAAAATCCAAACGATCGAAGATGTGTCGCAGACCAAGCTGCCCCCAGCTCAAACCTGTGCTGCCCTGACAGTCCCAAGGGAACCCTACAAACTGACATCAGGAACCTGGGCTGGCCACTTTTCTTTCCCAGGGAAAAGGACCAGTGTTTGTTTCCAGGGGCCTTTGGCCCTGAGTGGCCGGACACCTCCAAAAATCCAAACGATCGAAGATGTGTCGCAGACCCAAGCTGCCCCCACCTCAAACCTGTGCTGCTCTGACAGTCCCAAAGGAACCCTACAAACTGACATCAGGAACCTGGGCTGGCCACTTTTCTTTCCCAGGGAAAAAGGCTGATCCTTACCTCCAGGGGCCTGTGGCCCTGAAGTGGCCGGACACCTCCAAAAATCCAAACGATCGAGGATGTGTCACAGACCCAAGCTGCCCCCACCTCAAACCTGTGCTGCCCTGACAGTCCCAAGGGAACCCTACAAACTGACATCAGGAACCTGGGCTGGCCACTTTTCTTTCCCAAGGAAAAAGGCTGATCTTTGCCTCCAGGGGCCTGTGGCCCTGACTGGCCGGACACCTCCAAAAATCC
This sequence comes from Vidua macroura, assembly GCF_024509145.1. Lineage (NCBI taxonomy): Eukaryota > Metazoa > Chordata > Aves > Passeriformes > Viduidae > Vidua > Vidua macroura. Next base: position 57,403 of record NC_071603.1, read on the forward strand.
AAACGATCGAAGATGTGTCGCAGACCCAAGCTGCCCCCACCTCAAACCTGTGCTGCCCTGACAGTCCCAAGGGAACCCTACAAACTGACATCAGGAACCTGGGCTGGCCACTTTTCTTTCCCAGGGAAAAAGGCTGATCCTTACCTCCAGGGGCCTGTGGCCCTGAAGTGGCCGGACACCTCCAAAAATCCAAACGATCAAGGATGTGTCACAGACCCACGCTGGCCCAGCTCAAACCTGTGCTGCCCTGACAGTCCCAAGGGAACCCTACAAACTGACATCAGGAACCTGGGCTGGCCACTTTTCTTTCCCAAGGAAAAAGGCTGATCTTTGCCTCCAGGGGCCTGCGGCCCTGAGTGGCCGGACACCTCCAAAAATCCAAACGATCGAAGATGTGTCACAGACCCAAGCTGCCCCCACCTCAAACCTGTGCTGCCCTGACAGTCCCAAGGGAACCCTACAAACTGACATCAGGAACCTGGGCTGGCCACTTTTCTTTCCCAAGGAAAAAGGCTGATCTTTGCCTCCAGGGGCCTGTGGCCCTGAAGTGGCCGGACACCTCCAAAAATCCAAACGATCGAAGATGTGTGGCAGACCCAAGCTGCCCCCACCTCAAACCTGTGCTGCCCTGACAGTCCCAAGGGAACCCTAGAAACTGACATCAGGAACCTGGGCTGGCCACTTTTCTTTCCCAGGGAAAAGGACTGGTCTTTGTTTCCAGGGGCCTGTGGCCCTGAGTGGCCGGACACCTCCAAAAATCCAAACGATCGAAGATGTTTCGCAGACCCAAGCTGCCCCCAGCTCAAACCTGTGCTGCCCTGACAGTCCCAAGGGAACCCTACAAACTGACATCAGGAACCTGGGCTGGCCACTTTTCTTTCCCAAGTAAAAAGGCTGATCTTTGCCTCCAGGGGCCTGTGGCCCTGAGTGGCTGGACACCTCCAAAAATCCAAACGATCGAAGATGTGTCGCAGACCCAAGCTGCCCCCACCTCAAACCTGTGCTGCCCTGACAGTCCCAAGGGAACCCTACAAACTGACATCAGGAACCTGGGCTGGCCACTTTTCTTTCCCAGGGAAAAGGACCGGTCTTTGTCTCCAGGGGCCTGTGGCCCTGACTGGTCGGACACCTCCAAAAATCCAAACGATCGAGGATGTGTCGCAGACCCAAGCTGCCCCCACCTCAAACCTGTGCTGCCCTGACAGTCCCAAGGGAACCCTACAAACTGACATCAGGAACCTGGGCTGGCCACTTTTCTTTCCCAGGGAAAAGGACCAGTCTTTGTCTCCAGGGGCCTGTGGCCCTGAAGTGGCCAGACACATCCAAAAATCCAAACGATCGAAGATGTGTCGCAGACCCAAGCTGCCCCCACCTCAAACCTGTGCTGCCCTGACAGTCCCAAGGGAACCCTACAAACTGACATCAGGAACCTGGGCTGACGTCTTTTCTTTCCAAAGGAAAAATCTGATCTTTGCCTCCAGGGGCCTGTGGCCCTGAGTGGCCGGACACCTCCAAAAATCCAAACGATCGAAGATGTGTCGCAGACCCAAGCTGCCCCCAGCTCAAACCTGTGCTGCCCTGACAGTCCCAAGGGAACCCTACAAACTGACATCAGGAACCTGGGCTGGCCACTTTTCTTTCCCAGGGAAAAGGACCAGTCTTTGTCTCCAGGGGCCTGTGGCCCTGAAGTGGCCGGACACCTCCAAAAATCCAAACGATCGAAGATGTGTCGCAGACCCAAGCTGCCCCCAGCTCAAACCTGTGCTGCCCTGACAGTCCCAAGGGAACCCTACAAACTGACATCAGGAACCTAGGCTGGCCACTTTTCTTTCCCAGGTAAAAGAACTGGTCTTTGTCTCCAGGGGCCTGTGGCCCTGAAGTGGCCGGACACCTCCAAAAATCCAAACGATCGAAGATGTGTCGCAGACCCAAGCTGCCCCCACCTCAAACCTGAGCTGCCCTGACAGTCCTAAGGGAACCCTACAAACTGACATCAGGAACCTGGGCTGGCCACTTTTCTTTCCCAGGGAAAAGAACTGGTCTTTGTCTCCAGAGGCCTGTGGCCCTGGAGCGGCCAGACACCTCCAAAAATCCAAACGATCGAAGATGTGTCGCAGACCTAAGCTGCCCCCAGCTCAAAGCTGAGCTGCCCTGACAGTCCTAAGGGAACCCTACAAACTGACATCAGGAACCTGGGCTGGCCACTTTTCTTTCCCAGGGAAAAGCACCAGTCTTTGTCTCCAGGGGCCTGTGGCCCTGAAGTGGCCACACACATCCAAAAATCCAAACGATCGAAGATGTGTCGCAGACCCAAGCTGCCCCCAGCTCAAACCTGTGCTGCCCTGACAGTCCCAAGGGAACCCTACAAACTGACATCAGGAACCTGGGCTGGCCACTTTTCTTTCCCAGGGAAAAGGACCAGTGTTTGTTTCCAGGGGCCTTTGGCCCTGACTGGCCGGACACCTCCAAAAATCCAAACGATCCAAGATGTGTCGCAGACCCAAGCTGCCCCCACCTCAAACCTGTGCTGCCCTGACAGTCCCAAAGGAACCCTACAAACTGACATCAGGAACCTGGGCTGGCCACTTTTCTTTCCCAGGGAAAAAGGCTGATCCTTACCTCCAGGGGCCTGTGGCCCTGAAGTGGCCGGACACCTCCAAAAATCCAAACGATCGAGGATGTGTCACAGACCCAAGCTGCCCCCACCTCAAACCTGTGCTGCCCTGACAGTCCCAAGGGAACCCTACAAACTGACATCAGGAACCTGGGCTGGCCACTTTTCTTTCCAAAGGAAAAAGGCTGATCTTTGCCTCCAGGGGCCTGTGGCCCTGAGTGGCCGGACACCTCCAAAAATCCAAACGATCGAAGATGTGTCGCAGACCCAAGCTGCCCCCACCTCAAACCTGTGCTGCCCTGACAGTCCCAAGGGAACCCTACAAACTGACATCAGGAACCTGGGCTGGCCACTTTTCTTTCCCAGGGAAAAAGGCTGATCCTTACCTCCAGGGGCCTGTGGCCCTGAAGTGGCCGGACACCTCCAAAAATCCAAACGATCGAGGATGTGTCACAGACCCAAGCTGCCCCCACCTCAAACCTGTGCTGCCCTGACAGTCCCAAGGGAACCCTACAAACTGACATCAGGAACCTGGGCTGGCCACTTTTCTTTCCCAAGGAAAAAGGATGATCTTTGCCTCCAGGGGCCTGCGGCCCTGAGTGGCCGGACACCTCCAAAAATCCAAACGATCGAAGATGTGTCGCAGACCCAAGCTGCCCCCACCTCAAACCTGTGCTGCCCTGACAGTCCCAAGGGAACCCTACAAACTGACATCAGGAACCTGGGCTGGCCACTTTTCTTTCCCAAGGAAAAAGGCCGATCTTTGCCTCCAGGGGCCTGTGGCCCTGAGTGGCCGGACACCTCCAAAAATCCAAACGATCGAAGATGTGTCGCAGACCCAAGCTGCCCCCACCTCAAACCTGTGCTGCCCTGACAGTCCCAAAGGAACCCTACAAACTGACATCAGGAACCTGGGCTGGCCACTTTTCTTTCCCAGGGAAAAGGACCAGTCTTTGTCTCCAGGGGCCTGTGGCCCTGAAGTGGCCAGACACCTCCAAAAATCCAAACGATCGAGGATGTGTCGCAGACCCAAGCTGCCCCCAGCTCAAACCTGTGCTGCCCTGACAGTCCCAAGGGAACCCTACAAACTGACATCAGGAACCTGGGCTGGCCACTTTTCTTTCCCAAGGAAAAAGGCTGATCTTTGCCTCCAGGGGCCTGCGGCCCTGAAGTGGCTGGACACCTCCAAAAATCCAAACGATCGAAGATGTGTCGCAGACCCAAGCTGCCCCCAGCTCAAACCTGTGCTGCCCTGACAGTCCCAAGGGAACCCTACAAACTGACATCAGGAACCTGGGCTGGCCACTTTTCTTTCCCAAGGAAAAAGGCTGATCTTTGCCTCCAGGGGCCTGTGGCCCTGAAGTGGCCGGACACCTCCAAAAATCCAAACGATCGAAGATGTGTCGCAGACCCAAGCTGCCCCCACCTCAAACCTGTGCTGCCCTGACAGTCCCAAGGGAACCCTAGAACCTGACATCAGGAACCTGGGCTGGCCACTTTTCTCTCCCAAGGAAAAAGGCTGATCTTTGCCTCCAGGGGCCTGTGGCCCTGAGTGGCCGGACACCTCCAAAAATCCAAACGATCGAAGATGTGTCGCAGACCCAAGCTGCCCCCACCTCAAACCTGTGCTGCCCTGACAGTCCCAAAGGAACCCTACAAACTGACATCAGGAACCTGGGCTGGCCACTTTTCTTTCCCAAGGAAAAAGGCTGATCTTTGCCTACAGGGGCCTGTGGCCCTGAGTGGCCGGACACCTCCAAAAATCCAAACGATCGAAGATGTGTCGCAGACCCAAGCTGCCCCCAGCTCAAACCTGTGCTGCCCTGACAGTCCCAAGGGAACCCTACAAACTGACATCAGGAACCTGGGCTGGCCACTTTTCTTTCCCAAGGAAAAAGGCTGATCTTTGCCTCCAGGGGCCTGTGGACCTGAGTGGCCGGACACCTCCAAAAATCCAAACGATCGAAGATATGTTGCAGACCCAAGCTGCCCCCACCTCAAACCTGTGCTGCCCTGACAGTCCCAAGGGAACCCTACAAACTGACATCAGGAACCTGGGCTGGCCACTTTTCTCTCCCAAGGAAAAAGGCTGATCTTTGCCTCCAGGGGCCTGTGGCCCTGAGTGGCCGGACACCTCCAAAAATCCAAACGATCGAGGATGTGTCGCAGACCCAAGCTGCCCCCACCTCAAACCTGTGCTGCCCTGACAGTCCCAAGGGAACCCTACAAACTGACATCAGGAACCTGGGCTGGCCACTTTTCTTTCCCAGGGAAAAGGACCAGTCTTTGTCTCCAGGGGCCTGTGGCCCTGAAGTGGCCGGACACCTCCAAAAATCCAAACGATCGAAGATGTGTCGCAGACCCAAGCTGCCCCCACCTCAAACCTGTGCTGCCCTGACAGTCCCAAGGGAACCCTACAAACTGACATCAGGAACCTAGGCTGGCCACTTTTCTTTCCCAGGTAAAAGAACTGGTCTTTGTCTCCAGGGGCCTGTGGCCCTGAAGTGGCCGGACACCTCCAAAAATCCAAACGATCGAAGATGTGTCGCAGACCCAAGCTGCCCCCACCTCAAACCTGAGCTGCCCTGACAGTCCTAAGGGAACCCTACAAACTGACATCAGGAACCTGGGCTGGCCACTTTTCTTTCCCAGGGAAAAGAACTGGTCTTTGTCTCCAGAGGCCTGTGGCCCTGGAGCGGCCAGACACCTCCAAAAATCCAAACGATCGAAGATGTGTTGCAGACCTAAGCTGCCCCCAGCTCAAAGCTGAGCTGCCCTGACAGTCCTAAGGGAACCCTACAAACTGACATCAGGAACCTGGGCTGGCCACTTTTCTTTCCCAGGGAAAAGCACCAGTCTTTGTCTCCAGGGGCCTGTGGCCCTGAAGTGGCCAGACACATCCAAAAATCCAAACGATCGAAGATGTGTCGCAGACCCAAGCTGCCCCCAGCTCAAACCTGTGCTGCCCTGACAGTCCCAAGGGAACCCTACAAACTGACATCAGGAACCTGGGCTGGCCACTTTTCTTTCCCAGGGAAAAGGACCAGTGTTTGTTTCCAGGGGCCTTTGGCCCTGACTGGCCGGACACCTCCAAAAATCCAAACGATCGAAGATGTGTCGCAGACCCAAGCTGCCCCCACCTCAAACCTGTGCTGCCCTGACAGTCCCAAAGGAACCCTACAAACTGACATCAGGAACCTGGGCTGGCCACTTTTCTTTCCCAGGGAAAAAGGCTGATCCTTACCTCCAGGGGCCTGTGGCCCTGAAGTGGCCGGACACCTCCAAAAATCCAAACGATCGAGGATGTGTCACAGACCCAAGCTGCCCCCACCTCAAACCTGTGCTGCCCTGACAGTCCCAAGGGAACCCTACAAACTGACATCAGGAACCTGGGCTGGCCACTTTTCTTTCCCAGGGAAAAAGGCTGATCTTTGCCTCCAGGGGCCTGTGGCCCTGAGTGGCCGGACACCTCCAAAAATCCAAACGATCGAAGATGTGTCGCAGACCCAAGCTGCCCCCACCTCAAACCTGTGCTGCCCTGACAGTCCCAAGGGAACCCTACAAACTGACATCAGGAACCTGGGCTGGCCACTTTTCTTTCCCAGGGAAAAAGGCTGATCCTTACCTCCAGGGGCCTGTGGCCCTGAAGTGGCCGGACACCTCCAAAAATCCAAACGATCGAGGATGTGTCACAGACCCAAGCTGCCCCCACCTCAAACCTGTGCTGCCCTGACAGTCCCAAGGGAACCCTACAAACTGACATCAGGAACCTGGGCTGGCCACTTTTCTTTCCCAAGGAAAAAGGATGATCTTTGCCTCCAGGGGCCTGCGGCCCTGAGTGGCCGGACACCTCCAAAAATCCAAACGATCGAAGATGTGTCGCAGACCCAAGCTGCCCCCACCTCAAACCTGTGCTGCCCTGACAGTCCCAAGGGAACCCTACAAACTGACATCAGGAACCTGGGCTGGCCACTTTTCTTTCCCAAGGAAAAAGGCCGATCTTTGCCTCCAGGGGCCTGTGGCCCTGAGTGGCCGGACACCTCCAAAAATCCAAACGATCGAAGATGTGTCGCAGACCCAAGCTGCCCCCACCTCAAACCTGTGCTGCCCTGACAGTCCCAAAGGAACCCTACAAACTGACATCAGGAACCTGGGCTGGCCACTTTTCTTTCCCAGGGAAAAGGACCAGTCTTTGTCTCCAGGGGCCTGTGGCCCTGAAGTGGCCAGACACCTCCAAAAATCCAAACGATCGAGGATGTGTCGCAGACCCAAGCTGCCCCCAGCTCAAACATGTGCTGCCCTGACAGTCCCAAGGGAACCCTACAAACTGACATCAGGAACCTGGGCTGGCCACTTTTCTTTCCCAAGGAAAAAGGCTGATCTTTGCCTCCAGGGGCCTGCGGCCCTGAAGTGGCTGGACACCTCCAAAAATCCAAACGATCGAAGATGTGTCGCAGACCCAAGCTGCCCCCACCTCAAACCTGTGCTGCCCTGACAGTCCCAAGGGAACCCTACAAACTGACATCAGGAACCTGGGCTGGCCACTTTTCTTTCCCAAGGAAAAAGGCTGATCTTTGCCTCCAGGGGCCTGTGGCCCTGAAGTGGCCGGACACCTCCAAAAATCCAAACGATCGAAGATGTGTCGCAGACCCAAGCTGCCCCCACCTCAAACCTGTGCTGCCCTGACAGTCCCAAGGGAACCCTAGAACCTGACATCAGGAACCTGGGCTGGCCACTTTTCTCTCCCAAGGAAAAAGGCTGATCTTTGCCTCCAGGGGCCTGTGGCCCTGAGTGGCCGGACACCTCCAAAAATCCAAACGATCGAAGATGTGTCGCAGACCCAAGCTGCCCCCAGCTCAAACCTGTGCTGCCCTGACAGTCCCAAAGGAACCCTACAAACTGACATCAGGAACCTGGGCTGGCCACTTTTCTTTCCCAAGGAAAAAGGCTGATCTTTGCCTACAGGGGCCTGTGGCCCTGACTGGCCGGACACCTCCAAAAATCCAAACGATCGAAGATGTGTCGCAGACCCAAGCTGCCCCCAGCTCAAACCTGTGCTGCCCTGACAGTCCCAAAGGAACCCTACAAACTGACATCAGGAACCTGGGCTGGCCACTTTTCTTTCCCAAGGAAAAAGGCTGATCTTTGCCTCCAGGGGCCTGTGGCCCTGAAGTGGCCGGACACCTCCAAAAATCCAAACGATCGAAGATGTGTCGCAGACCCAAGCTGCCCCCACCTCAAACCTGTGCTGCCCTGACAGTCCCAAGGGAACCCTACAAACTGACATCAGGAACCTGGGCTGGCCACTTTTCTCTCCCAAGGAAAAAGGCTGATCTTTGCCTCCAGGGGCCTGTGGCCCTGAGTGGCCGGACACCTCCAAAAATCCAAACGATCGAGGATGTGTCGCAGACCCAAGCTGCCCCCACCTCAAACCTGTGCTGCCCTGACAGTCCCAAGGGAACCCTACAAACTGACATCAGGAACCTGGGCTGGCCACTTTTCTTTCCCAAGGAAAAAGGCTGATCTTTGCCTCCAGGGGCCTGTGGCCCTGAAGTGGCCGGACACATCCAAAAATCCAAACGATCGAAGATGTGTCGCAGACCCAAGCTGCCCCCTGCTCAAACCTGTGCTGCCCTGACAGTCCCAAGGGAACCCTACAAACTGACATCAGGAACCTGGGCTGGCCACTTTTCTTTCCCAGGGAAAAGGACTGGTCTTTGTCTCCAGGGGCCTGTGGCCCTGAAGTGGCCAGACACCTCCAAAAATCCAAACGATCGAGGATGTGTCGCAGACCCAAGCTGCCCCCAGCTCAAACCTGTGCTGCCCTGACAGTCCCAAGGGAACCCTACAAACTGACATCAGGAACCTGGGCTGGCCACTTTTCTTTCCCAGGGAAAAGGACCAGTCTTTGTTTCCAGGGGCCTGTGGCCCTGAGTGGCCGGACACCTCCAAAAATCCAAACGATCGAAGATGTGTCGCAGACCCAAGCTGCCCCCACCTCAAACCTGTGCTGCCCTGACAGTCCCAAGGGAACCCTACAAACTGACATCAGGAACCTGGGCTGGCCACTTTTCTTTCCAAAGTAAAAAGGCTGATCTTTGCCTCCAGGGGCCTGTGGCCCTGAGTGGCTGGACACCTCCAAAAATCCAAACGATCGAAGATGTGTCGCAGACCCAAGCTGCCCCCACCTCAAACCTGTGCTGCCCTGACAGTCCCAAGGGAACCCTACAAACTGACATCAGGAACCTGGGCTGGCCACTTTTCTTTCCCAAGGAAAAAGGCTGATCTTTGCCTCCAGGGGCCTGTGGCCCTGAAGTGGCCGGACACATCCAAAAATCCAAATGATCGAAGATGTGTCGCAGACCCAAGCTGCCCCCACCTCAAACCTGTGCTGCCCTGACAGTCCCAAGGGAACCCTACAAACTGACATCAGGAACCTGGGCTGGCCACTTTTCTTTCCCAAGGAAAAAGGCTGATCTTTGCCTCCAGGGGCCTGTGGCCCTGAGTGGCCGGACACCTCCAAAAATCCAAACGATCGAAGATGTGTCGCAGACCCAAGCTGCCCCCACCTCAAACCTGTGCTGCCCTGACAGTCCCAAAGGAACCCTACAAACTGACATCAGGAACCTGGGCTGGCCACTTTTCTTTCCCAGGGAAAAGGACCGGTCTTTGTCTCCAAGGGCCTGTGGCCCTGACTGGCCGGACACCTCCAAAACTCCAAACGATCGAGGATGTGTCGCAGACCCAAGCTGCCCCCAGCTCAAACCTGTGCTGCCCTGACAGTCCCAAGGGAACCCTACAAACTGACTTCAGGAACCTGGGCTGGCCACTTTTCTTTCCCAGGGAAAAGGACCAGTCTTTGTCTCCAGGGGCCTGTGGCCCTGAAGTGGCCGGACACCTCCAAAAATCCAAACGATCGAAGATGTGTCGCAGACCCAAGCTGCCCCCACCTCAAACCTGTGCTGCCCTGACAGTCCCAAGGGAACCCTACAAACTGACATCAGGAACCTGGGCTGACGTCTTTTCTTTCCAAAGGAAAAATCTGATCTTTGCCTCCAGGGGCCTGTGGCCCTGAAGTGGCCGGACACCTCCAAAAATCCAAACGATCGAAGATGTGTCGCAGACCCAAGCTGCCCCCAGCTCAAACCTGTGCTGCCCTGACAGTCCCAAGGGAACCCTACAAACTGACATCAGGAACCTGGGCTGGCCACTTTTCTTTTCCAGGGAAAAAGGCTAATCTTTGCCTCCAGGGGCCTGTGGCCCTGAAGTGGCCGGACACCTCCAAAAATCCAAACGATCGAAGATGTGTCGCAGACCCAAGCTGCCCCCACCTCAAACCTGTGCTGCCCTGACAGTCCCAAGGGAACCCTACAAACTGACATCAGGAACCTGGGCTGGCCACTTTTCTTTCCCAGGGAAAAGGACCAGTGTTTGTTTCCAGGGGCCTTTGGCCCTGACTGGCCGGACACCTCCAAAAATCCAAACGATCGAAGATGTGTCGCAGACCCAAGCTGCCCCCACCTCAAACCTGTGCTGCCCTGACAGTCCCAAAGGAACCCTACAAACTGACATCAGGAACCTGGGCTGGCCACTTTTCTTTCCCAGGGAAAAGGACCGGTCTTTGTCTCCAAGGGCCTGTGGCCCTGACTGGCCGGACACCTCCAAAAATCCAAACGATCGAGGATGTGTCGCAGACCCAAGCTGCCCCCAGCTCAAACCTGTGCTGCCCTGACAGTCCCAAGGGAACCCTACAAACTGACATCAGGAACCTGGGCTGGCCACTTTTCTTTCCCAAGGAAAAAGGCTGATCTTTGCCTCCAGGGGCCTGTGGCCCTGAGTGGCCGGACACCTCCAAAAACCCAAACGATCGAAGATGTGTCGCAGACCCAAGCTGCCCCCACCTCAAACCTGTGCTGCCCTGACAGTCCCAAGGGAACCCTACAAACTGACATCAGGAACCTGGGCTGGCCACTTTTCTTTCCCAGGGAAAAAGGCTGATCCTTACCTCCAGGGGCCTGTGGCCCTGAAGTGGCCGGACACCTCCAAAAATCCAAACGATCGAGGATGTGTCACAGACCCACGCTGGCCCAGCTCAAACCTGTGCTGCCCTGACAGTCCCAAGGGAACCCTACAAACTGACATCAGGAACCTGGGCTGGCCACTTTTCTTTCCCAAGGAAAAAGGCTGATCTTTGCCTCCAGGGGCCTGCGGCCCTGAGTGGCCGGACACCTCCAAAAATCCAAACGATCGAAGATGTGTCGCAGACCCAAGCTGCCCCCACCTCAAACCTGTGCTGCCCTGACAGTCCCAAGGGAACCCTACAAACTGACATCAGGAACCTGGGCTGGCCACTTTTCTTTCCCAAGGAAAAAGGACCGGTCTTTGTCTCCAGGGGCCTGTGACATTGAGTGGCCCGACACCTCCAAAAATCCAAACGATCGAAGATGTGTCGCAGACCCAAGCTGCCCCCACCTCAAACCTGTGCTGCCCTGACAGTCCCAAGGGAACCCTACAAATTGACATCAGGAACCTGGGCTGGCCACTTTTCTTTCCCAAGGAAAAAGGCTGATCTTTGCCTCCAGGGGCCTGTGGCCCTGAAGTGGCCGGACACCTCCAAAAATCCAAACGATCGAAGATGTGTCGCAGACCCAAGCTGCCCCCACCTCAAACCTGTGCTGCCCTGACAGTCCCAAGGGAACCCTAGAAACTGACATCAGGAACCTGGGCTGGCCACTTTTCTCTCCCAAGGAAAAAGGCTGATCTTTGCCTCCAGGGGCCTGTGGCCCTGAGTGGCCGGACACCTCCAAAAATCCAAACGATCGAAGATGTGTCGCAGACCCAAGCTGCCCCCACCTCAAACCTGTGCTGCCCTGACAGTCCCAAAGGAACCCTACAAACTGACATCAGGAACCTGGGCTGGCCACTTTTCTTTCCCAAGGAAAAAGGCTGATCTTTGCCTCCAGGGGCCTGTGGCCCTGACTGGCCGGACACCTCCAAAAATCCAAACGATCGAAGATGTGTCGCAGACCCAAGCTGCCCCCAGCTCAAACCTGTGCTGCCCTGACAGTCCCAAGGGAACCCTACAAACTGACATCAGGAACCTGGGCTGGCCACTTTTCTTTCCCAAGGAAAAAGGCTGATCTTTGCCTCCAGGGGCCTGTGGCCCTGAAGTGGCCGGACACCTCCAAAAATCCAAACGATCGAAGATGTGTCGCAGACCCAAGCTGCCCCCACCTCAAACCTGTGCTGCCCTGACAGTCCCAAGGGAACCCTACAAACTGACATCAGGAACCTGGGCTGGCCACTTTTCTCTCCCAAGGAAAAAGGCTGATCTTTGCCTCCAGGGGCCTGTGGCCCTGAGTGGCCGGACACCTCCAAAAATCCAAACGATCGAGGATGTGTCGCAGACCCAAGCTGCCCCCACCTCAAACCAGTGCTGCCCTGACAGTCCCAAAGGAACCCTACAAACTGACATCAGGAACCTGGGCTGGCCACTTTTCTTTCCCAAGGAAAAAGGCTGATCTTTGCCTCCAGGGGCCTGTGGCCCTGAAGTGGCCGGACACATCCAAAAATCCAAACGATCGAAGATGTGTCGCAGACCCAAGCTGCCCCCTGCTCAAACCTGTGCTGCCCTGACAGTCCCAAGGGAACCCTACAAACTGACATCAGGAACCTGGGCTGGCCACTTTTCTTTCCCAGGGAAAAGGACCGGTCTTTGTCTCCAGGGGCCTGTGGCCCTGAAGTGGCCAGACACCTCCAAAAATCCAAACGATCGAGGATGTGTCGCAGACCCAAGCTGCCCCCAGCTCAAACCTGTGCTGCCCTGACAGTCCCAAGGGAACCCTACAAACTGACATCAGGAACCTGGGCTGGCCACTTTTCTTTCCCAGGGAAAAGGACCAGTCTTTGTTTCCAGGGGCCTGTGGCCCTGAGTGGCCGGACACCTCCAAAAATCCAAACGATCGAAGATGTGTCGCAGACCCAAGCTGCCCCCACCTCAAACCTGTGCTGCCCTGACAGTCCCAAGGGAACCCTACAAACTGACATCAGGAACCTGGGCTGGCCACTTTTCTTTCCAAAGTAAAAAGGCTGATCTTTGCCTCCAGGGGCCTGTGGCCCTGAGTGGCTGGACACCTCCAAAAATCCAAACGATCGAAGATGTGTCGCAGACCCAAGCTGCCCCCACCTCAAACCTGTGCTGCCCTGACAGTCCCAAGGGAACCCTACAAACTGACATCAGGAACCTGGGCTGGCCACTTTTCTTTCCCAGGGAAAAGGACCAGTCTTTGTCTCCAGGGGCCTGTGGCCCTGAAGTGGCCGGACACCTCCAAAAATCCAAATGATCGAAGATGTGTCGCAGACCCAAGCTGCCCCCACCTCAAACCTGTGCTGCCCTGACAGTCCCAAGGGAACCCTACAAACTGACATCAGGAACCTGGGCTGGCCACTTTTCTTTCCCAAGGAAAAAGGCTGATCTTTGCCTCCAGGGGCCTGTGGCCCTGAGTGGCCGGACACCTCCAAAAATCCAAACGATCGAAGATGTGTCGCAGACCCAAGCTGCCCCCACCTCAAACCTGTGCTGCCCTGACAGTCCCAAGGGAACCCTACAAACTGACATCAGGAACCTGGGCTGGCCACTTTTCTTTCCCAGGGAAAAGGACCGGTCTTTGTCTCCAAGGGCCTGTGGCCCTGACTGGCCGGACACCTCCAAAAATCCAAACGATCGAGGATGTGTCGCAGACCCAAGCTGCCCCCAGCTCAAACCTGTGCTGCCCTGACAGTCCCAAGGGAACCCTACAAACTGACTTCAGGAACCTGGGCTGGCCACTTTTCTTTCCCAGGGAAAAGGACCAGTCTTTGTCTCCAGGGGCCTGTGGCCCTGAAGTGGCCGGACACCTCCAAAAATCCAAACGATCGAAGATGTGTCGCAGACCCAAGCTGCCCCCACCTCAAACCTGTGCTGCCCTGACAGTCCCAAGGGAACCCTACAAACTGACATCAGGAACCTGGGCTGACGTCTTTTCTTTCCAAAGGAAAAATCTGATCTTTGCCTCCAGGGGCCTGTGGCCCTGAAGTGGCCGGACACCTCCAAAAATCCAAACGATCGAAGATGTGTCGCAGACCCAAGCTGCCCCCACCTCAAACCTGTGCTGCCCTGACAGTCCCAAGGGAACCCTACAAACTGACATCAGGAACCTGGGCTGGCCACTTTTCTTTCCCAGGGAAAAGGACCAGTGTTTGTTTCCAGGGGCCTTTGGCCCTGACTGGCCGGACACCTCCAAAAATCCAAACGATCGAAGATGTGTCGCAGACCCAAGCTGCCCCCAGCTCAAACCTGTGCTGCCCTGACAGTCCCAAAGGAACCCTACAAACTGACATCAGGAACCTGGGCTGGCCACTTTTCTTTCCCAGGGAAAAAGGCTGATCCTTACCTCCCGGGGCCTGTGGCCCTGAAGTGGCCGGACACCTCCAAAAATCCAAACGATCAAGGATGTGTCACAGACCCAAGCTGCCCCCACCTCAAACCTGTGCTGCCCTGACAGTCCCAAGGGAACCCTACAAACTGACATCAGGAACCTGGGCTGGCCACTTTTCTTTCCCAAGGAAAAAGGCTGATCTTTGCCTCCAGGGGCCTGTGGCCCTGACTGGCCGGACACCTCCAAAAATCCAAACGATCGAAGATGTGTCGCAGACCCAAGCTGCCCCCACCTCAAACCTGTGCTGCCCTGACAGTCCCAAGGGAACCCTACAAACTGACATCAGGAACCTGGGCTGGCCACTTTTCTTTCCCAGGGAAAAAGGCTGATCCTTACCTCCAGGGGCCTGTGGCCCTGAAGTGGCCGGACACCTCCAAAAATCCAAACGATCGAGGATGTGTCACAGACCCACGCTGGCCCAGCTCAAACCTGTGCTGCCCTGACAGTCCCAAGGGAACCCTACAAACTGACATCAGGAACCTGGGCTGGCCACTTTTCTTTCCCAAGGAAAAAGGCTGATCTTTGCCTCCAGGGGCCTGCGGCCCTGAGTGGCCGGACACCTCCAAAAATCCAAACGATCGAAGATGTGTCGCAGACCCAAGCTGCCCCCACCTCAAACCTGTGCTGCCCTGACAGTCCCAAGGGAACCCTACAAACTGACATCAGGAACCTGGGCTGGCCACTTTTCTTTCCCAAGGAAAAAGGACCGGTCTTTGTCTCCAGGGGCCTGTGACATTGAGTGGCCCGACACCTCCAAAAATCCAAACGATCGAAGATGTGTCGCAGACCCAAGCTGCCCCCACCTCAAACCTGTGCTGCCCTGACAGTCCCAAGGGAACCCTACAAATTGACATCAGGAACCTGGGCTGGCCACTTTTCTTTCCCAAGGAAAAAGGCTGATCTTTGCCTCCAGGGGCCTGTGGCCCTGAAGTGGCCGGACACCTCCAAAAATCCAAACGATCGAAGATGTGTCGCAGACCCAAGCTGCCCCCACCTCAAACCTGTGCTGCCCTGACAGTCCCAAGGGAACCCTAGAAACTGACATCAGGAACCTGGGCTGGCCACTTTTCTCTCCCAAGGAAAAAGGCTGATCTTTGCCTCCAGGGGCCTGTGGCCCTGAGTGGCCGGACACCTCCAAAAATCCAAACGATCGAAGATGTGTCGCAGACCCAAGCTGCCCCCAGCTCAAACCTGTGCTGCCCTGACAGTCCCAAGGGAACCCTACAAACTGACATCAGGAACCTGGGCTGGCCACTTTTCTTTCCCAGGGAAAAAGGCTGATTCTTACCTCCAGGGGCCTGTGGCCCTGAAGTGGCCGGACACCTCCAAAAATCCAAACGATCAAGGATGTGTCACAGACCCACGCTGGCCCAGCTCAAACCTGTGCTGCCCTGACAGTCCCAAGGGAACCCTACAAACTGACATCAGGAACCTGGGCTGGCCACTTTTCTTTCCCAGGGAAAAGGACCAGTCTTTGTCTCCAGGGGCCTGTGGCCCTGAAGTGGCCGGACACCTCCAAAAATCCAAACGATCGAAGATGTGTCGCAGACCCAAGCTGCCCCCACCTCAAACCTGTGCTGCCCTGACAGTCCCAAGGGAACCCTACAAACTGACATCAGGAACCTGGGCTGGCCACTTTTCTTTCCCAAGGAAAAAGGCTGATCTTTGCCTCCAGGGGCCTGTGGCCCTGAAGTGGCCGGACACCTCCAAAAATCCAAACGATCGAAGATGTGTCGCAGACCCAAGCTGCCCCCAGCTCAAACCTGTGCTGCCCTGACAGTCCCAAGGGAACCCTACAAACTGACATCAGGAACCTGGGCTGGCCACTTTTCTCTCCCAAGGAAAAAGGCTGATCTTTGCCTCCAGGGGCCTGTGGCCCTGAGTGGCCGGACACCTCCAAAAATCCAAACGATCGAAGATGTGTCGCAGACCCAAGCTGCCCCCACCTCAAACCTGTGCTGCCCTGACAGTCCCAAAGGAACCCTACAAACTGACATCAGGAACCTGGGCTGGCCACTTTTCTTTCCCAAGGAAAAAGGCTGATCTTTGCCTCCAGGGGCCTGTGGCCCTGAAGTGGCCGGACACCTCCAAAAATCCAAACGATCGAAGATGTGTCGCAGACCCAAGCTGCCCCCACCTCAAACCTGTGCTGCCCTGACAGTCCCAAGGGAACCCTACAAACTGACATCAGGAACCTGGGCTGGCCACTTTTCTTTCCCAGGGAAAAAGGCTGATCTTTGCCTCCAGGGGCCTGTGGCCCTGAGTGGCCGGACACCTCCAAAAATCCAAACGATCGAAGATGTGTTGCAGACCCAAGCTGCCCCCAGCTCAAACCTGTGCTGCCCTGACAGTCCCAAGGGAACCCTACAAACTGACATCAGGAACCTGGGCTGGCCACTTTTCTTTCCCAGGGAAAAGGACCAGTCTTTGTTTCCAGGGGCCTGTGGCCCTGAGTGGCCGGACACCTCCAAAAATCCAAACGATCGAAGATGTGTCGCAGACCCAAGCTGCCCCCAGCTCAAACCTGTGCTGCCCTGACAGTCCCAAGGGAACCCTACAAACTGACATCAGGAACCTGGGCTGGCCACTTTTCTCTCCCAAGGAAAAAGGCTGATCTTTGCCTCCAGGGGCCTGTGGCCCTGAGTGGCCGGACTCCTCCAAAAATCCAAACGATCGAGGATGTGTCGCAGACCCAAGCTGCCCCCACCTCAAACCTGTGCTGCCCTGACAGTCCCAAAGGAACCCTACAAACTGACATCAGGAACCTGGGCTGGCCACTTTTCTTTCCCAAGGAAAAAGGCTGATCTTTGCCTCCAGGGGCCTGTGGCCCTGAAGTGGCCGGACACATCCAAACGATCGAAGATGTGTCGCAGACCCAAGCTGCCCCCACCTCAAACCTGTGCTGCCCTGACAGTCCCAAGGGAACCCTACAAACTGACATCAGGAACCTGGGCTGGCCACTTTTCTTTCCCAGGGAAAAGGACTGGTCTTTGTTTCCAGGGGCCTGTGGCCCTGAGTGGCCGGACACCTCCAAAAATCCAAACGATCGAAGATGTGTCGCAGACCCAAGCTGCCCCCAGCTCAAACCTGTGCTGCCCTGACAGTCCCAAGGGAACCCTACAAACTGACATCAGGAACCTGGGCTGGCCACTTTTCTTTCCCAGGTAAAAGAACTGGTCTTTGTCTCCAGGGGCCTGTGGCCCTGAAGTGGCCGGACACCTCCAAAAATCCAAACGATCGAAGATGTGTCGCAGACCCAAGCTGCCCCCAGCTCAAACCTGAGCTGCCCTGACAGTCCTAAGGGAACCCTACAAACTGACATCAGGAACCTGGGCTGGCCACTTTTCTTTCCCAGGGAAAAGAACTGGTCTTTGTCTCCAGAGGCCTGTGGCCCTGGAGCGGCCAGACACCTCCAAAAATCCAAACGATCGAAGATGTGTCGCAGACCTAAGCTGCCCCCAGCTCAAACCTGAGCTGCCCTGACAGTCCTAAGGGAACCCTACAAACTGACATCAGGAACCTGGGCTGGCCACTTTTCTTTCCCAGGGAAAAGCACCAGTCTTTGTGTCCAGGGGCCTGTGGCCCTGAAGTGGCCAGACACATCCAAAAATCCAAACGATCGAAGATGTGTCGCAGACCCAAGCTGCCCCCAGCTCAAACCTGTGCTGCCCTGACAGTCCCAAGGGAACCCTACAAACTGACATCAGGAACCTGGGCTGGCCACTTTTCTTTCCCAAGGAGAAAGGCTGATCTTTGCCTCCAGGGGCCTGTGGCCCTGAGTGGCCGGACACCTCCAAAAATCCAAACGATCGAAGATGTGTCGCAGACCCAAGCTGCCCCCACCTCAAACCTGTGCTGCCCTGACAGTCCCTAGGGAACCCTACAAACTGACATCAGGAACCTGGGCTGGCCACTTTTCTTTCCCAAGGAAAAAGGCTGATCTTTGCCTCCAGGGGCCTGTGGCCCTGAGTGGCTGGACACCTCCAAAAAATCCCAACAATTCAGGATGTGCCCTCCACTGGCACCTTTCCAAAGCATTGCACTAGAGTCCAGTAATACTCTGCATTTCCAGTGGTTCAGCCTGTCTGACCCTCATCCTGACCCTTAAAATGCACTAAGGAATTCTAAAACAGCCCCTAGGAAGGTGTAACAATGCCCTCAAAGACACCAGACGAGTCCTAAGAAGCCTTCCAAAAGCCCCTAAATATTCCTAATAGTCCTGCAAAAACACTCAAGGAACCTGCTCAGCCTCCAAAGCCTTCCTGGTGCTCTCTAGCCCATAGATGTCATCCCTACTTTTCTCCAGGGGGTCCTGTTGTCCTCTGAGGGTTCTGTCGTTGTCCTGGTGTGACGGTCACTGCCTTGTCCTAGCGGGAGCGTTCCGGTGTGCTCTCGCTGTTAGGGTTGCTGTGTGGTGCTGCTGCTGGCAGGGCTGAAAAGGGAAAAGGCTCTTGTTAGGGGGGCTGCTTAGGCTGAGGTTAGGGCTGGGGGGAGAGGTGGTGCTCCTGTACCCTAACTTGCCTCCTAAGCTGTACCCTGTAGCCCTGATCTCCACTGCACTGTCCAGCCCTCAAGCCCTCGCCCTTTACCCCTCAACCTCTCCCTCTGCCCCCCAGCCCTCAGGCTCTGTGTGTCACCCTCGAGCCCCCCCTTTGCCCCTCAAGCCCCCTCTCAGCTGCCCCTCAGCTCCTGTGCGTCACCCTTAATCCCTCTCCTTTGCCCCTCAGCCCCCAGCTTCTCTGTGTCATGCTCCAGCTGCCCCTGCCCCCCTCAGCATCTCTCTGTCACCCACTGTCCCCTTTCCCCGTGCCTCCCTCAGCTCCCAGCCTCTGTCACCCTCAAGCCCCCACAGTGCCCCTCAGCCTCTATGTGCTGTGCCATGAAAAAACATAAAAGTTCCCTAAAAACCCCTCATCTTCAAAATGTTCTAAAAGCCCCACAAAAACATAAAAATAGCCTCAGAATACCCTTAAAATACAAGAAAAATACCCTACTTTTAAAAAAACCCTAAAACACACCTAAATATCCCTAAAAAACCTTTAAGAAATCCCTCAATATTCCTAAAAGAGCTCTAAAAATACCCCAAAATACTTAAAATGCCCTGATAAGACCCTAAAAAAACCTAAAAGTTCCCTCAAAAGACCTAAAAATACCCTAGTCCTAAGAGTCCTCCACATACCCTCAATAGACCTAAAAAAGCCCCAAGAACACCCCAAAAAAACCCCATAAACATTCTAATTAGTAGTAAGAAAGCCATGAAAATACCCTAAAAAAAATCTTTTAAAAGCCCTAAAAAAGCCCTAAAAGTATCCTAAATAGTCACAGAAAATTCCTAAAAAGCTCCTGTGAAAAAAACCCTAAAATATCTTTTTAAAGCCCTAAAAAACCCCTAAAAAAGTGCTCAGTCCCCAACCTCTACCAGTCACTCTCTAGCCAGCAAACATCATCCCTACCTTTTCATTAGGGTCACTGCCTGCAGCTGCTGGGAGGGTTCTGGGGCTGTCCCAGCAGTAGGGTTGCTGCCTGCAGCTGCTGTTGAGGAACACTGGTGTTCTAGGGGTGTGTTTAGGGTGAGCTTAGGGTTGGGGTGAGGGCTGCTGCTGTACCCTAACCCTTCCTGGTACCCCGTGCCCTGTCCTTTGTACCCCTAACCCTCAGGGTCAGCTCTCCACCTGTCAAGTCCCCCCCTTTTTGCCCCTCAGCCCGCAATGTCTGTGTGTCACCCCAAGCCCCCCGACACTGTCCTGTGGCCCCCTAACCTCCACCGTGCACTTTCCACCCTTGTAGGGGTGGTTTTAAGGGTGAGGTTAAGGGTGCTGTGAGGGCTGGTTCACCTGTCACCCTCAGGCACCCCCCCACTTTGTCCCTCAGGACAGCCCCTGCCTCTCAGCCTCCTTGTGTCACCCTCAGGTTCCCACCGCAGCCTCTCAGCGTCTCTCTGCCACCCTGGAGCCCCCCTTTTTGACTCCTAAAGACCCCTTCTGCCTCTCAGCTGCCCCCATGTTCTGTGTCACCCTCCAGCCCCCTCCCCTCAGCCCCAGCTGCCTTTGTGACACCGCGCGGCCCACAGATGCCATCCCTGCCTGTTTTCTTTGGGTGTTGTCCTGCTGTGAGGGCCGCACTATCCCCACGAGTCCGGGCTCCCATGTCCTGCTGCAGGGAGTCACACCTGGGGCATGGGAGGAGTGAGGGATGGGGCAGGGGCGGGATGGGGAGGGGTGAAGGGTGGAGAGAGACTGGGGAAGGGGTGGGCTGGAAGGACAAGTAGGGGTGAGGGGTGGAGACGGGGACAGAGCAGAACAGGGCAGAGGGAAGAGGGACATTTGGAGGGGGCACTCCACATATCCCAGACCAAAGCTGCAGCAAAATACAATTTTAGTGGACAGGGCAAAGCCAAAAACCACCTGCAAACTGACACCAGGAACCAGGGCTGGCCACATTTCTTTCCCAGGAAAAAGGGCATGTCAGGGCCACAGACCCCTGGAGGCAAAGATCAGCCTTTTTCCTTGAGAAAGAAAAGTGGCCAGCCCAGGTTCCTGATGTCAGTTTGTAGGGTTCCCTTGGGACTGTCAGGGCAGCACA
Organism: Vidua macroura; assembly: GCF_024509145.1. Taxonomy (NCBI): domain Eukaryota; kingdom Metazoa; phylum Chordata; class Aves; order Passeriformes; family Viduidae; genus Vidua; species Vidua macroura. The sequence goes on from NC_071603.1 coordinate 78,076, forward strand.
GGTTTGAGGTGGGGGCAGCTTGGGTCTGCGACACATCTTCGATCGTTTGGATTTTTGGAGGTGTCCGGCCACTCAGGGCCACAGGACCCTGGAGACAAAGATCAGCTTTTTTCCTTTGGAAAGAAAAGTGGTCAGCCCAGGTTCTTAATGTCAGTTTGTAGGGTTCCCTTGGGACTGTCAGGGCAGCACAGGTTTGAGGTGGGGGCAGCTTGGGTCTGCGACACATCCTCGATCGTTAGGATTTTTGGAGGTGTCCAGCCACTCAGGGCCACAGGACCCTGGAGACAAAGACCGGCCCTTTTCCCTGGGAAAGAAAAGTGGCCAGCCCAGGTTCTTAATGTCAGTTTGTAGGGTTCCCTTGGGACTGTCAGGGCAGCACAGGTGTGAGGTGGGGGCAGCTTGGGTCTGTGACACATCCTCGATCGTTTGGATTTTTGGACGTAGCCGGCCACTGAGGACCACAGGCCCATGGAAACCAAGTTCAGCCTTTTTCCTTGGAAAGAAAAGTGGTCAGCCCTGGTTCCTGATGTCAGTTTGTAGGGGTCCCTTGGGACTGTCAGGGCAGCACAGGTTTGAGGTGGGAGCAGCTTGGGTCTGCAACACATGCTCGATCGTTCGGAATTTTTGGACGTAGCCCGCCACTGAGAGCCACAGGCCCCTGGAGACAAAGATCAGCTTTTTTCCTTTGGAAAGAAAAGTGGTCAGCCCAGGTTCTTAATGTCAGTTTGTAGGGTTCCCTTGGGACTGTCAGGGCAGCACAGGTTTGAGGTGAGGGCAGCTTGGGTCTGCGACACATCCTCGATCGTTATGATTTTTGGAGGTGTCCAGCCACTCAGGGCCACAGGCCCCTGGAGACAAAGACCGGCCCTTTTCCCTGGGAAAGAAAAGTGGCCAGCCCAGGTTCCTGATGTCAGTTTGTAGGGTTCCCTTGGGACTGTCAGGGCAGCACAGGGTTGAGGTGGGGGCAGCTTAGGTCTGCGACACATCCTCGATCGTTCGGATTTTTGGACGCAGCCGGCCACTGAGGGCCTAACCCTAAACCCTAAACCCAAACCCTAACCCCTAACCCTACAAGATGGTGGCACCCCTGTGGTCACATGATGGGGAGTAAAATGGCAGCACCTGTGTGGTCATGTGACAGGGAGCAAGATGGTGGCGCCCATAGGGTCACGTGATGGGGAGCAAGGTGGCGGTGTCTACATGGTGGGGGTGATGTGGGTAGTGGGTATTGTAATGTGCCAGGTGGAGCACTAATTAGGGGTTGTATAGGTATATATAAAAAAGAAGAAAAACTATATGTCCGGTGCAGCAGTAGAAAGTTTCAGGCTCCCGGGGCGTAAATTCTTTTTTTTTTTTAATAATTATTTAAAGTTTGTTTTTTATTTTACTCCCAGGGAGCCTGAAACTTTCTACTGCTGCTTTTTGAAAGCTAGAAAGGGAAACAAAGTTAGAAATGAAAAGATGGAAAGAAAGAAAAAGACAGACTTAAGAGAGGACTTAAGAGAGGACTTAAGAGAGGACTTAAGAGAGCACTTAAGAGAGGACTTAAGAGAGCACTTAAGAGAGGACTTAAGAGAGCACTTAAGAGAGCACTTAAGAGAGCACTTAAGAGAGGACTTAAGAGAGGACTTAAGAGAGCACTTAAGAGAGGACTTAAGAGAGCACTTAAGAGAGGACTTAAGAGAGGACTTAAGAGAGCACTTAAGAGAGCACTTAAGAGATGACTTAAGAGAGGACTTAAGAGAGGACTTAAGAGAGTACTTAAGAGAGGACTTAAGAGAGCACTTAAGAGAGCACTTAAGAGATGACTTAAGAGAGGACTTAAGAGAGCACTTAAGAGATGACTTAAGAGAGGACTTAAGAGAGCACTTAAGAGATGACTTAAGAGAGGACTTAAGAGAGCACTTAAGAGAGGACTTAAGAGAGGACTTAAGAGAGGACTTAAGAGAGCACTTAAGAGATGACTTAAGAGATGACTTAAGAGAGGACTTAAGAGAGCACTTAAGAGATGACTTAAGAGAGGACTTAAGAGAGGACTTAAGAGAGCACTTAAGAGAGCACTTAAGAGAGGACTTAAGAGAGGACTTAAGAGAGGACTTAAGAGAGCACTTAAGAGAGCACTTAAGAGATGACTTAAGAGAGGACTTAAGAGAGCACTTAAGAGAGGACTTAAGAGAGCACTTAAGAGAGGACTTAAGAGAGCACTTAAGAGAGCACTTAAGAGAGCACTTAAGAGAGCACTTAAGAGATGACTTAAGAGACGACTTAAGAGACGACTTAAGAGACTACTTAAGAGACTACTTAAGAGACGAAAAGAAATAGGAAGAGAATGGCAAAGAGTAAAAAAATGAGAAGGGTTACAGTGAAAAAGAAAGAGGGTGAGAGTGAAAAAGAGGACAAAAGAATAGAGAAAAAAATAAGCTGGAGAGAAAAAGAAATAAAGAGTAAAAGCATCAACTAGAGAGACAAATAAATAGTTAGAAATAGTGAAACAGAGAAACAAAAGAAAAGACATACAGGGAAATAGAGAAGCAGAGAGAGAGAGAGTTAGAAACAGTGAGAAACAGAAACAAAGTTAGGGACGGACAGAAATGACATGACAGAAAGAAAACTAAGAGAAGAAGCAAAGGAAGAAATACAGTGGGGAAAAAAAAAATGACTAAACCACACCAAAAAAACACAGGAGCCAAAGGGGGAAGGGGAGGGAGCGGGGGGCATCATTATTAGGGTTGATTCAAATTTATTGAATATTTTTTTTTATTTACACTCCAGCAAAACACATGGAAATGATGTATAAAAATGGGAACCCTACAAACTGACATCAGGAACCTGGGCTAGCCACTTTTCTTTCCCAGGGAAAAAGGACAAGTCTTTGTCTCCAGGGGCCTGTGGCATTGAGTGGCCCGACACCTCCAAAAATCCAAACGATCGAAGATGTGTCGCAGACCCAAGCTACCCCCAGCTCAAACCTGTGCTGCCCTGACAGTCCCAAGGCAACCCTACAAACTGACATCAGAAACCTGGGCTGGCCACTTTTCTTTCCCAAGGAAAAAGTCTGATCTTTGCCTCCAGGGGCCTGTGGCCCTGAAGTGGCCGGACACCTCTAAAAATCCAAACAATCGAAGATGTGTCGCAGACCCAAGCTGCCCCCACCTCAAACCTGTGCTGCCCTGACAGTCCCAAAGGAACCCTACAAACTGACATCAGGAACCTGGGCTGGCCACTTTTCTTTCCCAGGGAAAAAGGCTGATCTTTGCCTCGAGGGGCCTGTGGCCCTGAAGTGGCCGGACACCTCCAAAAATCCAAACGATCGAGGATGTGTCGCAGACCCAAGCTGCCCCCACCTCAAACCTGTGCTGCCCTGACAGTCCCAAGGGAACCCTACAAACTGACATCAGGAACCTGGGCTGGCCACTTTTCTTTCCCAGGGAAAAGGACCAGTCTTTGTCTCCAGGGGCCTGTGGCCCTGAAGTGGCCGGACACCTCCAAAAATCCAAACGATCGAGGATGTGTCGCAGACCCAAGCTGCCCCCAGCTCAAACCTGTGCTGCCCTGACAGTCCCAAGGGAACCCTACAAACTGACATCAGGAACCTGGGCTGGCCACTTTTCTTTCCCAAGGAAAAAGGACCGGTCTTTGTCTCCCGGGGCCTGTGACATTGAGTGGCCCGACACCTCCAAAAACCCAAACGATCGAAGATGTGTCGCAGACCCAAGCTGCCCCCACCTCAAACCTGTGCTGCCCTGACAGTCCCAAGGGAACCCTACAAACTGACATCAGGAACCTGGGCTGGCCACTTTTCTTTCCCAAGGAAAAAGGCTGATCTTTGCCTCCAGCGGCCTGTGGCCCTGAGTGGCCGGACACCTCCAAAAATCCAAACGATCGAAGATGTGTCGCAGACCCAAGCTGCCCCCACCTCAAACCTGTGCTGCCCTGACAGTCCCAAGGGAACCCTACAAACTGACATCAGGAACCTGGGCTGGCCACTTTTCTTTCCCAAGGAAAAAGGATGATCTTTGCCTCCAGGGGCCTGTGGCCCTGAAGTGGCCGGACACCTCCAAAAACCCAAACAATCGAAGATGTGTCGCAGACCCAAGCTGCCCCCACCTCAAACCTGTGCTGCCCTGACAGTCCCAAAGGAACCCTACAAACTGACATCAGGAACCTGGGCTGGCCACTTTTCTTTCCCAGGGAAAAAGGCTGATCTTTGCTTCCAGGGGCCTGTGGCCCTGAAGTGGCCGGACACCTCCAAAAATCCAAACGATCGAAGATGTGTCGCAGACCCAAGCTGCCCCACCTCAAACCTGTGCTGCCCTGACAGTCCCAAGGGACCCCTACAAACTGACATCAGGAACCTGGGCTGGCCACTTTTCTTTCCCAGGGAAAAGGACCAGTCTTTGTCTCCAGGGGCCTGTGGCCCTGAAGTGGCCGGAGACCTCCAAAAATCCAAACGATCGAAGATGTGTCGCAGACCCAAGCTGCCCCCAGCTCAAACCTGTGCTGCCCTGACAGTCCCAAGGGAACCCTACAAACTGACATCAGGAACCTGGGCTGGCCACTTTTCTTTCCCAGGGAAAAGGACCAGTCTTTGTTTCCAGGGGCCTGTGGCCCTGAGTGGCCAGACACCTCCAAAAATCCAAACGATCGAGGATGTGTCGCAGACCCAAGCTGTCCCCAGCTCAAACCTGTGCTGCCCTGACAGTCCCAAGGGAACCCTACAAACTGACATCAGGAACCTGGGCTGGCCACTTTTCTTTCCCAAGGAAAAAGGCTGATTTTTGCCTCCAGGGGCCTGTGGCCCTGAAGTGGCCGGACACCTCCAAAAATCCAAACGATCGAAGATGTGTCGCAGACCCAAGCTGCCCCCACCTCAAACCTGTGCTGCCCTGACAGTCCCAAAGGAACCCTACAAACTGACATCAGGAACCTGGGCTGGCCACTTTTCTTTCCCAGGGAAAAAGGCTGATCTTTGCCTCCAGGGGCCTGTGGCCCTGAAGTGGCCGGACACCTCCAAAAATCCAAACGATCGAAGATGTGTCGCAGACCCAAGCTGCCCCCACCTCAAACCTGTGCTGCCCTGACAGTCCCAAGGGAACCCTACAAACTGACATCAGGAACCTGGGCTGGCCACTTTTCTTTCCCAGGGAAAAGCACTAGTGTTTGTCTCCAGGGGCCTGTGGCCCTGAAGTGGCCGGACACCTCAAAAAATCCAAACGATCGAAGATGTGTCGCAGACCCAAGCTGCCCCCAGCTCAAACCTGTGCTGCCCTGACAGTCCCAAGGGAACCCTACAAACTGACATCAGGAACCTGGGCTGGCCACTTTTCTTTCCCAAGGAAAAAGGACCGGTCTTTGTCTCCAGGGGCCTGTGGCCCTGAAGTGGCCGGACACCTCCAAAAATCCAAACGATCGAAGATGTGTTGCAGACCCAAGCTGCCCCCACCTTAAACCTGTGCTGCCCTGACAGTCCCAAGGGAACCCTACAAACTGACATCAGGAACCTGGGCTGGCCACTTTTCTTTCCCAGGGAAAAGGACCGGTCTTTGTCTCCAGGGGCCTGTGGCCCTGAAGTTGCCGGACACCTCCAAAAATCCAAACGATCGAAGATGTGTCGCAGACCCAAGCTGCCCCCACCTCAAACCTGTGCTGCCCTGACAGTCCCAAGGGAACCCTACAAACTGACATCAGGAACCTGGGCTGACCACTTTTCTTTCCCAGGGAAAACGACCAGTCTTTGTCTCCAGGGGCCTGTGGCCCTGACTGGCCGGCCACCTCCAAAAATCCAAACGATCGAAGATATGTCGCAGACCCAAGCTGCCCCCACCTCAAACCTGTGCTGCCCTGACAGTCCCAAAGGAACCCTACAAACTGACATCAGGAACCTGGGCTGGCCACTTTTCTTTCCCAAGGAAAAAGGCTGATCTTTGCCTCCAGGGGCCTGTGGCCCTGAAGTGGCCGGACACCTCTAAAAATCCAAACGATCGAAGATGTGTCGCAGACCGAAGCTGCCCCCACCTCAAACCTGTGCTGCCCTGACAGTCCCAAGGGAACCCTACAAACTGACATCAGGAACCTGGGCTGGCCACTTTTCTTTCCCAGGGAAAAGGACCGGTCTTTGTCTCCAGGGGGCTGTGGCCCTGACTGGCCGGACACCTCCAAAAATCCAAACGATCGAGGATGTGTCGCACACCCAAGCTGCCCCCACCTCAAACCTGTGCTGCCCTGACAGTCCCAAGGGAACCCTACAAACTGACATCAGGAACCTGGGCTGGCCACTTTTCTTTCCCAGGGAAAAGGACCGGTCTTTGTCTCCAGGGGCCTGTGGCCCTGAAGTGGCCGGACACCTCCAAAAATCCAAACGATCGAAGATGTGTCGCAGATCCAAGCTGCCCCCACCTCAAACCTGTGCTGCCCTGACAGTCCCAAGGGAACCCTACAAACTGACATCAGGAACCTGGGCTGGCCACTTTTCTTTCCCAGGGAAAAGGACCAGTCTTTGTTTCCAGGGGCCTGTGGCCCTGAGTAGCCAGACACCTCCAAAAATCCAAACGATCGAGGATGTGTCGCAGACCCAAGCTGTCCCCAGCTCAAACCTGTGCTGCCCTGACAGTCCCAAGGGAACCCTACAAACTGACATCAGGAACCTGGGCTGGCCACTTTTCTTTCCCAAGGAAAAAGGCTGATTTTTGCCTCCAGGGGCCTGTGGCCCTGAAGTGGCCGGACACCTCCAAAAATCCAAACGATCGAAGATGTGTCGCAGACCCAAGCTGCCCCCACCTCAAACCTGTGCTGCCCTGACAGTCCCAAAGGAACCCTACAAACTGACATCAGGAACCTGGGCTGGCCACTTTTCTTTCCCAGGGAAAAAGGCTGATCTTTGCCTCCAGGGGCCTGTGGCCCTGAAGTGGCCGGACACCTCCAAAAATCCAAACGATCGAAGATGTGTCGCAGACCCAAGCTGCCCCCACCTCAAACCTGTGCTGCCCTGACAGTCCCAAGGGAACCCTACAAACTGACATCAGGAACCTGGGCTGGCCACTTTTCTTTCCCAGGGAAAAGCACTAGTGTTTGTCTCCAGGGGCCTGTGGCCCTGAAGTGGCCAGACACCTCAAAAAATCCAAACGATCGAAGATGTGTCGCAGACCCAAGCTGCCCCCAGCTCAAACCTGTGCTGCCCTGACAGTCCCAAGGGAACCCTACAAACTGACATCAGGAACCTGGGCTGGCCACTTTTCTTTCCCAAGGAAAAAGGACCGGTCTTTGTCTCCAGGGGCCTGTGGCCCTGAAGTGGCCGGACACCTCCAAAAATCCAAACGATCGAAGATGTGTTGCAGACCCAAGCTGCCCCCACCTTAAACCTGTGCTGCCCTGACAGTCCCAAGGGAACCCTACAAACTGACATCAGGAACCTGGGCTGGCCACTTTTCTTTCCCAAGGAAAAAGGCTGATCTTTGCCTCCAGGGGCCTGTGGCCCTGAAGTGGCCGGACACCTCTAAAAATCCAAACGATCGAAGATGTGTCGCAGACCCAAGCTGCCCCCACCTCAAACCTGTGCTGCCCTGACAGTCCCAAGGGAACCCTACAAACTGACATCAGGAACCTGGGCTGGCCACTTTTCTTTCCCAGGGAAAAGGACCGGTCTTTGTCTCCAGGGGGCTGTGGCCCTGACTGGCCGGACACCTCCAAAAATCCAAACGATCGAGGATGTGTCGCACACCCAAGCTGCCCCCACCTCAAACCTGTGCTGCCCTGACAGTCCCAAGGGAACCCTACAAACTGACATCAGGAACCTGGGCTGGCCACTTTTCTTTCCCAGGGAAAAGGACCGGTCTTTGTCTCCAGGGGCCTGTGGCCCTGAAGTGGCCGGACACCTCCAAAAATCCAAACGATCGAAGATGTGTCGCAGATCCAAGCTGCCCCCACCTCAAACCTGTGCTGCCCTGACAGTCCCAAGGGAACCCTACAAACTGACATCAGGAACCTGGGCTGGCCACTTTTCTTTCCCAGGGAAAAGGACCAGTCTTTGTTTCCAGGGGCCTGTGGCCCTGAGTAGCCAGACACCTCCAAAAATCCAAACGATCGAGGATGTGTCGCAGACCCAAGCTGTCCCCAGCTCAAACCTGTGCTGCCCTGACAGTCCCAAGGGAACCCTACAAACTGACATCAGGAACCTGGGCTGGCCACTTTTCTTTCCCAAGGAAAAAGGCTGATTTTTGCCTCCAGGGGCCTGTGGCCCTGAAGTGGCCGGACACCTCCAAAAATCCAAACGATCGAAGATGTGTCGCAGACCCAAGCTGCCCCCACCTCAAACCTGTGCTGCCCTGACAGTCCCAAAGGAACCCTACAAACTGACATCAGGAACCTGGGCTGGCCACTTTTCTTTCCCAGGGAAAAAGGCTGATCTTTGCCTCCAGGGGCCTGTGGCCCTGAAGTGGCCGGACACCTCCAAAAATCCAAACGATCGAAGATGTGTCGCAGACCCAAGCTGCCCCCACCTCAAACCTGTGCTGCCCTGACAGTCCCAAGGGAACCCTACAAACTGACATCAGGAACCTGGGCTGGCCACTTTTCTTTCCCAGGGAAAAGCACTAGTGTTTGTCTCCAGGGGCCTGTGGCCCTGAAGTGGCCAGACACCTCAAAAAATCCAAACGATCGAAGATGTGTCGCAGACCCAAGCTGCCCCCAGCTCAAACCTGTGCTGCCCTGACAGTCCCAAGGGAACCCTACAAACTGACATCAGGAACCTGGGCTGGCCACTTTTCTTTCCCAAGGAAAAAGGACCGGTCTTTGTCTCCAGGGGCCTGTGGCCCTGAAGTGGCCGGACACCTCCAAAAATCCAAACGATCGAAGATGTGTTGCAGACCCAAGCTGCCCCCACCTTAAACCTGTGCTGCCCTGACAGTCCCAAGGGAACCCTACAAACTGACATCAGGAACCTGGGCTGGCCACTTTTCTTTCCCAAGGAAAAAGGCTGATCTTTGCCTCCAGGGGCCTGTGGCCCTGAAGTGGCCGGACACCTCTAAAAATCCAAACGATCGAAGATGTGTCGCAGACCCAAGCTGCCCCCACCTCAAACCTGTGCTGCCCTGACAGTCCCAAGGGAACCCTACAAACTGACATCAGGAACCTGGGCTGGCCACTTTTCTTTCCCAGGGAAAAGGACCGGTCTTTGTCTCCAGGGGGCTGTGGCCCTGACTGGCCGGACACCTCCAAAAATCCAAACGATCGAGGATGTGTCGCACACCCAAGCTGCCCCCACCTCAAACCTGTGCTGCCCTGACAGTCCCAAGGGAACCCTACAAACTGACATCAGGAACCTGGGCTGGCCACTTTTCTTTCCCAGGGAAAAGGACCGGTCTTTGTCTCCAGGGGCCTGTGGCCCTGAAGTGGCCGGACACCTCCAAAAATCCAAACGGTCGAAGATGTGTCGCAGACCCAAGCTGCCCCCACCTCAAACCTGTGCTGCCCTGACAGTCCCAAGGGAACCCTACAAACTGACATCAGGAACCTGGGCTGGCCACTTTTCTTTCCCAGGGAAAAGGACCAGTCTTTGTTTCCAGGGGCCTGTGGCCCTGAGTGGCCAGACACCTCCAAAAATCCAAACGATCGAAGATGTGTCGCAGACCCAAGCTGCCCCCACCTCAAACCTGTGCTGCCCTGACAGTCCCAAGGGAACCCTACAAACTGACATCAGGAACCTGGGCTGACCTCTTTTCTTTCCAAAGGAAAAAGGCTGATCTTTGCCTCCAGGGGCCTGTGGCCCTGAAGTGGCCGGACACCTCCAAAAATCCAAACGATCGAAGATGTGTCGCAGACCCAAGCTGCCCCCACCTCAAACCTGTGCTGCCCTGACAGTCCCAAGGGAACCCTACAAACTGACATCAGGAACCTGGGCTGGCCACTTTTCTTTCCCAGGGAAAAGAACTGGTCTTTGTCTCCAGGGGCCTGTGGCCCTGAAGTGGCCGGACACCTCCAAAAATCCAAACGATCGAAGATGTGTCGCAGACCCAAGCTGCCCCCAGCTCAAACCTGAGCTGCCCTGACAGTCCTAAGGGAACCCTACAAACTGACATCAGGAACCTGGGCTGGCCACTTCTCTTTCCTAGGGAAAAGGACCAGTCTTTGTCTCCAGGGGCCTGTGGCCCTGAAGTGGCCAGACACCTCCAAAAATCCAAACGATCGAAGATGTGTCGCAGACCCAAGCTGCCCCCACCTCAAACCTGTGCTGCCCTGACAGTCCCAAGGGAACCCTACAAACTGACATCAGGAACCTGGGCTGGCCACTTTTCTTTCCCAGGGAAAAGGACCAGTGTTTGTTTCCAGGGGCCTTTGGCCCTGAGTGGCCGGACACCTCCAAAAATCCAAACGATCGAAGATGTGTCGCAGACCCAAGCTGCCCCCACCTCAAACCTGTGCTGCCCTGACAGTCCCAAAGGAACCCTACAAACTGACATCAGGAACCTGGGCTGGCCACTTTTCTTTCCCAGGGAAAAAGGCTGATCCTTACCTCCAGGGGCCTGTGGCCCTGAAGTGGCCGGACACCTCCAAAAATCCAAACGATCGAGGATGTGTCACAGACCCAAGCTGCCCCCACCTCAAACCTGTGCTGCCCTGACAGTCCCAAGGGAACCCTACAAACTGACATCAGGAACCTGGGCTGGCCACTTTTCTTTCCCAGGGAAAAGGACCAGTCTTTGTTTCCAGGGGCCTGTGGCCCTGAGTGGCCAGACACCTCCAAAAATCCAAACGATCGAGGATGTGTCGCAGACCCAAGCTGTCCCCAGCTCAAACCTGTGCTGCCCTGACAGTCCCAAGGGAACCCTACAAACTGACATCAGGAACCTGGGCTGGCCACTTTTCTTTCCCAAGGAAAAAGGACCGGTCTTTGTCTCCAGGGGTCTGTGACATTGAGTGGCCCGACACCTCCAAAAATCCAAACGATCGAAGATGTGTCGCAGACCCAAGCTGCCCCCACCTCAAACCTGTGCTGCCCTGACAGTCCCAAGGGAACCCTACAAACTGACATCAAGAACCTGGGCTGGCCACTTTTCTTTCCCAAGGAAAAAGGCTGATCTTTGCCTCCAGGGGCCTGTGGCCCTGAAGTGGCCGGACACCTCCAAAAATCCAAACGATCGAAGATGTGTCGCAGACCCAAGCTGCCCCCAGCTCAAACCTGTGCTGCCCTGACAGTCCCAAGGGAACCCTAGAAACTGACATCAGGAACCTGGGCTGGCCACTTTTCTTTCCCAAGGAAAAAGGCTGATCTTTGCCTCCAGGGGCCTGTGGCCCTGAGTGGCCGGACACCTCCAAAAATCCAAACGATCGAAGATGTGTCGCAGACCCAAGCTGCCCCCACCTCAAACCTGTGCTGCCCTGACAGTCCCAAAGGAACCCTACAAACTGACATCAGGAACCTGGGCTGGCCACTTTTCTTTCCCAAGGAAAAAGGCTGATCTTTGCCTCCAGGGGCCTGTGGCCCTGACTGGCCGGACACCTCCAAAAATCCAAACGATCGAAGATGTGTCGCAGACCCAAGCTGCCCCCACCTCAAACCTGTGCTGCCCTGACAGTCCCAAGGGAACCCTACAAACTGACATCAGGAACCTGGGCTGGCCACTTTTCTCTCCCAAGGAAAAAGGCTGATCTTTGCCTCCAGGGGCCTGTGGCCCTGAGTGGCCGGACTCCTCCAAAAATCCAAACGATCGAAGATGTGTCGCAGACCCAAGCTGCCCCCAGCTCAAACCTGTGCTGCCCTGACAGTCCCAAGGGAACCCTACAAACTGACATCAGGAACCTGGGCTGGCCACTTTTCTTTCCCAAGTAAAAAGGCTGATCTTTGCCTCCAGGGGCCTGTGGCCCTGAGTGGCTGGACACCTCCAAAAATCCAAACGATCGAAGATGTGTCGCAGACCCAAGCTGCCCCCAGCTCAAACCTGTGCTGCCCTGACAGTCCCAAGGGAACCCTACAAACTGACATCAGGAACCTGGGCTGGCCACTTTTCTTTCCCAGGGAAAAGGACCAGTCTTTGTCTCCAGGGGCCTGTGGCCCTGAAGTGGCCGGACACCTCCAAAAATCCAAATGATCGAAGATGTGTCGCAGACCCAAGCTGCCCCCACCTCAAACCTGTGCTGCCCTGACAGTCCCAAGGGAACCCTACAAACTGACATCAGGAACCTGGGCTGGCCACTTTTCTTTCCCAAGGAAAAAGGCTGATCTTTGCCTCCAGGGGCCTGTGGCCCTGAGTGGCCGGACACCTCCAAAAATCCAAACGATCGAAGATGTGTCGCAGACCCAAGCTGCCCCCACCTCAAACCTGTGCTGCCCTGACAGTCCCAAGGGAACCCTACAAACTGACATCAGGAACCTGGGCTGGCCACTTTTCTTTCCCAGGGAAAAGGACCGGTCTTTGTCTCCAGGGGCCTGTGGCCCTGAGTGGTCGGACACCTCCAAAAATCCAAACGATCGAGGATGTGTCGCAGACCCAAGCTGCCCCCACCTCAAACCTGTGCTGCCCTGACAGTCCCAAGGGAACCCTACAAACTGACATCAGGAACCTGGGCTGGCCACTTTTCTTTCCCAGGGAAAAGGACCAGTCTTTGTCTCCAGGGGCCTGTGGCCCTGAAGTGGCCAGACACATCCAAAAATCCAAACGATCGAAGATGTGTCGCAGACCCAAGCTGCCCCCAGCTCAAACCTGTGCTGCCCTGACAGTCCCAAGGGAACCCTACAAACTGACATCAGGAACCTGGGCTGGCCACTTTTCTTTTCCAGGGAAAAAGGCTAATCTTTGCCTCCAGGGGCCTGTGGCCCTGAAGTGGCCGGACACCTCCAAAAATCCAAACGATCGAAGATGTGTCGCAGACCCAAGCTGCCCCCACCTCAAACCTGTGCTGCCCTGACAGTCCCAAGGGAACCCTACAAACTGACATCAGGAACCTGGGCTGGCCACTTTTCTTTCCCAGGTAAAAGAACTGGTCTTTGTCTCCAGGGACCTGTGGCCCTGAAGTGGCCGGACACCTCCAAAAATCCAAACGATCGAAGATGTGTCGCAGACCCAAGCTGCCCCCAGCTCAAACCTGAGCTGCCCTGACAGTCCTAAGGGAACCCTACAAACTGACATCAGGAACCTGGGCTGGCCACTTTTCTTTCCCAGGGAAAAGCACCAGTCTTTGTCTCCAGGGGCCTGTGGCCCTGAAGTGGCCAGACACATCCAAAAATCCAAACGATCGAAGATGTGTCGCAGACCCAAGCTGCCCCCAGCTCAAACCTGTGCTGCCCTGACAGTCCCAAGGGAACCCTACAAACTGACATCAGGAACCTGGGCTGGCCACTTTTCTTTCCCAGGGAAAAGGACCAGTGTTTGTTTCCAGGGGCCTTTGGCCCTGACTGGCCGGACACCTCCAAAAATCCAAACGATCGAAGATGTGTCGCAGACCCAAGCTGCCCCCACCTCAAACCTGTGCTGCCCTGACAGTCCCAAGGGAACCCTACAAACTGACATCAGGAACCTGGGCTGGCCACTTTTCTTTCCCAGGGAAAAAGGCTGATCCTTACCTCCAGGGGCCTGTGGCCCTGAAGTGGCCGGACACCTCCAAAAATCCAAACGATCGAGGATGTGTCACAGACCCAAGCTGCCCCCACCTCAAACCTGTGCTGCCCTGACAGTCCCAAGGGAACCCTACAAACTGACATCAGGAACCTGGGCTGGCCACTTTTCTTTCCCAGGGAAAAAGGCTGATCTTTGCCTCCAGGGGCCTGTGGCCCTGAGTGGCCGGACACCTCCAAAAATCCAAACGATCGAAGATGTGTCGCAGACCCAAGCTGCCCCCACCTCAAACCTGTGCTGCCCTGACAGTCCCAAGGGAACCCTACAAACTGACATCAGGAACCTGGGCTGGCCACTTTTCTTTCCCAGGGAAAAAGGCTGATCCTTACCTCCAGGGGCCTGTGGCCCCGAAGTGGCCGGACACCTCCAAAAATCCAAACGATCGAGGATGTGTCACAGACCCACGCTGGCCCAGCTCAAACCTGTGCTGCCCTGACAGTCCCAAGGGAACCCTACAAACTGACATCAGGAACCTGGGCTGGCCACTTTTCTTTCCCAAGGAAAAAGGATGATCTTTGCCTCCAGGGGCCTGCGGCCCTGAGTGGCCGGACACCTCCAAAAATCCAAACGATCGAAGATGTGTCGCAGACCCAAGCTGCCCCCAGCTCAAACCTGTGCTGCCCTGACAGTCCCAAGGGAACCCTACAAACTGACATCAGGAACCTGGGCTGGCCACTTTTCTTTCCCAAGGAAAAAGGACCGGTCTTTGTCTCCAGGGGTCTGTGACATTGAGTGGCCCGACACCTCCAAAAATCCAAACGATCGAAGATGTGTCGCAGACCCAAGCTGCCCCCACCTCAAACCTGTGCTGCCCTGACAGTCCCAAGGGAACCCTACAAACTGACATCAAGAACCTGGGCTGGCCACTTTTCTTTCCCAAGGAAAAAGGCTGATCTTTGCCTCCAGGGGCCTGTGGCCCTGAAGTGGCCGGACACCTCCAAAAATCCAAACGATCGAAGATGTGTCGCAGACCCAAGCTGCCCCCACCTCAAACCTGTGCTGCCCTGACAGTCCCAAGGGAACCCTAGAAACTGACATCAGGAACCTGGGCTGGCCACTTTTCTTTCCCAAGGAAAAAGGCTGATCTTTGCCTCCAGGGGCCTGTGGCCCTGAGTGGCCGGACACCTCCAAAAATCCAAACGATCGAAGATGTGTCGCAGACCCAAGCTGCCCCCAGCTCAAACCTGTGCTGCCCTGACAGTCCCAAAGGAACCCTACAAACTGACATCAGGAACCTGGGCTGGCCACTTTTCTTTCCCAAGGAAAAAGGCTGATCTTTGCCTCCAGGGGCCTGTGGCCCTGAGTGGCCGGACACCTCCAAAAATCCAAACGATCGAAGATGTGTCGCAGACCCAAGCTGCCCCCACCTCAAACCTGTGCTGCCCTGACAGTCCCAAGGGAACCCTACAAACTGACATCAGGAACCTGGGCTGGCCACTTTTCTTTCCCAGGGAAAAGGACCAGTCTTTGTCTCCAGGGGCCTGTGGCCCTGAAGTGGCCAGACACCTCCAAAAATCCAAACGATCGAGGATGTGTCGCAGACCCAAGCTGCCCCCAGCTCAAACCTGTGCTGCCCTGACAGTCCCAAGGGAACCCTACAAACTGACATCAGGAACCTGGGCTGGCCACTTTTCTTTCCCAAGGAAAAAGGCTGATCTTTGCCTCCAGGGGCCTGCGGCCCTGAAGTGGCTGGACACCTCCAAAAATCCAAACGATCGAAGATGTGTCGCAGACCCAAGCTGCCCCCACCTCAAACCTGTGCTGCCCTGACAGTCCCAAGGGAACCCTACAAACTGACATCAGGAACCTGGGCTGGCCACTTTTCTTTCCCAAGGAAAAAGGCTGATCTTTGCCTCCAGGGGCCTGTGGCCCTGAAGTGGCCGGACACCTCCAAAAATCCAAACGATCGAAGATGTGTTGCAGACCCAAGCTGCCCCCACCTCAAACCTGTGCTGCCCTGACAGTCCCAAGGGAACCCTACAAACTGACATCAGGAACCTGGGCTGGCCACTTTTCTTTCCCAAGGAAAAAGGCTGATCTTTGCCTCCAGGGGCCTGTGGCCCTGAAGTGGCCGGACACCTCCAAAAATCCAAACGATCGAAGATGTGTCGCAGACCCAAGCTGCCCCCAGCTCAAACCTGTGCTGCCCTGACAGTCCCAAGGGAACCCTACAAACTGACATCAGGAACCTGGGCTGGCCACTTTTCTCTCCCAAGGAAAAAGGCTGATCTTTGCCTCCAGGGGCCTGTGGCCCTGAGTGGCCGGACACCTCCAAAAATCCAAACGATCGAGGATGTGTCGCAGACCCAAGCTGCCCCCACCTCAAACCTGTGCTGCCCTGACAGTCCCAAAGGAACCCTACAAACTGACATCAGGAACCTGGGCTGGCCACTTTTCTTTCCCAAGGAAAAAAGGCTGATCTTTGCCTCCAGGGGCCTGTGGCCCTGAAGTGGCCGGACACCTCCAAAAATCCAAACGATCGAGGATGTGTCGCAGACCCAAGCTGCCCCCAGCTCAAACCTGTGCTGCCCTGACAGTCCCAAGGGAACCCTACAAACTGACATCAGGAACCTGGGCTGGCCACTTTTCTTTCCCAGGGAAAAGGACCAGTCTTTGTTTCCAGGGGCCTGTGGCCCTGAGTGGCCGGACACCTCCAAAAATCCAAACGATCGAAGATGTGTCGCAGACCCAAGCTGCCCCCACCTCAAACCTGTGCTGCCCTGACAGTCCCAAGGGAACCCTACAAACTGACATCAGGAACCTGGGCTGGCCACTTTTCTTTCCCAGGGAAAAAGGCTGATCTTTGCCTCCAGGGGCCTGTGGCCCTGAGTGGCTGGACACCTCCAAAAATCCAAACGATCGAAGATGTGTCGCAGACCCAAGCTGCCCCCACCTCAAACCTGTGCTGCCCTGACAGTCCCAAGGGAACCCTACAAACTGACATCAGGAACCTGGGCTGGCCACTTTTCTTTCCCAGGGAAAAGGACCAGTCTTTGTCTCCAGGGGCCTGTGGCCCTGAAGTGGCCGGACACCTCCAAAAATCCAAATGATCGAAGATGTGTCGCAGACCCAAGCTGCCCCCACCTCAAACCTGTGCTGCCCTGACAGTCCCAAGGGAACCCTACAAACTGACATCAGGAACCTGGGCTGGCCACTTTTCTTTCCCAAGGAAAAAGGCTGATCTTTGCCTCCAGGGGCCTGTGGCCCTGACTGGCCGGACACCTCCAAAAATCCAAACGATCGAAGATGTGTCGCAGACCCAAGCTGCCCCCACCTCAAACCTGTGCTGCCCTGACAGTCCCAAAGGAACCCTACAAACTGACATCAGGAACCTGGGCTGGCCACTTTTCTTTCCCAGGGAAAAGGACCGGTCTTTGTCTCCAGGGGCCTGTGGCCCTGACTGGCCGGAAACCTCCAAAAATCCAAACGATCGAGGATGTGTCGCAGACCCAAGCTGCCCCCAGCTCAAACCTGTGCTGCCCTGACAGTCCCAAGGGAACCCTACAAACTGACATCAGGAACCTGGGCTGGCCACTTTTCTTTCCCAGGGAAAAGGACCAGTCTTTGTCTCCAGGGGCCTGTGGGCCTGAAGTGGCCGGACACCTCCAAAAATCCAAACGATCGAAGATGTGTCGCAGACCCAAGCTGCCCCCAGCTCAAACCTGTGCTGCCCTGACAGTCCCAAGGGAACCCTACAAACTGACATCAGGAACCTGGGCTGACGTCTTTTCTTTCCAAAGGAAAAATCTGATCTTTGCCTCCAGGGGCCTGTGGCCCTGAGTGGCCGGACACCTCCAAAAATCCAAACGATCGAAGATGTGTCGCAGACCCAAGCTGCCCCCAGCTCAAACCTGTGCTGCCCTGACAGTCCCAAGGGAACCCTACAAACTGACATCAGGAACCTGGGCTGGCCACTTTTCTTTCCCAGGGATAAAGGCTAATCTTTGCCTCCAGGGGCCTGTGGCCCTGAAGTGGCCGGACACCTCCAAAAATCCAAACGATCGAAGATGTGTCGCAGACCCAAGCTGCCCCCACCTCAAACCTGTGCTGCCCTGACAGTCCCAAGGGAACCCTACAAACTGACATCAGGAACCTGGGCTGGCCACTTTTCTTTCCCAGGGAAAAGAACTGGTCTTTGTCTCCAGGGGCCTGTGGCCCTGAAGTGGCCGGACACCTCCAAAAATCCAAACGATCGAAGATGTGTCGCAGACCCAAGCTGCCCCCAGCTCAAACCTGTGCTGCCCTGACAGTCCCAAGGGAACCCTACAAACTGACATCAGGAACCTGGGCTGGCCACTTTTCTTTCCCAGGGAAAAGGACCAGTGTTTGTTTCCAGGGGCCTTTGGCCCTGACTGGCCGGACACCTCCAAAAATCCAAACGATCGAAGATGTGTCGCAGACCCAAGCTGCCCCCACCTCAAACCTGTGCTGCCCTGACAGTCCCAAAGGAACCCTACAAACTGACATCAGGAACCTGGGCTGGCCACTTTTCTTTCCCAAGGAAAAAGGCTGATCCTTACCTCCAGGGGCCTGTGGCCCTGAAGTGGCTGGACACCTCCAAAAATCCAAACGATCGAGGATGTGTCACAGACCCAAGCTGCCCCCACCTCAAACCTGTGCTGCCCTGACAGTCCCAAGGGAACCCTACAAACTGACATCAGGAACCTGGGCTGGCCACTTTTCTTTCCCAAGGAAAAAGGCTGATCTTTGCCTCCAGGGGCCTGTGGCCCTGAGTGGCCGGACACCTCCAAAAATCCAAACGATCGAAGATGTGTCGCAGACCCAAGCTGCCCCCACCTCAAACCTGTGCTGCCCTGACAGTCCCAAGGGAACCCTACAAACTGACATCAGGAACCTGGGCTGGCCACTTTTCTTTCCCAGGGAAAAGGACCAGTCTTTGTCTCCAGGGGCCTGTGGCCCTGAAGTGGCCAGACACCTCCAAAAATCCAAACTATCGAGGATGTGTCGCAGACCCAAGCTGCCCCCAGCTCAAACCTGTGCTGCCCTGACAGTCCCAAGGGAACCCTACAAACTGACATCAGGAACCTGGGCTGGCCACTTTTCTTTCCCAAGGAAAAAGGCTGATCTTTGCCTCCAGGGGCCTGTGGCCCTGAGTGGCCGGACACCTCCAAAAATCCAAACGATCGAAGATGTGTCGCAGACCCAAGCTGCCCCCAGCTCAAACCTGTGCTGCCCTGACAGTCCCAAGGGAACCCTACAAACTGACATCAGGAACCTGGGCTTGCCACTTTTCTTTCCCAAGGAAAAAGGCTGATCTTTGCCTCCAGGGGCCTGTGGCCCTGAAGTGGCCGGACAACTCCAAAAATCCAAACGATCGAAGATGTGTCGCAGACCCAAGCTGCCCCCACCTCAAACCTGTGCTGCCCTGACAGTCCCAAGGGAACCCTACAAACTGACATCAGGAACCTGGGCTGGCCACTTTTCTCTCCCAAGGAAAAAGGCTGATCTTTGCCTCCAGGGGCCTGTGGCCCTGAGTGGCCGGACACCTCCAAAAATCCAAACGATCGAGGATGTGTCGCAGACCCAAGCTGCCCCCACCTCAAACCTGTGCTGCCCTGACAGTCCCAAAGGAACCCTACAAACTGACATCAGGAACCTGGGCTGGCCACTTTTCTTTCCCAAGGAAAAAGGCTGATCTTTGCCTCCAGGGGCCTGTGGCCCTGAAGTGGCCGGACACATCCAAAAATCCAAACGATCGAAGATGTGTCGCAGACCCAAGCTGCCCCCACCTCAAACCTGTGCTGCCCTGACAGTCCCAAGGGAACCCTACAAACTGACATCAGGAACCTGGGCTGGCCACTTTTCTTTCCCAGGGAAAAGGACTGGTCTTTGTCTCCAGGGGCCTGTGGCCCTGAAGTGGCCGGACACCTCCAAAAATCCAAATGATCGAAGATGTGTCGCAGACCCAAGCTGCCCCCAGCTCAAACCTGTGCTGCCCTGACAGTCCCAAGGGAACCCTACAAACTGACATCAGGAACCTGGGCTGGCCACTTTTCTTTCCCAGGGAAAAAGGCTGATCTTTGCCTCCAGGGGCCTGTGGCCCTGAGTGGCTGGACACCTCCAAAAATCCAAACGATCGAAGATGTGTCGCAGACCCAAGCTGCCCCCACCTCAAACCTGTGCTGCCCTGACAGTCCCAAGGGAACCCTACAAACTGACATCAGGAACCTGGGCTGGCCACTTTTCTTTCCCAGGGAAAAGGACCAGTCTTTGTCTCCAGGGGCCTGTGGCCCTGAAGTGGCCGGACACCTCCAAAAATCCAAATGATCGAAGATGTGTCGCAGACCCAAGCTGCCCCCACCTCAAACCTGTGCTGCCCTGACAGTCCCAAGGGAACCCTACAAACTGACATCAGGAACCTGGGCTGGCCACTTTTCTTTCCCAAGGAAAAAGGCTGATCTTTGCCTCCAGGGGCCTGTGGCCCTGACTGGCCGGACACCTCCAAAAATCCAAACGATCGAAGATGTGTCGCAGACCCAAGCTGCCCCCACCTCAAACCTGTGCTGCCCTGACAGTCCCAAAGGAACCCTACAAACTGACATCAGGAACCTGGGCTGGCCACTTTTCTTTCCCAGGGAAAAGGACCGGTCTTTGTCTCCAGGGGCCTGTGGCCCTGACTGGCCGGAAACCTCCAAAAATCCAAACGATCGAGGATGTGTCGCAGACCCAAGCTGCCCCCAGCTCAAACCTGTGCTGCCCTGACAGTCCCAAGGGAACCCTACAAACTGACATCAGGAACCTGGGCTGGCCACTTTTCTTTCCCAGGGAAAAGGACCAGTCTTTGTCTCCAGGGGCCTGTGGGCCTGAAGTGGCCGGACACCTCCAAAAATCCAAACGATCGAAGATGTGTCGCAGACCCAAGCTGCCCCCACCTCAAACCTGTGCTGCCCTGACAGTCCCAAGGGAACCCTACAAACTGACATCAGGAACCTGGGCTGGCCACTTTTCTTTCCCAGGGAAAAAGGCTGATCTTTGCCTCCAGGGGCCTGTGGCCCTGAGTGGCTGGACACCTCCAAAAATCCAAACGATCGAAGATGTGTCGCAGACCCAAGCTGCCCCCACCTCAAACCTGTGCTGCCCTGACAGTCCCAAGGGAACCCTACAAACTGACATCAGGAACCTGGGCTGGCCACTTTTCTTTCCCAGGGAAAAGGACCAGTCTTTGTCTCCAGGGGCCTGTGGCCCTGAAGTGGCCGGACACCTCCAAAAATCCAAATGATCGAAGATGTGTCGCAGACCCAAGCTGCCCCCACCTCAAACCTGTGCTGCCCTGACAGTCCCAAGGGAACCCTACAAACTGACATCAGGAACCTGGGCTGGCCACTTTTCTTTCCCAAGGAAAAAGGCTGATCTTTGCCTCCAGGGGCCTGTGGCCCTGACTGGCCGGACACCTCCAAAAATCCAAACGATCGAAGATGTGTCGCAGACCCAAGCTGCCCCCACCTCAAACCTGTGCTGCCCTGACAGTCCCAAAGGAACCCTACAAACTGACATCAGGAACCTGGGCTGGCCACTTTTCTTTCCCAGGGAAAAGGACCGGTCTTTGTCTCCAGGGGCCTGTGGCCCTGACTGGCCGGAAACCTCCAAAAATCCAAACGATCGAGGATGTGTCGCAGACCCAAGCTGCCCCCAGCTCAAACCTGTGCTGCCCTGACAGTCCCAAGGGAACCCTACAAACTGACATCAGGAACCTGGGCTGGCCACTTTTCTTTCCCAGGGAAAAGGACCAGTCTTTGTCTCCAGGGGCCTGTGGGCCTGAAGTGGCCGGACACCTCCAAAAATCCAAACGATCGAAGATGTGTCGCAGACCCAAGCTGCCCCCAGCTCAAACCTGTGCTGCCCTGACAGTCCCAAGGGAACCCTACAAACTGACATCAGGAACCTGGGCTGACGTCTTTTCTTTCCAAAGGAAAAATCTGATCTTTGCCTCCAGGGGCCTGTGGCCCTGAGTGGCCGGACACCTCCAAAAATCCAAACGATCGAAGATGTGTCGCAGACCCAAGCTGCCCCCAGCTCAAACCTGTGCTGCCCTGACAGTCCCAAGGGAACCCTACAAACTGACATCAGGAACCTGGGCTGGCCACTTTTCTTTCCCAGGGATAAAGGCTAATCTTTGCCTCCAGGGGCCTGTGGCCCTGAAGTGGCCGGACACCTCCAAAAATCCAAACGATCGAAGATGTGTCGCAGACCCAAGCTGCCCCCACCTCAAACCTGTGCTGCCCTGACAGTCCCAAGGGAACCCTACAAACTGACATCAGGAACCTGGGCTGGCCACTTTTCTTTCCCAGGGAAAAGAACTGGTCTTTGTCTCCAGGGGCCTGTGGCCCTGAAGTGGCCGGACACCTCCAAAAATCCAAACGATCGAAGATGTGTCGCAGACCCAAGCTGCCCCCAGCTCAAACCTGTGCTGCCCTGACAGTCCCAAGGGAACCCTACAAACTGACATCAGGAACCTGGGCTGGCCACTTTTCTTTCCCAGGGAAAAGGACCAGTGTTTGTTTCCAGGGGCCTTTGGCCCTGACTGGCCGGACACCTC
Source organism: Vidua macroura (assembly GCF_024509145.1). Classification (NCBI taxonomy): domain Eukaryota; kingdom Metazoa; phylum Chordata; class Aves; order Passeriformes; family Viduidae; genus Vidua; species Vidua macroura. The sequence goes on from NC_071603.1 coordinate 100,240, forward strand.
CAAAAATCCAAACGATCGAAGATGTGTCGCAGACCCAAGCTGCCCCCACCTCAAACCTGTGCTGCCCTGACAGTCCCAAAGGAACCCTACAAACTGACATCAGGAACCTGGGCTGGCCACTTTTCTTTCCCAAGGAAAAAGGCTGATCCTTACCTCCAGGGGCCTGTGGCCCTGAAGTGGCTGGACACCTCCAAAAATCCAAACGATCGAGGATGTGTCACAGACCCAAGCTGCCCCCACCTCAAACCTGTGCTGCCCTGACAGTCCCAAGGGAACCCTACAAACTGACATCAGGAACCTGGGCTGGCCACTTTTCTTTCCCAAGGAAAAAGGCTGATCTTTGCCTCCAGGGGCCTGTGGCCCTGAGTGGCCGGACACCTCCAAAAATCCAAACGATCGAAGATGTGTCGCAGACCCAAGCTGCCCCCACCTCAAACCTGTGCTGCCCTGACAGTCCCAAGGGAACCCTACAAACTGACATCAGGAACCTGGGCTGGCCACTTTTCTTTCCCAGGGAAAAGGACCAGTCTTTGTCTCCAGGGGCCTGTGGCCCTGAAGTGGCCAGACACCTCCAAAAATCCAAACTATCGAGGATGTGTCGCAGACCCAAGCTGCCCCCAGCTCAAACCTGTGCTGCCCTGACAGTCCCAAGGGAACCCTACAAACTGACATCAGGAACCTGGGCTGGCCACTTTTCTTTCCCAAGGAAAAAGGCTGATCTTTGCCTCCAGGGGCCTGTGGCCCTGAGTGGCCGGACACCTCCAAAAATCCAAACGATCGAAGATGTGTCGCAGACCCAAGCTGCCCCCAGCTCAAACCTGTGCTGCCCTGACAGTCCCAAGGGAACCCTACAAACTGACATCAGGAACCTGGGCTTGCCACTTTTCTTTCCCAAGGAAAAAGGCTGATCTTTGCCTCCAGGGGCCTGTGGCCCTGAAGTGGCCGGACAACTCCAAAAATCCAAACGATCGAAGATGTGTCGCAGACCCAAGCTGCCCCCACCTCAAACCTGTGCTGCCCTGACAGTCCCAAGGGAACCCTACAAACTGACATCAGGAACCTGGGCTGGCCACTTTTCTCTCCCAAGGAAAAAGGCTGATCTTTGCCTCCAGGGGCCTGTGGCCCTGAGTGGCCGGACACCTCCAAAAATCCAAACGATCGAGGATGTGTCGCAGACCCAAGCTGCCCCCACCTCAAACCTGTGCTGCCCTGACAGTCCCAAAGGAACCCTACAAACTGACATCAGGAACCTGGGCTGGCCACTTTTCTTTCCCAAGGAAAAAGGCTGATCTTTGCCTCCAGGGGCCTGTGGCCCTGAAGTGGCCGGACACATCCAAAAATCCAAACGATCGAAGATGTGTCGCAGACCCAAGCTGCCCCCACCTCAAACCTGTGCTGCCCTGACAGTCCCAAGGGAACCCTACAAACTGACATCAGGAACCTGGGCTGGCCACTTTTCTTTCCCAGGGAAAAGGACTGGTCTTTGTCTCCAGGGGCCTGTGGCCCTGAAGTGGCCGGACACCTCCAAAAATCCAAATGATCGAAGATGTGTCGCAGACCCAAGCTGCCCCCAGCTCAAACCTGTGCTGCCCTGACAGTCCCAAGGGAACCCTACAAACTGACATCAGGAACCTGGGCTGGCCACTTTTCTTTCCCAAGGAAAAAGGCTGATCTTTGCCTCCAGGGGCCTGTGGCCCTGAGTGGCCGGACACCTCCAAAAATCCAAACGATCGAAGATGTGTCGCAGACCCAAGCTGCCCCCACCTCAAACCTGTGCTGCCCTGACAGTCCCAAGGGAACCCTACAAACTGACATCAGGAACCTGGGCTGGCCACTTTTCTTTCCCAGGGAAAAGGACCGGTCTTTGTCTCCAGGGGCCTGTGGCCCTGAAGTGGCCGGACACCTCCAAAAATCCAAACGATCGAGGATGTGTCGCAGACCCAAGCTGCCCCCACCTCAAACCTGTGCTGCCCTGACAGTCCCAAGGGAACCCTACAAACTGACATCAGGAACCTGGGCTGGCCACTTTTCTTTCCCAGGGAAAAGGACCAGTCTTTGTCTCCAGGGGCCTGTGGCCCTGAAGTGGCCGGACACCTCCAAAAATCCAAACGATCGAAGATGTGTCGCAGACCCAAGCTGCCCCCACCTCAAACCTGTGCTGCCCTGACAGTCCCAAGGGAACCCTACAAACTGACATCAGGAACCTGGGCTGAAGTCTTTTCTTTCCAAAGGAAAAATCTGATCTTTGCCTCCAGGGGCCTGTGGCCCTGAGTGGCCGGACACCTCCAAAAATCCAAATGATCGAAGATGTGTCGCAGACCCAAGCTGCCCCCACCTCAAACCTGTGCTGCCCTGACAGTCCCAAGGGAACCCTACAAACTGACATCAGGAACCTGGGCTGGCCACTTTTCTTTCCCAGGGAAAAAGGCTAATCTTTGCCTCCAGGGGCCTGTGGCCCTGAAGTGGCCGGACACCTCCAAAAATCCAAACGATCGAAGATGTGTCGCAGACCCAAGCTGCCCCCTGCTCAAACCTGTGCTGCCCTGACAGTCCCAAGGGAACCCTACAAACTGACATCAGGAACCTGGGCTGGCCACTTTTCTTTCCCAGGTAAAAGAACTGGTCTTTGTCTCCAGGGGCCTGTGGCCCTGAAGTGGCCGGACACCTCCAAAAATCCAAACGATCGAAGATGTGTCGCAGACCCAAGCTGCCCCCACCTCAAACCTGTGCTGCCATGACAGTCCTAAGGGAACCCTACAAACTGACATCAGGAACCTGGGCTGGCCACTTTTCTTTCCCAGGGAAAAGGACCAGTCTTTGTCTCCAGGGGCCTGTGGCCCTGAAGTGGCCAGACACCTCCAAAAATCCAAACGATCGAAGATGTGTCGCAGACCCAAGCTGCCCCCACCTCAAACCTGTGCTGCCCTGACAGTCCCAAGGGAACCCTACAAACTGACATCAGGAACCTGGGCTGGCCACTTTTCTTTCCCAAGTAAAAAGGCTGATCTTTGCCTCCAGGGGCCTGTGGCCCTGAGTGGCCGGACACCTCCAAAAATCCAAACGATCGAAGATGTGTCGCAGACCCAAGCTGCCCCCAGCTCAAACCTGTGCTGCCCTGACAGTCCCAAGGGAACCCTACAAACTGACATCAGGAACCTGGGCTGGCCACTTTTCTTTCCCAAGTAAAAAGGCTGATCTTTGCCTCCAGGGGCCTGTGGCCCTGAGTGGCTGGACACCTCCAAAAATCCAAATGATCGAAGATGTGTCGCAGACCCAAGCTGCCCCCACCTCAAACCTGTGCTGCCCTGAGAGTCCCAAGGGAACCCTACAAACTGACATCAGGAACCTGGGCTGGCCACTTTTCTTTCCCAAGGAAAAAGGCTGATCTTTGCCTCCAGGGGCCTGTGGCCCTGAGTGGCCGGACACCTCCAAAAATCCAAACGATCGAAGATGTGTCGCAGACCCAAGCTGCCCCCACCTCAAACCTGTGCTGCCCTGACAGTCCCAAAGGAACCCTACAAACTGACATCAGGAACCTGGGCTGGCCACTTTTCTTTCCCAGGGAAAAGGACCGGTCTTTGTCTCCAGGGGCCTGTGGCCCTGACTGGCCGGAAACCTCCAAAAATCCAAACGATCGAAGATGTGTCGCAGACCCAAGCTGCCCCCACCTCAAACCTGTGCTGCCCTGACAGTCCCAAGGGAACCCTACAAACTGACATCAGGAACCTGGGCTGGCCACTTTTCTTTCCCAGGGAAAAGGACCAGTCTTTGTCTCCAGGGGCCTGTGGCCCTGAAGTGGCCGGACACCTCCAAAAATCCAAACGATCGAAGATGTGTCGCAGACCCAAGCTGCCCCCACCTCAAACCTGTGCTGCCCTGACAGTCCCAAGGGAACCCTACAAACTGACATCAGGAACCTGGGCTGACGTCTTTTCTTTCCAAAGGAAAAATCTGATCTTTGCCTCCAGGGGCCTGTGGCCCGGAGTGGCCGGACACCTCCAAAAATCCAAACGATCGAAGATGTGTCGCAGACCCAAGCTGCCCCCAGCTCAAACCTGTGCTGCCCTGACAGTCCCAAGGGAACCCTACAAACTGACATCAGGAACCTGGGCTGGCCACTTTTCTTTCCCAGGGATAAAGGCTAATCTTTGCCTCCAGGGGCCTGTGGCCCTGAAGTGGCCGGACACCTCCAAAAATCCAAACGATCGAAGATGTGTCGCAGACCCAAGCTGCCCCCACCTCAAACCTGTGCTGCCCTGACAGTCCCAAGGGAACCCTACAAACTGACATCAGGAACCTGGGCTGGCCACTTTTCTTTCCCAGGGAAAAGAACTGGTCTTTGTCTCCAGGGGCCTGTGGCCCTGAAGTGGCCGGACACCTCCAAAAATCCAAACGATCGAAGATGTGTCGCAGACCCAAGCTGCCCCCAGCTCAAACCTGTGCTGCCCTGACAGTCCCAAGGGAACCCTACAAACTGACATCAGGAACCTGGGCTGGCCACTTTTCTTTCCCAGGGAAAAGGACCAGTGTTTGTTTCCAGGGGCCTTTGGCCCTGACTGGCCGGACACCTCCAAAAATCCAAACTATCGAAGATGTGTCGCAGACCCAAGCTGCCCCCACCTCAAACCTGTGCTGCCCTGACAGTCCCAAAGGAACCCTACAAACTGACATCAGGAACCTGGGCTGGCCACTTTTCTTTCCCAGGGAAAAAGGCTGATCCTTACCTCCAGGGGCCGGTGGCCCTGAAGTGGCCGGACACCTCCAAAAATCCAAACGATCGAGGATGTGTCACAGACCCAAGCTGCCCCCAGCTCAAACCTGTGCTGCCCTGACAGTCCCAAGGGAACCCTACAAACTGACATCAGGAACCTGGGCTGGCCACTTTTCTTTCCCAAGGAAAAAGGCTGATCTTTGCCTCCAGGGGCCTGTGGCCCTGAGTGGCCGGACACCTCCAAAAATCCAAACGATCGAAGATGTGTCGCAGACCCAAGCTGCCCCCACCTCAAACCTGTGCTGCCCTGACAGTCCCAAGGGAACCCTACAAACTGACATCAGGAACCTGGGCTGGCCACTTTTCTTTCCCAGGGAAAAGGACCAGTCTTTGTCTCCAGGGGCCTGTGGCCCTGAAGTGGCCAGACACCTCCAAAAATCCAAACGATCGAGGATGTGTCGCAGACCCAAGCTGCCCCCACCTCAAACCTGTGCTGCCCTGACAGTCCCAAGGGAACCCTACAAACTGACATCAGGAACCTGGGCTGGCCACTTTTCTTTCCCAAGCAAAAAGGCTGATCTTTGCCTCCAGGGGCCTGTGGCCCTGAGTGGCCGGACACCTCCAAAAATCCAAACGATCGAAGATGTGTCGCAGACCCAAGCTGCCCCCACCTCAAACCTGTGCTGCCCTGACAGTCCCAAGGGAACCCTACAAACTGACATCAGGAACCTGGGCTGGCCACTTTTCTTTCCCAAGGAAAAAGGCTGATCTTTGCCTCCAGGGGCCTGTGGCCCTGAAGTGGCCGGACACCTCCAAAAATCCAAACGATCGAAGATGTGTCGCAGACCCAAGCTGCCCCCACCTCAAACCTGTGCTGCCCTGACAGTCCCAAGGGAACCCTACAAACTGACATCAGGAACCTGGGCTGGCCACTTTTCTCTCCCAAGGAAAAAGGCTGATCTTTGCCTCCAGGGGCCTGTGGCCCTGACTGGCCGGACACCTCCAAAAATCCAAACGATCGAGGATGTGTCGCAGACCCAAGCTGCCCCCACCTCAAACCTGTGCTGCCCTGACAGTCCCAAAGGAACCCTACAAACTGACATCAGGAACCTGGGCTGGCCACTTTTCTTTCCCAAGGAAAAAGGCTGATCTTTGCCTCCAGGGGCCTGTGGCCCTGAAGTGGCCGGACACATCCAAAAATCCAAACGATCGAAGATGTGTCGCAGACCCAAGCTGCCCCCTGCTCAAACCTGTGCTGCCCTGACAGTCCCAAGGGAACCCTACAAACTGACATCAGGAACCTGGGCTGGCCACTTTTCTTTCCCAGGGAAAAGGACTGGTCTTTGTCTCCAGGGGCCTGTGGCCCTGAAGTGGCCGGACACCTCCAAAAATCCAAATGATCGAAGATGTGTCGCAGACCCAAGCTGCCCCCAGCTCAAACCTGTGCTGCCCTGACAGTCCCAAGGGAACCCTACAAACTGACATCAGGAACCTGGGCTGGCCACTTTTCTTTCCCAAGGAAAAAGGCTGATCTTTGCCTCCAGGGGCCTGTGGCCCTGACTGGCCGGACACCTCCAAAAATCCAAACGATCGAAGATGTGTCGCAGACCCAAGCTGCCCCCACCTCAAACCTGTGCTGCCCTGACAGTCCCAAGGAAACCCTACAAACTGACATCAGGAACCTGGGCTGGCCACTTTTCTTTCCCAGGGAAAAGGACCGGTCTTTGTCTCCAGGGGCCTGTGGCCCTGAAGTGGCCGGACACCTCCAAAAATCCAAACGATCGAAGATGTGTCGCAGACCCAAGCTGCCCCCACCTCAAACCTGTGCTGCCCTGACAGTCCCAAGGGAACCCTACAAACTGACATCAGGAACCTGGGCTGGCCACTTTTCTTTCCCAGGGAAAAGGACCAGTCTTTGTCTCCAGGGGCCTGTGGCCCTGAAGTGGCCGGACACCTCCAAAAATCCAAACGATCGAAGATGTGTCGCAGACCCAAGCTGCCCCCAGCTCAAACCTGTGCTGCCCTGACAGTCCCAAGGGAACCCTACAAACTGACATCAGGAACCTGGGCTGACGTCTTTTCTTTCCAAAGGAAAAATCTGATCTTTGCCTCCAGGGGCCTGTGGCCCTGAGTGGCCGGACACCTCCAAAAATCCAAACGATCGAAGATGTGTCGCAGACCCAAGCTGCCCCCACCTCAAACCTGTGCTGCCCTGACAGTCCCAAGGGAACCCTACAAACTGACATCAGGAACCTGGGCTGGCCACTTTTCTTTCCCAGGGAAAAAGGCTAATCTTTGCCTCCAGGGGCCTGTGGCCCTGAAGTGGCCGGACACCTCCAAAAATCCAAACGATCGAAGATGTGTCGCAGACCCAAGCTGCCCCCACCTCAAACCTGTGCTGCCCTGACAGTCCCAAGGGAACCCTACAAACTGACATCAGGAACCTGGGCTGGCCACTTTTCTTTCCCAGGTAAAAGAACTGGTCTTTGTCTCCAGGGGCCTGTGGCCCTGAAGTGGCCGGACACCTCCAAAAATCCAAACGATCGAAGATGTGTCGCAGACCCAAGCTGCCCCCACCTCAAACCTGAGCTGCCATGACAGTCCTAAGGGAACCCTACAAACTGACATCAGGAACCTGGGCTGGCCACTTTTCTTTCCCAGGGAAAAGGACCAGTCTTTGTCTCCAGGGGCCTGTGGCCCTGAAGTGGCCAGACACCTCCAAAAATCCAAACGATCGAAGATGTGTCGCAGACCCAAGCTGCCCCCACCTCAAACCTGTGCTGCCCTGACAGTCCCAAGGGAACCCTACAAACTGACATCAGGAACCTGGGCTGGCCACTTTTCTTTCCCAGGGAAAAGGACTGGTCTTTGTCTCCAGGGGCCTGTGGCCCTGAAGTGGCCGGACACCTCCAAAAATCCAAATGATCGAAGATGTGTCGCAGACCCAAGCTGCCCCCAGCTCAAACCTGTGCTGCCCTGACAGTCCCAAGGGAACCCTACAAACTGACATCAGGAACCTGGGCTGGCCACTTTTCTTTCCCAAGGAAAAAGGCTGATCTTTGCCTCCAGGGGCCTGTGGCCCTGACTGGCCGGACACCTCCAAAAATCCAAACGATCGAAGATGTGTCGCAGACCCAAGCTGCCCCCACCTCAAACCTGTGCTGCCCTGACAGTCCCAAGGGAACCCTACAAACTGACATCAGGAACCTGGGCTGGCCACTTTTCTTTCCCAGGGAAAAGGACCGGTCTTTGTCTCCAGGGGCCTGTGGCCCTGAAGTGGCCGGACACCTCCAAAAATCCAAACGATCGAGGATGTGTCGCAGACCCAAGCTGCCCCCACCTCAAACCTGTGCTGCCCTGACAGTCCCAAGGGAACCCTACAAACTGACATCAGGAACCTGGGCTGGCCACTTTTCTTTCCCAGGGAAAAGGACCAGTCTTTGTCTCCAGGGGCCTGTGGCCCTGAAGTGGCCGGACACCTCCAAAAATCCAAACGATCGAAGATGTGTCGCAGACCCAAGCTGCCCCCAGCTCAAACCTGTGCTGCCCTGACAGTCCCAAGGGAACCCTACAAACTGACATCAGGAACCTGGGCAGACGTCTTTTCTTTCCAAAGGAAAAATCTGATCTTTGCCTCCAGGGGCCTGTGGCCCTGACTGGCCGGACACCTCCAAAAATCCAAACGATCGAAGATGTGTCGCAGACCCAAGCTGCCCCCACCTCAAACCTGTGCTGCCCTGACAGTCCCAAGGGAACCCTACAAACTGACATCAGGAACCTGGGCTGGCCACTTTTCTTTCCCAGGGAAAAGAACTGGTCTTTGTCTCCAGGGGCCTGTGGCCCTGAAGTGGCCGGACACCTCCAAAAATCCAAACGATCGAAGATGTGTCGCAGACCCAAGCTGCCCCCAGCTCAAACCTGTGCTGCCCTGACAGTCCCAAGGGAACCCTACAAACTGACATCAGGAACCTGGGCTGGCCACTTTTCTTTCCCAGGGAAAAGGACCAGTGTTTGTTTCCAGGGGCCTTTGGCCCTGACTGGCCGGACACCTCCAAAAATCCAAACTATCGAAGATGTGTCGCAGACCCAAGCTGCCCCCACCTCAAACCTGTGCTGCCCTGACAGTCCCAAAGGAACCCTACAAACTGACATCAGGAACCTGGGCTGGCCACTTTTCTTTCCCAGGGAAAAGGACCAGTCTTTGTCTCCAGGGGCCTGTGGCCCTGAAGTGGCCAGACACCTCCAAAAATCCAAACGATCGAGGATGTGTCGCAGACCCAAGCTGCCCCCACCTCAAACCTGTGCTGCCCTGACAGTCCCAAGGGAACCCTACAAACTGACATCAGGAACCTGGGCTGGCCACTTTTCTTTCCCAAGGAAAAAGGCTGATCTTTGCCTCCAGGGGCCTGTGGCCCTGAGTTTCCGGACACCTCCAAAAATCCAAACGATCGAAGATGTGTCGCAGACCCAAGCTGCCCCCACCTCAAACCTGTGCTGCCCTGACAGTCCCAAGGGAACCCTACAAACTGACATCAGGAACCTGGGCTGGCCACTTTTCTTTCCCAAGGAAAAAGGCTGATCTTTGCCTCCAGGGGCCTGTGGCCCTGAAGTGGCCGGACACCTCCAAAAATCCAAACGATCGAAGATGTGTCGCAGACCCAAGCTGCCCCCACCTCAAACCTGTGCTGCCCTGACAGTCCCAAGGGAACCCTACAAACTGACATCAGGAACCTGGGCTGGCCACTTTTCTCTCCCAAGGAAAAAGGCTGATCTTTGCCTCCAGGGGCCTGTGGCCCTGACTGGCCGGACACCTCCAAAAATCCAAACGATCGAGGATGTGTCGCAGACCCAAGCTGCCCCCACCTCAAACCTGTGCTGCCCTGACAGTCCCAAAGGAACCCTACAAACTGACATCAGGAACCTGGGCTGGCCACTTTTCTTTCCCAAGGAAAAAGGCTGATCTTTGCCTCCAGGGGCCTGTGGCCCTGAAGTGGCCGGACACATCCAAAAATCCAAACGATCGAAGATGTGTCGCAGACCCAAGCTGCCCCCTGCTCAAACCTGTGCTGCCCTGACAGTCCCAAGGGAACCCTACAAACTGACATCAGGAACCTGGGCTGGCCACTTTTCTTTCCCAAGGAAAAAGGCTGATCTTTGCCTCCAGGGGCCTGTGGCCCTGAGTGGCCGGACACCTCCAAAAATCCAAACGATCGAAGATGTGTCGCAGACCCAAGCTGCCCCCACCTCAAACCTGTGCTGCCCTGACAGTCCCAAGGGAACCCTACAAACTGACATCAGGAACCTGGGCTGGCCACTTTTCTTTCCCAGGGAAAAGGACCAGTCTTTGTCTCCAGGGGCCTGTGGCCCTGAAGTGGCCAGACACCTCCAAAAATCCAAACGATCGAGGATGTGTCGCAGACCCAAGCTGCCCCCACCTCAAACCTGTGCTGCCCTGACAGTCCCAAGGGAACCCTACAAACTGACATCAGGAACCTGGGCTGGCCACTTTTCTTTCCCAAGGAAAAAGGCTGATCTTTGCCTCCAGGGGCCTGTGGCCCTGAGTTTCCGGACACCTCCAAAAATCCAAACGATCGAAGATGTGTCGCAGACCCAAGCTGCCCCCACCTCAAACCTGTGCTGCCCTGACAGTCCCAAGGGAACCCTACAAACTGACATCAGGAACCTGGGCTGGCCACTTTTCTTTCCCAAGGAAAAAGGCTGATCTTTGCCTCCAGGGGCCTGTGGCCCTGAAGTGGCCGGACACCTCCAAAAATCCAAACGATCGAAGATGTGTCGCAGACCCAAGCTGCCCCCACCTCAAACCTGTGCTGCCCTGACAGTCCCAAGGGAACCCTACAAACTGACATCAGGAACCTGGGCTGGCCACTTTTCTCTCCCAAGGAAAAAGGCTGATCTTTGCCTCCAGGGGCCTGTGGCCCTGACTGGCCGGACACCTCCAAAAATCCAAACGATCGAGGATGTGTCGCAGACCCAAGCTGCCCCCACCTCAAACCTGTGCTGCCCTGACAGTCCCAAAGGAACCCTACAAACTGACATCAGGAACCTGGGCTGGCCACTTTTCTTTCCCAAGGAAAAAGGCTGATCTTTGCCTCCAGGGGCCTGTGGCCCTGAAGTGGCCGGACACATCCAAAAATCCAAACGATCGAAGATGTGTCGCAGACCCAAGCTGCCCCCTGCTCAAACCTGTGCTGCCCTGACAGTCCCAAGGGAACCCTACAAACTGACATCAGGAACCTGGGCTGGCCACTTTTCTTTCCCAGGGAAAAGGACTGGTCTTTGTCTCCAGGGGCCTGTGGCCCTGAAGTGGCCGGACACCTCCAAAAATCCAAATGATCGAAGATGTGTCGCAGACCCAAGCTGCCCCCAGCTCAAACCTGTGCTGCCCTGACAGTCCCAAGGGAACCCTACAAACTGACATCAGGAACCTGGGCTGGCCACTTTTCTTTCCCAGGGAAAAAGGCTGATCTTTGCCTCCAGGGGCCTGTGGCCCTGACTGGCCGGACACCTCCAAAAATCCAAACGATCGAAGATGTGTCGCAGACCCAAGCTGCCCCCACCTCAAACCTGTGCTGCCCTGACAGTCCCAAGGAAACCCTACAAACTGACATCAGGAACCTGGGCTGGCCACTTTTCTTTCCCAGGGAAAAGGACCGGTCTTTGTCTCCAGGGGCCTGTGGCCCTGAAGTGGCCGGACACCTCCAAAAATCCAAACGATCGAAGATGTGTCGCAGACCCAAGCTGCCCCCACCTCAAACCTGTGCTGCCCTGACAGTCCCAAGGGAACCCTACAAACTGACATCAGGAACCTGGGCTGGCCACTTTTCTTTCCCAGGGAAAAGGACCAGTCTTTGTCTCCAGGGGCCTGTGGCCCTGAAGTGGCCGGACACCTCCAAAAATCCAAACGATCGAAGATGTGTCGCAGACCCAAGCTGCCCCCAGCTCAAACCTGTGCTGCCCTGACAGTCCCAAGGGAACCCTACAAACTGACATCAGGAACCTGGGCTGACGTCTTTTCTTTCCAAAGGAAAAATCTGATCTTTGCCTCCAGGGGCCTGTGGCCCTGAGTGGCCGGACACCTCCAAAAATCCAAACGATCGAAGATGTGTCGCAGACCCAAGCTGTCCCCAGCTCAAACCTGTGCTGCCCTGACAGTCCCAAGGGAACCCTACAAACTGACATCAGGAACCTGGGCTGGCCACTTTTCTTTCCCAAGGAAAAAGGCTGATCTTTGCCTCCAGGGGCCTGTGGCCCTGAGTGGCCGGACACCTCCAAAAATCCAAACGATCGAAGATGTGTCGCAGACCCAAGCTGCCCCCACCTCAAACCTGTGCTGCCCTGACAGTCCCAAGGGAACCCTACAAACTGACATCAGGAACCTGGGCTGGCCACTTTTCTTTCCCAGGGAAAAGGACCAGTCTTTGTCTCCAGGGGCCTGTGGCCCTGAAGTGGCCAGACACCTCCAAAAATCCAAACGATCGAGGATGTGTCGCAGACCCAAGCTGCCCCCACCTCAAACCTGTGCTGCCCTGACAGTCCCAAGGGAACCCTACAAACTGACATCAGGAACCTGGGCTGGCCACTTTTCTTTCCCAAGGAAAAAGGCTGATCTTTGCCTCCAGGGGCCTGTGGCCCTGAGTGGCCGGACACCTCCAAAAATCCAAACGATCGAAGATGTGTCGCAGACCCAAGCTGCCCCCACCTCAAACCTGTGCTGCCCTGACAGTCCCAAGGGAACCCTACAAACTGACATCAGGAACCTGGGCTGGCCACTTTTCTTTCCCAAGGAAAAAGGCTGATCTTTGCCTCCAGGGGCCTGTGGCCCTGAAGTGGCCGGACACCTCCAAAAATCCAAACGATCGAAGATGTGTCGCAGACCCAAGCTGCCCCCACCTCAAACCTGTGCTGCCCTGACAGTCCCAAGGGAACCCTACAAACTGACATCAGGAACCTGGGCTGGCCACTTTTCTCTCCCAAGGAAAAAGGCTGATCTTTGCCTCCAGGGGCCTGTGGCCCTGACTGGCCGGACACCTCCAAAAATCCAAACGATCGAGGATGTGTCGCAGACCCAAGCTGCCCCCACCTCAAACCTGTGCTGCCCTGACAGTCCCAAAGGAACCCTACAAACTGACATCAGGAACCTGGGCTGGCCACTTTTCTTTCCCAAGGAAAAAGGCTGATCTTTGCCTCCAGGGGCCTGTGGCCCTGAAGTGGCCGGACACATCCAAAAATCCAAACGATCGAAGATGTGTCGCAGACCCAAGCTGCCCCCTGCTCAAACCTGTGCTGCCCTGACAGTCCCAAGGGAACCCTACAAACTGACATCAGGAACCTGGGCTGGCCACTTTTCTTTCCCAGGGAAAAGGACTGGTCTTTGTCTCCAGGGGCCTGTGGCCCTGAAGTGGCCGGACACCTCCAAAAATCCAAATGATCGAAGATGTGTCGCAGACCCAAGCTGCCCCCAGCTCAAACCTGTGCTGCCCTGACAGTCCCAAGGGAACCCTACAAACTGACATCAGGAACCTGGGCTGGCCACTTTTCTTTCCCAAGGAAAAAGGCTGATCTTTGCCTCCAGGGGCCTGTGGCCCTGACTGGCCGGACACCTCCAAAAATCCAAACGATCGAAGATGTGTCGCAGACCCAAGCTGCCCCCACCTCAAACCTGTGCTGCCCTGACAGTCCCAAGGAAACCCTACAAACTGACATCAGGAACCTGGGCTGGCCACTTTTCTTTCCCAGGGAAAAGGACCGGTCTTTGTCTCCAGGGGCCTGTGGCCCTGAAGTGGCCGGACACCTCCAAAAATCCAAACGATCGAAGATGTGTCGCAGACCCAAGCTGCCCCCACCTCAAACCTGTGCTGCCCTGACAGTCCCAAGGGAACCCTACAAACTGACATCAGGAACCTGGGCTGGCCACTTTTCTTTCCCAGGGAAAAGGACCAGTCTTTGTCTCCAGGGGCCTGTGGCCCTGAAGTGGCCGGACACCTCCAAAAATCCAAACGATCGAAGATGTGTCGCAGACCCAAGCTGCCCCCAGCTCAAACCTGTGCTGCCCTGACAGTCCCAAGGGAACCCTACAAACTGACATCAGGAACCTGGGCTGACGTCTTTTCTTTCCAAAGGAAAAATCTGATCTTTGCCTCCAGGGGCCTGTGGCCCTGAGTGGCCGGACACCTCCAAAAATCCAAACGATCGAAGATGTGTCGCAGACCCAAGCTGCCCCCACCTCAAACCTGTGCTGCCCTGACAGTCCCAAGGGAACCCTACAAACTGACATCAGGAACCTGGGCTGGCCACTTTTCTTTCCCAGGGAAAAAGGCTAATCTTTGCCTCCAGGGGCCTGTGGCCCTGAAGTGGCCGGACACCTCCAAAAATCCAAACGATCGAAGATGTGTCGCAGACCCAAGCTGCCCCCACCTCAAACCTGTGCTGCCCTGACAGTCCCAAGGGAACCCTACAAACTGACATCAGGAACCTGGGCTGGCCACTTTTCTTTCCCAGGTAAAAGAACTGGTCTTTGTCTCCAGGGGCCTGTGGCCCTGAAGTGGCCGGACACCTCCAAAAATCCAAACGATCGAAGATGTGTCGCAGACCCAAGCTGCCCCCAGCTCAAACCTGTGCTGCCCTGACAGTCCCAAGGGAACCCTACAAACTGACATCAGGAACCTGGGCTGGCCACTTTTCTTTCCCAGGGAAAAGGACCAGTGTTTGTTTCCAGGGGCCTTTGGCCCTGACTGGCCGGACACCTCCAAAAATCCAAACGATCGAAGATGTGTCGCAGACCCAAGCTGCCCCCAGCTCAAACCTGTGCTGCCCTGACAGTCCCAAAGGAACCCTACAAACTGACATCAGGAACCTGGGCTGGCCACTTTTCTTTCCCAGGGAAAAAGGCTGATCCTTACCTCCCGGGGCCTGTGGCCCTGAAGTGGCCGGACACCTCCAAAAATCCAAACGATCAAGGATGTGTCACAGACCCAAGCTGCCCCCACCTCAAACCTGTGCTGCCCTGACAGTCCCAAGGGAACCCTACAAACTGACATCAGGAACCTGGGCTGGCCACTTTTCTTTCCCAAGGAAAAAGGCTGATCTTTGCCTCCAGGGGCCTGTGGCCCTGAGTGGCCGGACACCTCCAAAAATCCAAACGATCGAAGATGTGTCGCAGACCCAAGCTGCCCCCACCTCAAACCTGTGCTGCCCTGACAGTCCCAAGGGAACCCTACAAACTGACATCAGGAACCTGGGCTGGCCACTTTTCTTTCCCAGGGAAAAAGGCTGATCCTTACCTCCAGGGGCCTGTGGCCCTGAAGTGGCCGGACACCTCCAAAAATCCAAACGATCGAGGATGTGTCACAGACCCACGCTGGCCCAGCTCAAACCTGTGCTGCCCTGACAGTCCCAAGGGAACCCTACAAACTGACATCAGGAACCTGGGCTGGCCACTTTTCTTTCCCAAGGAAAAAGGATGATCTTTGCCTCCAGGGGCCTGCGGCCCTGAGTGGCCGGACACCTCCAAAAATCCAAACGATCGAAGATGTGTCGCAGACCCAAGCTGCCCCCACCTCAAACCTGTGCTGCCCTGACAGTCCCAAGGGAACCCTACAAACTGACATCAGGAACCTGGGCTGGCCACTTTTCTTTCCCAAGGAAAAAGGACCGGTCTTTGTCTCCAGGGGCCTGTGACATTGAGTGGCCCGACACCTCCAAAAATCCAAACGATCGAAGATGTGTCGCAGACCCAAGCTGCCCCCACCTCAAACCTGTGCTGCCCTGACAGTCCCAAGGGAACCCTACAAACTGACATCAGGAACCTGGGCTGGCCACTTTTCTTTCCCAAGGAAAAAGGCTGATCTTTGCCTCCAGGGGCCTGTGGCCCTGAAGTGGCCGGACACCTCCAAAAATCCAAACGATCGAAGATGTGTCGCAGACCCAAGCTGCCCCCAGCTCAAACCTGTGCTGCCCTGACAGTCCCAAGGGAACCCTACAAACTGACATCAGGAACCTGGGCTGGCCACTTTTCTCTCCCAAGGAAAAAGGCTGATCTTTGCCTCCAGGGGCCTGTGGCCCTGAGTGGCCGGACACCTCCAAAAATCCAAACGATCGAAGATGTGTCGCAGACCCAAGCTGCCCCCACCTCAAACCTGTGCTGCCCTGACAGTCCCAAAGGAACCCTACAAACTGACATCAGGAACCTGGGCTGGCCACTTTTCTTTCCCAAGGAAAAAGGCTGATCTTTGCCTCCAGGGGCCTGTGGCCCTGAAGTGGCCGGACACCTCCAAAAATCCAAACGATCGAAGATGTGTCGCAGACCCAAGCTGCCCCCACCTCAAACCTGTGCTGCCCTGACAGTCCCAAGGGAACCCTACAAACTGACATCAGGAACCTGGGCTGGCCACTTTTCTTTCCCAGGGAAAAAGGCTGATCTTTGCGTCCAGGGGCCTGTGGCCCTGAGTGGCCGGACACCTCCAAAAATCCAAACGATCGAAGATGTGTTGCAGACCCAAGCTGCCCCCAGCTCAAACCTGTGCTGCCCTGACAGTCCCAAGGGAACCCTACAAACTGACATCAGGAACCTGGGCTGGCCACTTTTCTTTCCCAGGGAAAAGGACCAGTCTTTGTTTCCAGGGGCCTGTGGCCCTGAGTGGCCGGACACCTCCAAAAATCCAAACGATCGAAGATGTGTCGCAGACCCAAGCTGCCCCCAGCTCAAACCTGTGCTGCCCTGACAGTCCCAAGGGAACCCTACAAACTGACATCAGGAACCTGGGCTGGCCACTTTTCTTTCCCAAGGAAAAAGGCTGATCTTTGCCTCCAGGGGCCTGTGGCCCTGAGTGGCCGGACACCTCCAAAAATCCAAACGATCGAAGATGTGTCGCAGACCCAAGCTGCCCCCACCTCAAACCTGTGCTGCCCTGACAGTCCCAAGGGAACCCTACAAACTGACATCAGGAACCTGGGCTGGCCACTTTTCTCTCCCAAGGAAAAAGGCTGATCTTTGCCTCCAGGGGCCTGTGGCCCTGAGTGGCCGGACTCCTCCAAAAATCCAAACGATCGAGGATGTGTCGCAGACCCAAGCTGCCCCCACCTCAAACCTGTGCTGCCCTGACAGTCCCAAAGGAACCCTACAAACTGACATCAGGAACCTGGGCTGGCCACTTTTCTTTCCCAAGGAAAAAGGCTGATCTTTGCCTCCAGGGGCCTGTGGCCCTGAAGTGGCCGGACACATCCAAAAATCCAAACGATCGAAGATGTGTCGCAGACCCAAGCTGCCCCCTGCTCAAACCTGTGCTGCCCTGACAGTCCCAAGGGAACCCTACAAACTGACATCAGGAACCTGGGCTGGCCACTTTTCTTTCCCAGGGAAAAGGACTGGTCTTTGTTTCCAGGGGCCTGTGGCCCTGAGTGGCCGGACACCTCCAAAAATCCAAACGATCGAAGATGTGTCGCAGACCCAAGCTGCCCCCAGCTCAAACCTGTGCTGCCCTGACAGTCCCAAGGGAACCCTACAAACTGACATCAGGAACCTGGGCTGGCCACTTTTCTTTCCCAGGTAAAAGAACTGGTCTTTGTCTCCAGGGGCCTGTGGCCCTGAAGTGGCCGGACACCTCCAAAAATCCAAACGATCGAAGATGTGTCGCAGACCCAAGCTGCCCCCAGCTCAAACCTGAGCTGCCCTGACAGTCCTAAGGGAACCCTACAAACTGACATCAGGAACCTGGGCTGGCCACTTTTCTTTCCCAGGGAAAAGAACTGGTCTTTGTCTCCAGAGGCCTGTGGCCCTGGAGCGGCCAGACACCTCCAAAAATCCAAACGATCGAAGATGTGTCGCAGACCTAAGCTGCCCCCAGCTCAAACCTGAGCTGCCCTGACAGTCCTAAGGGAACCCTACAAACTGACATCAGGAACCTGGGCTGGCCACTTTTCTTTCCCAGGGAAAAGCACCAGTCTTTGTGTCCAGGGGCCTGTGGCCCTGAAGTGGCCAGACACATCCAAAAATCCAAACGATCGAAGATGTGTCGCAGACCCAAGCTGCCCCCAGCTCAAACCTGTGCTGCCCTGACAGTCCCAAGGGAACCCTACAAACTGACATCAGGAACCTGGGCTGGCCACTTTTCTTTCCCAAGGAAAAAGGCTGATCTTTGCCTCCAGGGGCCTGTGGCCCTGAGTGGCCGGACACCTCCAAAAATCCAAACGATCGAAGATGTGTCGCAGACCCAAGCTGCCCCCACCTCAAACCTGTGCTGCCCTGACAGTCCCAAGGGAACCCTACAAACTGACATCAGGAACCTGGGCTGGCCACTTTTCTTTCCCAAGGAAAAAGGCTGATCTTTGCCTCCAGGGGCCTGTGGCCCTGAGTGGCTGGACACCTCCAAAAAATCCCAACAATTCAGGATGTGCCCTCCACTGGCACCTTTCCAAAGCATTGCACTAGAGTCCAGTAATACTCTGCATTTCCAGTGGTTCAGCCTGTCTGACCCTCATCCTGACCCTTAAAATGCACTAAGGAATTCTAAAACAGCCCTTAGGAAGGTGTAACAATGCCCTCAAAGACACCAGACGAGTCCTAAGAAGCCTTCCAAAAGCCCCTAAATATTCCTAATAGTCCTGCAAAAACACTCAAGGAAACCTGCTCAGCCTCCAAAGCCTTCCTGGTGCTCTCTAGCCCATAGATGTCATCCCTACTTTTCTCCAGGGGGTCCTGTTGTCCTCTGAGGGTTCTGTCGTTGTCCTGGTGTGACGGTCACTGCCTTGTCCTAGCGGGAGCGTTCCGGTGTGCTCTCGCTGTTAGGGTTGCTGTGTGGTGCTGCTGCTGGCAGGGCTGAAAAGGGAAAAGGCTCCTGTTAGGGGGGCTGCTTAGGCTGAGGTTAGGGCTGGGGGGAGAGGTGGTGCTCCTGTACCCTAACTTGCCTCCTAAGCTGTACCCTGTAGCCCTGATCTCCACTGCACTGTCCAGCCCTCAAGCCCTCGCCCTTTACCCCTCAACCTCTCCCTCTGCCCCCCAGCCCTCAGGCTCTGTGTGTCACCCTCGAGCCCCCCCTTTGCCCCTCAAGCCCCCTCTCAGCTGCCCCTCAGCTCCTGTGCGTCACCCTTAATCCCTCTCCTTTGCCCCTCAGCCCCCAGCTTCTCTGTGTCATGCTCCAGCTGCCCCTGCCCCCCCTCAGCATCTCTCTGTCACCCACTGTCCCCTTTCCCCGTGCCTCCCTCAGCTCCCAGCCTCTGTCACCCTCAAGCCCCCACAGTGCCCCTCAGCCTCTATGTGCTGTGCCATGAAAAAACATAAAAGTTCCCTAAAAACCCCTCATCTTCAAAATGTTCTAAAAGCCCCACAAAAACATAAAAATAGCCTCAGAATACCCTTAAAATACAAGAAAAATACCCTACTTTTAAAAAAACCCTAAAACACACCTAAATATCCCTAAAAAACCTTTAAGAAATCCCTCAATATTCCTAAAAGAGCTCTAAAAATACCCCAAAATACTTAAAATGCCCTGATAAGACCCTAAAAAAACCTAAAAGTTCCCTCAAAAGACCTAAAAATACCCTAGTCCTAAGAGTCCTCCACATACCCTCAATAGACCTAAAAAAGCCCCAAGAACACCCCAAAAAAAACCCCATAAACATTCTAATTAGTAGTAAGAAAGCCATGAAAATACCCTAAAAAAAATCTTTTAAAAGCCCTAAAAAAGCCCTAAAAGTATCCTAAATAGTCACAGAAAATTCCTAAAAAGCTCCTGTGAAAAAAACCCTAAAATATCTTTTTAAAGCCCTAAAAAACCCCTAAAAAAGTGCTCAGTCCCCAACCTCTACCAGTCACTCTCTAGCCAGCAAACATCATCCCTACCTTTTCATTAGGGTCACTGCCTGCAGCTGCTGGGAGGGTTCTGGGGCTGTCCCAGCAGTAGGGTTGCTGCCTGCAGCTGCTGTTGAGGAACACTGGTGTTCTAGGGGTGTGTTTAGGGTGAGCTTAGGGTTGGGGTGAGGGCTGCTGCTGTACCCTAACCCTTCCTGGTACCCCGTGCCCTGTCCTTTGTACCCCTAACCCTCAGGGTCAGCTCTCCACCTGTCAAGTCCCCCCCTTTTTGCCCCTCAGCCCGCAATGTCTGTGTGTCACCCCAAGCCCCCCGACACTGTCCTGTGGCCCCCTAACCTCCACCGTGCACTTTCCACCCTTGTAGGGGTGGTTTTAAGGGTGAGGTTAAGGGTGCTGTGAGGGCTGGTTCACCTGTCACCCTCAGGCACCCCCCCACTTTGTCCCTCAGGACAGCCCCTGCCTCTCAGCCTCCTTGTGTCACCCTCAGGTTCCCACCGCAGCCTCTCAGCGTCTCTCTGCCACCCTGGAGCCCCCCTTTTTGACTCCTAAAGACCCCTTCTGCCTCTCAGCTGCCCCCATGTTCTGTGTCACCCTCCAGCCCCCTCCCCTCAGCCCCAGCTGCCTTTGTGACACCGCGCGGCCCACAGATGCCATCCCTGCCTGTTTTCTTTGGGTGTTGTCCTGCTGTGAGGGCCGCACTATCCCCACGAGTCCGGGCTCCCATGTCCTGCTGCAGGGAGTCACACCTGGGGCATGGGAGGAGTGAGGGATGGGGCAGGGGCGGGATGGGGAGGGGTGAAGGGTGGAGAGAGACTGGGGAAGGGGTGGGCTGGAAGGACAAGTAGGGGTGAGGGGTGGAGACGGGGACAGAGCAGAACAGGGCAGAGGGAAGAGGGACATTTGGAGGGGGCACTCCACATATCCCAGACCAAAGCTGCAGCAAAATACAATTTTAGTGGACAGGGCAAAGCCAAAAACCACCTGCAAACTGACACCAGGAACCAGGGCTGGCCACATTTCTTTCCCAGGAAAAAGGGCATGTCAGGGCCACAGGCCCCTGGAGGCAAAGATCAGCCTTTTTCCTTGAGAAAGAAAAGTGGCCAGCCCAGGTTCCTGATGTCAGTTTGTAGGGTTCCCTTGGGACTGTCAGGGCAGCACAGGTTTGAGGTGGGGGCAGCTTGGGTCTGCGACACATCTTCGATCGTTTGGATTTTTGGAGGTGTCCGGCCACTCAGGGCCACAGGACCCTGGAGACAAAGATCAGCTTTTTTCCTTTGGAAAGAAAAGTGGTCAGCCCAGGTTCTTAATGTCAGTTTGTAGGGTTCCCTTGGGACTGTCAGGGCAGCACAGGTTTGAGGTGGGGGCAGCTTGGGTCTGCGACACATCCTCGATCGTTAGGATTTTTGGAGGTGTCCAGCCACTCAGGGCCACAGGACCCTGGAGACAAAGACCGGCCCTTTTCCCTGGGAAAGAAAAGTGGCCAGCCCAGGTTCTTAATGTCAGTTTGTAGGGTTCCCTTGGGACTGTCAGGGCAGCACAAGTGTGAGGTGGGGGCAGCTTGGGTCTGTGACACATCCTCGATCGTTTGGATTTTTGGACGTAGCCGGCCACTGAGGACCACAGGCCCATGGAAACCAAGTTCAGCCTTTTTCCTTGGAAAGAAAAGTGGTCAGCCCTGGTTCCTGATGTCAGTTTGTAGGGGTCCCTTGGGACTGTCAGGGCAGCACAGGTTTGAGGTGGGAGCAGCTTGGGTCTGCAACACATGCTCGATCGTTCGGAATTTTTGGACGTAGCCCGCCACTGAGAGCCACAGGCCCCTGGAGACAAAGATCAGCTTTTTTCCTTTGGAAAGAAAAGTGGTCAGCCCAGGTTCTTAATGTCAGTTTGTAGGGTTCCCTTGGGACTGTCAGGGCAGCACAGGTTTGAGGTGAGGGCAGCTTGGGTCTGCGACACATCCTCGATCGTTATGATTTTTGGAGGTGTCCAGCCACTCAGGGCCACAGGCCCCTGGAGACAAAGACCGGCCCTTTTCCCTGGGAAAGAAAAGTGGCCAGCCCAGGTTCCTGATGTCAGTTTGTAGGGTTCCCTTGGGACTGTCAGGGCAGCACAGGGTTGAGGTGGGGGCAGCTTAGGTCTGCGACACATCCTCGATCGTTCGGATTTTTGGACGCAGCCGGCCACTGAGGGCCTAACCCTAAACCCTAAACCCAAACCCTAACCCCTAACCCTACAAGATGGTGGCACCCCTGTGGTCACATGATGGGGAGTAAAATGGCAGCACCTGTGTGGTCATGTGACAGGGAGCAAGATGGTGGCGCCCATAGGGTCACGTGATGGGGAGCAAGGTGGCGGTGTCTACATGGTGGGGGTGATGTGGGTAGTGGGTATTGTAATGTGCCAGGTGGAGCACTAATTAGGGGTTGTATAGGTATATATAAAAAAGAAGAAAAACTATATGTCCGGTGCAGCAGTAGAAAGTTTCAGGCTCCCGGGGCGTAAATTCTTTTTTTTTTTTAATAATTATTTAAAGTTTGTTTTTTATTTTACTCCCAGGGAGCCTGAAACTTTCTACTGCTGCTTTTTGAAAGCTAGAAAGGGAAACAAAGTTAGAAATGAAAAGATGGAATGAAAGAAAAAGACAGACTTAAGAGAGGACTTAAGAGAGGACTTAAGAGAGGACTTAAGAGAGCACTTAAGAGAGGACTTAAGAGAGCACTTAAGAGAGGACTTAAGAGAGGACTTAAGAGAGGACTTAAGAGAGCACTTAAGAGATGACTTAAGAGAGGACTTAAGAGAGCACTTAAGAGATGACTTAAGAGAGGACTTAAGAGAGCACTTAAGAGAGCACTTAAGAGAGGACTTAAGAGAGGACTTAAGAGAGGACTTAAGAGAGGACTTAAGAGAGCACTTAAGAGATGACTTAAGAGAGGACTTAAGAGAGGACTTAAGAGAGCACTTAAGAGAGCACTTAAGAGAGGACTTAAGAGACGACTTAAGAGACGACTTAAGAGAGCACTTAAGAGAGCACTTAAGAGAGCACTTAAGAGATGACTTAAGAGAGGACTTAAGAGACGACTTAAGAGACTACTTAAGAGACTACTTAAGAGACGAAAAGAAATAGGAAGAGAATGGCAAAGAGTAAAAAAATGAGAAGGGTTACAGTGAAAAAGAAAGAGGGTGAGAGTGAAAAAGAGGACAAAAGAATAGAGAAAAAAATAAGCTGGAGAGAAAAAGAAATAAAGAGTAAAAGCATCAACTAGAGAGACAAATAAATAGTTAGAAATAGTGAAACAGAGAAACAAAAGAAAAGACATACAGGGAAATAGAGAAGCAGAGAGAGAGAGAGTTAGAAACAGTGAGAAACAGAAACAAAGTTAGGGACGGACAGAAATGACATGACAGAAAGAAAACTAAGAGAAGAAGCAAAGGAAGAAATACAGTGGGGAAAAAAAAAATGACTAAACCACACCAAAAAAACACAGGAGCCAAAGGGGGAAGGGGAGGGAGCGGGGGGCATCATTATTAGGGTTGATTCAAATTTATTGAATATTTTTTTTTATTTACACTCCAGCAAAACACATGGAAATGATGTATAAAAATGGGAACCCTACAAACTGACATCAGGAACCTGGGCTAGCCACTTTTCTTTCCCAGGGAAAAAGGACAAGTCTTTGTCTCCAGGGGCCTGTGGCATTGAGTGGCCCGACACCTCCAAAAATCCAAACGATCGAAGATGTGTCGCAGACCCAAGCTACCCCCAGCTCAAACCTGTGCTGCCCTGACAGTCCCAAGGCAACCCTACAAACTGACATCAGAAACCTGGGCTGGCCACTTTTCTTTCCCAAGGAAAAAGTCTGATCTTTGCCTCCAGGGGCCTGTGGCCCTGAAGTGGCCGGACACCTCTAAAAATCCAAACAATCGAAGATGTGTCGCAGACCCAAGCTGCCCCCACCTCAAACCTGTGCTGCCCTGACAGTCCCAAAGGAACCCTACAAACTGACATCAGGAACCTGGGCTGGCCACTTTTCTTTCCCAGGGAAAAAGGCTGATCTTTGCCTCGAGGGGCCTGTGGCCCTGAAGTGGCCGGACACCTCCAAAAATCCAAACGATCGAGGATGTGTCGCAGACCCAAGCTGCCCCCACCTCAAACCTGTGCTGCCCTGACAGTCCCAAGGGAACCCTACAAACTGACATCAGGAACCTGGGCTGGCCACTTTTCTTTCCCAGGGAAAAGGACCAGTCTTTGTCTCCAGGGGCCTGTGGCCCTGAAGTGGCCGGACACCTCCAAAAATCCAAACGATCGAGGATGTGTCGCAGACCCAAGCTGCCCCCAGCTCAAACCTGTGCTGCCCTGACAGTCCCAAGGGAACCCTACAAACTGACATCAGGAACCTGGGCTGGCCACTTTTCTTTCCCAAGGAAAAAGGACCGGTCTTTGTCTCCCGGGGCCTGTGACATTGAGTGGCCCGACACCTCCAAAAACCCAAACGATCGAAGATGTGTCGCAGACCCAAGCTGCCCCCACCTCAAACCTGTGCTGCCCTGACAGTCCCAAGGGAACCCTACAAACTGACATCAGGAACCTGGGCTGGCCACTTTTCTTTCCCAAGGAAAAAGGCTGATCTTTGCCTCCAGCGGCCTGTGGCCCTGAGTGGCCGGACACCTCCAAAAATCCAAACGATCGAAGATGTGTCGCAGACCCAAGCTGCCCCCACCTCAAACCTGTGCTGCCCTGACAGTCCCAAGGGAACCCTACAAACTGACATCAGGAACCTGGGCTGGCCACTTTTCTTTCCCAAGGAAAAAGGATGATCTTTGCCTCCAGGGGCCTGTGGCCCTGAAGTGGCCGGACACCTCCAAAAACCCAAACAATCGAAGATGTGTCGCAGACCCAAGCTGCCCCCAGCTCAAACCTGTGCTGCCCTGACAGTCCCAAAGGAACCCTACAAACTGACATCAGGAACCTGGGCTGGCCACTTTTCTTTCCCAGGGAAAAAGGCTGATCTTTGCTTCCAGGGGCCTGTGGCCCTGAAGTGGCCGGACACCTCCAAAAATCCAAACGATCGAAGATGTGTCGCAGACCCAAGCTGCCCCACCTCAAACCTGTGCTGCCCTGACAGTCCCAAGGGACCCCTACAAACTGACATCAGGAACCTGGGCTGGCCACTTTTCTTTCCCAGGGAAAAGGACCAGTCTTTGTCTCCAGGGGCCTGTGGCCCTGAAGTGGCCGGAGACCTCCAAAAATCCAAACGATCGAAGATGTGTCGCAGACCCAAGCTGCCCCCAGCTCAAACCTGTGCTGCCCTGACAGTCCCAAGGGAACCCTACAAACTGACATCAGGAACCTGGGCTGGCCACTTTTCTTTCCCAGGGAAAAGGACCAGTCTTTGTTTCCAGGGGCCTGTGGCCCTGAGTGGCCAGACACCTCCAAAAATCCAAACGATCGAGGATGTGTCGCAGACCCAAGCTGTCCCCAGCTCAAACCTGTGCTGCCCTGACAGTCCCAAGGGAACCCTACAAACTGACATCAGGAACCTGGGCTGGCCACTTTTCTTTCCCAAGGAAAAAGGCTGATTTTTGCCTCCAGGGGCCTGTGGCCCTGAAGTGGCCGGACACCTCCAAAAATCCAAACGATCGAAGATGTGTCGCAGACCCAAGCTGCCCCCACCTCAAACCTGTGCTGCCCTGACAGTCCCAAAGGAACCCTACAAACTGACATCAGGAACCTGGGCTGGCCACTTTTCTTTCCCAGGGAAAAAGGCTGATCTTTGCCTCCAGGGGCCTGTGGCCCTGAAGTGGCCGGACACCTCCAAAAATCCAAACGATCGAAGATGTGTCGCAGACCCAAGCTGCCCCCACCTCAAACCTGTGCTGCCCTGACAGTCCCAAGGGAACCCTACAAACTGACATCAGGAACCTGGGCTGGCCACTTTTCTTTCCCAGGGAAAAGCACTAGTGTTTGTCTCCAGGGGCCTGTGGCCCTGAAGTGGCCGGACACCTCAAAAAATCCAAACGATCGAAGATGTGTCGCAGACCCAAGCTGCCCCCAGCTCAAACCTGTGCTGCCCTGACAGTCCCAAGGGAACCCTACAAACTGACATCAGGAACCTGGGCTGGCCACTTTTCTTTCCCAAGGAAAAAGGACCGGTCTTTGTCTCCAGGGGCCTGTGGCCCTGAAGTGGCCGGACACCTCCAAAAATCCAAACGATCGAAGATGTGTTGCAGACCCAAGCTGCCCCCACCTTAAACCTGTGCTGCCCTGACAGTCCCAAGGGAACCCTACAAACTGACATCAGGAACCTGGGCTGGCCACTTTTCTTTCCCAGGGAAAAGGACCGGTCTTTGTCTCCAGGGGCCTGTGGCCCTGAAGTTGCCGGACACCTCCAAAAATCCAAACGATCGAAGATGTGTCGCAGACCCAAGCTGCCCCCACCTCAAACCTGTGCTGCCCTGACAGTCCCAAGGGAACCCTACAAACTGACATCAGGAACCTGGGCTGACCACTTTTCTTTCCCAGGGAAAACGACCAGTCTTTGTCTCCAGGGGCCTGTGGCCCTGACTGGCCGGCCACCTCCAAAAATCCAAACGATCGAAGATATGTCGCAGACCCAAGCTGCCCCCACCTCAAACCTGTGCTGCCCTGACAGTCCCAAAGGAACCCTACAAACTGACATCAGGAACCTGGGCTGGCCACTTTTCTTTCCCAAGGAAAAAGGCTGATCTTTGCCTCCAGGGGCCTGTGGCCCTGAAGTGGCCGGACACCTCTAAAAATCCAAACGATCGAAGATGTGTCGCAGACCCAAGCTGCCCCCACCTCAAACCTGTGCTGCCCTGACAGTCCCAAGGGAACCCTACAAACTGACATCAGGAACCTGGGCTGGCCACTTTTCTTTCCCAGGGAAAAGGACCGGTCTTTGTCTCCAGGGGGCTGTGGCCCTGACTGGCCGGACACCTCCAAAAATCCAAACGATCGAGGATGTGTCGCACACCCAAGCTGCCCCCACCTCAAACCTGTGCTGCCCTGACAGTCCCAAGGGAACCCTACAAACTGACATCAGGAACCTGGGCTGGCCACTTTTCTTTCCCAGGGAAAAGGACCGGTCTTTGTCTCCAGGGGCCTGTGGCCCTGAAGTGGCCGGACACCTCCAAAAATCCAAACGATCGAAGATGTGTCGCAGATCCAAGCTGCCCCCACCTCAAACCTGTGCTGCCCTGACAGTCCCAAGGGAACCCTACAAACTGACATCAGGAACCTGGGCTGGCCACTTTTCTTTCCCAGGGAAAAGGACCAGTCTTTGTTTCCAGGGGCCTGTGGCCCTGAGTAGCCAGACACCTCCAAAAATCCAAACGATCGAGGATGTGTCGCAGACCCAAGCTGTCCCCAGCTCAAACCTGTGCTGCCCTGACAGTCCCAAGGGAACCCTACAAACTGACATCAGGAACCTGGGCTGGCCACTTTTCTTTCCCAAGGAAAAAGGCTGATTTTTGCCTCCAGGGGCCTGTGGCCCTGAAGTGGCCGGACACCTCCAAAAATCCAAACGATCGAAGATGTGTCGCAGACCCAAGCTGCCCCCACCTCAAACCTGTGCTGCCCTGACAGTCCCAAAGGAACCCTACAAACTGACATCAGGAACCTGGGCTGGCCACTTTTCTTTCCCAGGGAAAAAGGCTGATCTTTGCCTCCAGGGGCCTGTGGCCCTGAAGTGGCCGGACACCTCCAAAAATCCAAACGATCGAAGATGTGTCGCAGACCCAAGCTGCCCCCACCTCAAACCTGTGCTGCCCTGACAGTCCCAAGGGAACCCTACAAACTGACATCAGGAACCTGGGCTGGCCACTTTTCTTTCCCAGGGAAAAGCACTAGTGTTTGTCTCCAGGGGCCTGTGGCCCTGAAGTGGCCAGACACCTCAAAAAATCCAAACGATCGAAGATGTGTCGCAGACCCAAGCTGCCCCCAGCTCAAACCTGTGCTGCCCTGACAGTCCCAAGGGAACCCTACAAACTGACATCAGGAACCTGGGCTGGCCACTTTTCTTTCCCAAGGAAAAAGGACCGGTCTTTGTCTCCAGGGGCCTGTGGCCCTGAAGTGGCCGGACACCTCCAAAAATCCAAACGATCGAAGATGTGTTGCAGACCCAAGCTGCCCCCACCTTAAACCTGTGCTGCCCTGACAGTCCCAAGGGAACCCTACAAACTGACATCAGGAACCTGGGCTGGCCACTTTTCTTTCCCAAGGAAAAAGGCTGATCTTTGCCTCCAGGGGCCTGTGGCCCTGAAGTGGCCGGACACCTCTAAAAATCCAAACGATCGAAGATGTGTCGCAGACCCAAGCTGCCCCCACCTCAAACCTGTGCTGCCCTGACAGTCCCAAGGGAACCCTACAAACTGACATCAGGAACCTGGGCTGGCCACTTTTCTTTCCCAGGGAAAAGGACCGGTCTTTGTCTCCAGGGGGCTGTGGCCCTGACTGGCCGGACACCTCCAAAAATCCAAACGATCGAGGATGTGTCGCACACCCAAGCTGCCCCCACCTCAAACCTGTGCTGCCCTGACAGTCCCAAGGGAACCCTACAAACTGACATCAGGAACCTGGGCTGGCCACTTTTCTTTCCCAGGGAAAAGGACCGGTCTTTGTCTCCAGGGGCCTGTGGCCCTGAAGTGGCCGGACACCTCCAAAAATCCAAACGGTCGAAGATGTGTCGCAGATCCAAGCTGCCCCCACCTCAAACCTGTGCTGCCCTGACAGTCCCAAGGGAACCCTACAAACTGACATCAGGAACCTGGGCTGGCCACTTTTCTTTCCCAGGGAAAAGGACCAGTCTTTGTTTCCAGGGGCCTGTGGCCCTGAGTGGCCAGACACCTCCAAAAATCCAAACGATCGAAGATGTGTCGCAGACCCAAGCTGCCCCCACCTCAAACCTGTGCTGCCCTGACAGTCCCAAGGGAACCCTACAAACTGACATCAGGAACCTGGGCTGACCTCTTTTCTTTCCAAAGGAAAAAGGCTGATCTTTGCCTCCAGGGGCCTGTGGCCCTGAAGTGGCCGGACACCTCCAAAAATCCAAACGATCGAAGATGTGTCGCAGACCCAAGCTGCCCCCACCTCAAACCTGTGCTGCCCTGACAGTCCCAAGGGAACCCTACAAACTGACATCAGGAACCTGGGCTGGCCACTTTTCTTTCCCAGGGAAAAGAACTGGTCTTTGTCTCCAGGGGCCTGTGGCCCTGAAGTGGCCGGACACCTCCAAAAATCCAAACGATCGAAGATGTGTCGCAGACCCAAGCTGCCCCCAGCTCAAACCTGAGCTGCCCTGACAGTCCTAAGGGAACCCTACAAACTGACATCAGGAACCTGGGCTGGCCACTTCTCTTTCCTAGGGAAAAGGACCAGTCTTTGTCTCCAGGGGCCTGTGGCCCTGAAGTGGCCAGACACCTCCAAAAATCCAAACGATCGAAGATGTGTCGCAGACCCAAGCTGCCCCCACCTCAAACCTGTGCTGCCCTGACAGTCCCAAGGGAACCCTACAAACTGACATCAGGAACCTGGGCTGGCCACTTTTCTTTCCCAGGGAAAAGGACCAGTGTTTGTTTCCAGGGGCCTTTGGCCCTGAGTGGCCGGACACCTCCAAAAATCCAAACGATCGAAGATGTGTCGCAGACCCAAGCTGCCCCCACCTCAAACCTGTGCTGCCCTGACAGTCCCAAAGGAACCCTACAAACTGACATCAGGAACCTGGGCTGGCCACTTTTCTTTCCCAGGGAAAAAGGCTGATCCTTACCTCCAGGGGCCTGTGGCCCTGAAGTGGCCGGACACCTCCAAAAATCCAAACGATCGAGGATGTGTCACAGACCCAAGCTGCCCCCACCTCAAACCTGTGCTGCCCTGACAGTCCCAAGGGAACCCTACAAACTGACATCAGGAACCTGGGCTGGCCACTTTTCTTTCCCAGGGAAAAGGACCAGTCTTTGTTTCCAGGGGCCTGTGGCCCTGAGTGGCCAGACACCTCCAAAAATCCAAACGATCGAGGATGTGTCGCAGACCCAAGCTGTCCCCAGCTCAAACCTGTGCTGCCCTGACAGTCCCAAGGGAACCCTACAAACTGACATCAGGAACCTGGGCTGGCCACTTTTCTTTCCCAAGGAAAAAGGACCGGTCTTTGTCTCCAGGGGTCTGTGACATTGAGTGGCCCGACACCTCCAAAAATCCAAACGATCGAAGATGTGTCGCAGACCCAAGCTGCCCCCACCTCAAACCTGTGCTGCCCTGACAGTCCCAAGGGAACCCTACAAACTGACATCAAGAACCTGGGCTGGCCACTTTTCTTTCCCAAGGAAAAAGGCTGATCTTTGCCTCCAGGGGCCTGTGGCCCTGAAGTGGCCGGACACCTCCAAAAATCCAAACGATCGAAGATGTGTCGCAGACCCAAGCTGCCCCCAGCTCAAACCTGTGCTGCCCTGACAGTCCCAAGGGAACCCTAGAAACTGACATCAGGAACCTGGGCTGGCCACTTTTCTTTCCCAAGGAAAAAGGCTGATCTTTGCCTCCAGGGGCCTGTGGCCCTGAGTGGCCGGACACCTCCAAAAATCCAAACGATCGAAGATGTGTCGCAGACCCAAGCTGCCCCCACCTCAAACCTGTGCTGCCCTGACAGTCCCAAAGGAACCCTACAAACTGACATCAGGAACCTGGGCTGGCCACTTTTCTTTCCCAAGGAAAAAGGCTGATCTTTGCCTCCAGGGGCCTGTGGCCCTGACTGGCCGGACACCTCCAAAAATCCAAACGATCGAAGATGTGTCGCAGACCCAAGCTGCCCCCACCTCAAACCTGTGCTGCCCTGACAGTCCCAAGGGAACCCTACAAACTGACATCAGGAACCTGGGCTGGCCACTTTTCTTTCCCAAGGAAAAAGGCTGATCTTTGCCTCCAGGGGCCTGCGGCCCTGAGTGGCCGGACACCTCCAAAAATCCAAACGATCGAAGATGTGTCACAGACCCAAGCTGCCCCCTCCTCAAACCTGTGCTGCTCTGACAGTCCCAAGGGAACCCTACAAACTGACATCAGGAACCTGGGCTGGCCACTTTTCTTTCCCAAGGAAAAAGGCTGATCTTTGCCTCCAGGGGCCTGCGGCCCTGAAGTGGCTGGACACCTCCAAAAATCCAAACGATCGAAGATGTGTCGCAGACCCAAGCTGCCCCCACCTCAAACCTGTGCTGCCCTGACAGTCCCAAGGGAACCCTACAAACTGACATCAGGAACCTGGGCTGGCCACTTTTCTTTCCCAAGGAAAAAGGCTGATCTTTGCCTCCAGGGGCCTGTGGCCCTGAAGTGGCCGGACACCTCCAAAAATCCAAACGATCGAAGATGTGTTGCAGACCCAAGCTGCCCCCACCTCAAACCTGTGCTGCCCTGACAGTCCCAAGGGAACCCTACAAACTGACATCAGGAACCTGGGCTGGCCACTTTTCTTTCCCAAGGAAAAAGGCTGATCTTTGCCTCCAGGGGCCTGTGGCCCTGAAGTGGCCGGACACCTCCAAAAATCCAAACGATCGAAGATGTGTCGCAGACCCAAGCTGCCCCCAGCTCAAACCTGTGCTGCCCTGACAGTCCCAAGGGAACCCTACAAACTGACATCAGGAACCTGGGCTGGCCACTTTTCTCTCCCAAGGAAAAAGGCTGATCTTTGCCTCCAGGGGCCTGTGGCCCTGAGTGGCCGGACACCTCCAAAAATCCAAACGATCGAGGATGTGTCGCAGACCCAAGCTGCCCCCACCTCAAACCTGTGCTGCCCTGACAGTCCCAAAGGAACCCTACAAACTGACATCAGGAACCTGGGCTGGCCACTTTTCTTTCCCAAGGAAAAAAGGCTGATCTTTGCCTCCAGGGGCCTGTGGCCCTGAAGTGGCCGGACACCTCCAAAAATCCAAACGATCGAGGATGTGTCGCAGACCCAAGCTGCCCCCAGCTCAAACCTGTGCTGCCCTGACAGTCCCAAGGGAACCCTACAAACTGACATCAGGAACCTGGGCTGGCCACTTTTCTTTCCCAGGGAAAAGGACCAGTCTTTGTCTCCAGGGGCCTGTGACCCTGAAGTGGCCGGACACCTCCAAAAATCCAAATGATCGAAGATGTGTCGCAGACCCAAGCTGCCCCCACCTCAAACCTGTGCTGCCCTGACAGTCCCAAGGGAACCCTACAAACTGACATCAGGAACCTGGGCTGGCCACTTTTCTTTCCCAAGGAAAAAGGCTGATCTTTGCCTCCAGGGGCCTGTGGCCCTGACTGGCCGGACACCTCCAAAAATCCAAACGATCGAAGATGTGTCGCAGACCCAAGCTGCCCCCACCTCAAACCTGTGCTGCCCTGACAGTCCCAAGGGAACCCTACAAACTGACATCAGGAACCTGGGCTGGCCACTTTTCTTTCCCAGGGAAAAGAACTGGTCTTTGTCTCCAGGGGCCTGTGGCCCTGAAGTGGCCGGACACCTCCAAAAATCCAAACGATCGAAGATGTGTCGCAGACCCAAGCTGCCCCCAGCTCAAACCTGTGCTGCCCTGACAGTCCCAAGGGAACCCTACAAACTGACATCAGGAACCTGGGCTGGCCACTTTTCTTTCCCAGGGAAAAGGACCAGTGTTTGTTTCCAGGGGCCTTTGGCCCTGACTGGCCGGACACCTCCAAAAATCCAAACGATCGAAGATGTGTCGCAGACCCAAGCTGCCCCCACCTCAAACCTGTGCTGCCCTGACAGTCCCAAAGGAACCCTACAAACTGACATCAGGAACCTGGGCTGGCCACTTTTCTTTCCCAAGGAAAAAGGCTGATCCTTACCTCCAGGGGCCTGTGGCCCTGAAGTGGCTGGACACCTCCAAAAATCCAAACGATCGAGGATGTGTCACAGACCCAAGCTGCCCCCACCTCAAACCTGTGCTGCCCTGACAGTCCCAAGGGAACCCTACAAACTGACATCAGGAACCTGGGCTGGCCACTTTTCTTTCCCAAGGAAAAAGGCTGATCTTTGCCTCCAGGGGCCTGTGGCCCTGAGTGGCCGGACACCTCCAAAAATCCAAACGATCGAAGATGTGTCGCAGACCCAAGCTGCCCCCACCTCAAACCTGTGCTGCCCTGACAGTCCCAAGGGAACCCTACAAACTGACATCAGGAACCTGGGCTGGCTACTTTTCTTTCCCAGGGAAAAGGACCAGTCTTTGTCTCCAGGGGCCTGTGGCCCTGAAGTGGCCAGACACCTCCAAAAATCCAAACTATCGAGGATGTGTCGCAGACCCAAGCTGCCCCCAGCTCAAACCTGTGCTGCCCTGACAGTCCCAAGGGAACCCTACAAACTGACATCAGGAACCTGGGCTGGCCACTTTTCTTTCCCAAGGAAAAAGGCTGATCTTTGCCTCCAGGGGCCTGTGGCCCTGAGTGGCCGGACACCTCCAAAAATCCAAACGATCGAAGATGTGTCGCAGACCCAAGCTGCCCCCACCTCAAACCTGTGCTGCCCTGACAGTCCCAAGGGAACCCTACAAACTGACATCAGGAACCTGGGCTGGCCACTTTTCTTTCCCAAGGAAAAAGGCTGATCTTTGCCTCCAGGGGCCTGTGGCCCTGAAGTGGCCGGACAACTCCAAAAATCCAAACGATCGAAGATGTGTCGCAGACCCAAGCTGCCCCCACCTCAAACCTGTGCTGCCCTGACAGTCCCAAGGGAACCCTACAAACTGACATCAGGAACCTGGGCTGGCCACTTTTCTCTCCCAAGGAAAAAGGCTGATCTTTGCCTCCAGGGGCCTGTGGCCCTGAGTGGCCGGACACCTCCAAAAATCCAAACGATCGAGGATGTGTCGCAGACCCAAGCTGCCCCCACCTCAAACCTGTGCTGCCCTGACAGTCCCAAAGGAACCCTACAAACTGACATCAGGAACCTGGGCTGGCCACTTTTCTTTCCCAAGGAAAAAGGCTGATCTTTGCCTCCAGGGGCCTGTGGCCCTGAAGTGGCCGGACACATCCAAAAATCCAAACGATCGAAGATGTGTCGCAGACCCAAGCTGCCCCCACCTCAAACCTGTGCTGCCCTGACAGTCCCAAGGGAACCCTACAAACTGACATCAGGAACCTGGGCTGGCCACTTTTCTTTCCCAGGGAAAAGGACTGGTCTTTGTCTCCAGGGGCCTGTGGCCCTGAAGTGGCCGGACACCTCCAAAAATCCAAATGATCGAAGATGTGTCGCAGACCCAAGCTGCCCCCAGCTCAAACCTGTGCTGCCCTGACAGTCCCAAGGGAACCCTACAAACTGACATCAGGAACCTGGGCTGGCCACTTTTCTTTCCCAAGGAAAAAGGCTGATCTTTGCCTCCAGGGGCCTGTGGCCCTGACTGGCCGGACACCTCCAAAAATCCAAACGATCGAAGATGTGTCGCAGACCCAAGCTGCCCCCACCTCAAACCTGTGCTGCCCTGACAGTCCCAAGGGAACCCTACAAACTGACATCAGGAACCTGGGCTGGCCACTTTTCTTTCCCAGGGAAAAGGACCGGTCTTTGTCTCCAGGGGCCTGTGGCCCTGAAGTGGCCGGACACCTCCAAAAATCCAAACGATCGAGGATGTGTCGCAGACCCAAGCTGCCCCCACCTCAAACCTGTGCTGCCCTGACAGTCCCAAGGGAACCCTACAAACTGACATCAGGAACCTGGGCTGGCCACTTTTCTTTCCCAGGGAAAAGGACCAGTCTTTGTCTCCAGGGGCCTGTGGCCCTGAAGTGGCCGGACACCTCCAAAAATCCAAACGATCGAAGATGTGTCGCAGACCCAAGCTGCCCCCACCTCAAACCTGTGCTGCCCTGACAGTCCCAAGGGAACCCTACAAACTGACATCAGGAACCTCGGCTGACGTCTTTTCTTTCCAAAGGAAAAATCTGATCTTTGCCTCCAGGGGCCTGTGGCCCTGAGTGGCCGGACACCTCCAAAAATCCAAATGATCGAAGATGTGTCGCAGACCCAAGCTGCCCCCACCTCAAACCTGTGCTGCCCTGACAGTCCCAAGGGAACCCTACAAACTGACATCAGGAACCTGGGCTGGCCACTTTTCTTTCCCAGGGAAAAAGGCTAATCTTTGCCTCCAGGGGCCTGTGGCCCTGAAGTGGCCGGACACCTCCAAAAATCCAAACGATCGAAGATGTGTCGCAGACCCAAGCTGCCCCCTGCTCAAACCTGTGCTGCCCTGACAGTCCCAAGGGAACCCTACAAACTGACATCAGGAACCTGGGCTGGCCACTTTTCTTTCCCAGGGAAAAGGACCAGTCTTTGTCTCCAGGGGCCTGTGACCCTGAAGTGGCCGGACACCTCCAAAAATCCAAATGATCGAAGATGTGTCGCAGACCCAAGCTGCCCCCACCTCAAACCTGTGCTGCCCTGACAGTCCCAAGGGAACCCTACAAACTGACATCAGGAACCTGGGCTGGCCACTTTTCTTTCCCAAGGAAAAAGGCTGATCTTTGCCTCCAGGGGCCTGTGGCTCTGACTGGCCGGACACCTCCAAAAATCCAAACGATCGAAGATGTGTCGCAGACCCAAGCTGCCCCCACCTCAAACCTGTGCTGCCCTGACAGTCCCAAGGGAACCCTACAAACTGACATCAGGAACCTGGGCTGGCCACTTTTCTTTCCCAGGGAA
Organism: Vidua macroura; assembly: GCF_024509145.1. NCBI lineage: Eukaryota > Metazoa > Chordata > Aves > Passeriformes > Viduidae > Vidua > Vidua macroura. The sequence continues at coordinate 135,449 of NC_071603.1, forward strand.
AAGAACTGGTCTTTGTCTCCAGGGGCCTGTGGCCCTGAAGTGGCCGGACACCTCCAAAAATCCAAACGATCGAAGATGTGTCGCAGACCCAAGCTGCCCCCAGCTCAAACCTGTGCTGCCCTGACAGTCCCAAGGGAACCCTACAAACTGACATCAGGAACCTGGGCTGGCCACTTTTCTTTCCCAGGGAAAAGGACCAGTGTTTGTTTCCAGGGGCCTTTGGCCCTGACTGGCCGGACACCTCCAAAAATCCAAACGATCGAAGATGTGTCGCAGACCCAAGCTGCCCCCACCTCAAACCTGTGCTGCCCTGACAGTCCCAAAGGAACCCTACAAACTGACATCAGGAACCTGGGCTGGCCACTTTTCTTTCCCAAGGAAAAAGGCTGATCCTTACCTCCAGGGGCCTGTGGCCCTGAAGTGGCTGGACACCTCCAAAAATCCAAACGATCGAGGATGTGTCACAGACCCAAGCTGCCCCCACCTCAAACCTGTGCTGCCCTGACAGTCCCAAGGGAACCCTACAAACTGACATCAGGAACCTGGGCTGGCCACTTTTCTTTCCCAAGGAAAAAGGCTGATCTTTGCCTCCAGGGGCCTGTGGCCCTGAGTGGCCGGACACCTCCAAAAATCCAAACGATCGAAGATGTGTCGCAGACCCAAGCTGCCCCCACCTCAAACCTGTGCTGCCCTGACAGTCCCAAGGGAACCCTACAAACTGACATCAGGAACCTGGGCTGGCTACTTTTCTTTCCCAGGGAAAAGGACCAGTCTTTGTCTCCAGGGGCCTGTGGCCCTGAAGTGGCCAGACACCTCCAAAAATCCAAACTATCGAGGATGTGTCGCAGACCCAAGCTGCCCCCAGCTCAAACCTGTGCTGCCCTGACAGTCCCAAGGGAACCCTACAAACTGACATCAGGAACCTGGGCTGGCCACTTTTCTTTCCCAAGGAAAAAGGCTGATCTTTGCCTCCAGGGGCCTGTGGCCCTGAGTGGCCGGACACCTCCAAAAATCCAAACGATCGAAGATGTGTCGCAGACCCAAGCTGCCCCCACCTCAAACCTGTGCTGCCCTGACAGTCCCAAGGGAACCCTACAAACTGACATCAGGAACCTGGGCTGGCCACTTTTCTTTCCCAAGGAAAAAGGCTGATCTTTGCCTCCAGGGGCCTGTGGCCCTGAAGTGGCCGGACAACTCCAAAAATCCAAACGATCGAAGATGTGTCGCAGACCCAAGCTGCCCCCACCTCAAACCTGTGCTGCCCTGACAGTCCCAAGGGAACCCTACAAACTGACATCAGGAACCTGGGCTGGCCACTTTTCTCTCCCAAGGAAAAAGGCTGATCTTTGCCTCCAGGGGCCTGTGGCCCTGAGTGGCCGGACACCTCCAAAAATCCAAACGATCGAGGATGTGTCGCAGACCCAAGCTGCCCCCACCTCAAACCTGTGCTGCCCTGACAGTCCCAAAGGAACCCTACAAACTGACATCAGGAACCTGGGCTGGCCACTTTTCTTTCCCAAGGAAAAAGGCTGATCTTTGCCTCCAGGGGCCTGTGGCCCTGAAGTGGCCGGACACATCCAAAAATCCAAACGATCGAAGATGTGTCGCAGACCCAAGCTGCCCCCACCTCAAACCTGTGCTGCCCTGACAGTCCCAAGGGAACCCTACAAACTGACATCAGGAACCTGGGCTGGCCACTTTTCTTTCCCAGGGAAAAGGACTGGTCTTTGTCTCCAGGGGCCTGTGGCCCTGAAGTGGCCGGACACCTCCAAAAATCCAAATGATCGAAGATGTGTCGCAGACCCAAGCTGCCCCCAGCTCAAACCTGTGCTGCCCTGACAGTCCCAAGGGAACCCTACAAACTGACATCAGGAACCTGGGCTGGCCACTTTTCTTTCCCAAGGAAAAAGGCTGATCTTTGCCTCCAGGGGCCTGTGGCCCTGACTGGCCGGACACCTCCAAAAATCCAAACGATCGAAGATGTGTCGCAGACCCAAGCTGCCCCCACCTCAAACCTGTGCTGCCCTGACAGTCCCAAGGGAACCCTACAAACTGACATCAGGAACCTGGGCTGGCCACTTTTCTTTCCCAGGGAAAAGGACCGGTCTTTGTCTCCAGGGGCCTGTGGCCCTGAAGTGGCCGGACACCTCCAAAAATCCAAACGATCGAGGATGTGTCGCAGACCCAAGCTGCCCCCACCTCAAACCTGTGCTGCCCTGACAGTCCCAAGGGAACCCTACAAACTGACATCAGGAACCTGGGCTGGCCACTTTTCTTTCCCAGGGAAAAGGACCAGTCTTTGTCTCCAGGGGCCTGTGGCCCTGAAGTGGCTGGACACCTCCAAAAATCCAAACGATCGAAGATGTGTCGCAGACCCAAGCTGCCCCCACCTCAAACCTGTGCTGCCCTGACAGTCCCAAGGGAACCCTACAAACTGACATCAGGAACCTCGGCTGACGTCTTTTCTTTCCAAAGGAAAAATCTGATCTTTGCCTCCAGGGGCCTGTGGCCCTGAGTGGCCGGACACCTCCAAAAATCCAAATGATCGAAGATGTGTCGCAGACCCAAGCTGCCCCCACCTCAAACCTGTGCTGCCCTGACAGTCCCAAGGGAACCCTACAAACTGACATCAGGAACCTGGGCTGGCCACTTTTCTTTCCCAGGGAAAAAGGCTAATCTTTGCCTCCAGGGGCCTGTGGCCCTGAAGTGGCCGGACACCTCCAAAAATCCAAACGATCGAAGATGTGTCGCAGACCCAAGCTGCCCCCTGCTCAAACCTGTGCTGCCCTGACAGTCCCAAGGGAACCCTACAAACTGACATCAGGAACCTGGGCTGGCCACTTTTCTTTCCCAGGTAAAAGAACTGGTCTTTGTCTCCAGGGGCCTGTGGCCCTGAAGTGGCCGGACACCTCCAAAAATCCAAACGATCGAAGATGTGTCGCAGACCCAAGCTGCCCCCAGCTCAAACCTGAGCTGCCATGACAGTCCTAAGGGAACCCTACAAACTGACATCAGGAACCTGGGCTGGCCACTTTTCTTTCCCAGGGAAAAGGACCAGTCTTTGTCTCCAGGGGCCTGTGGCCCTGAAGTGGCCAGACACCTCCAAAAATCCAAACGATCGAAGATGTGTCGCAGACCCAAGCTGCCCCCACCTCAAACCTGTGCTGCCCTGACAGTCCCAAGGGAACCCTACAAACTGACATCAGGAACCTGGGCTGGCCACTTTTCTTTCCCAGGGAAAAGGACCAGTCTTTGTTTCCAGGGGCCTGTGGCCCTGAAGTGGCCAGACACCTCCAAAAATCCAAACGATCGAGGATGTGTCGCAGACCCAAGCTGCCCCCAGCTCAAACCTGTGCTGCCCTGACAGTCCCAAGGGAACCCTACAAACTGACATCAGGAACCTGGGCTGGCCACTTTTCTTTCCCAGGGAAAAGGACCAGTCTTTGTTTCCAGGGGCCTGTGGCCCTGAGTGGCCGGACACCTCCAAAAATCCAAACGATCGAAGATGTGTCGCAGACCCAAGCTGCCCCCAGCTCAAACCTGTGCTGCCCTGACAGTCCCAAGGGAACCCTACAAACTGACATCAGGAACCTGGGCTGGCCACTTTTCTTTCCCAAGTAAAAAGGCTGATCTTTGCCTCCAGGGGCCTGTGGCCCTGAGTGGCTGGACACCTCCAAAAATCCAAATGATCGAAGATGTGTCGCAGACCCAAGCTGCCCCCACCTCAAACCTGTGCTGCCCTGAGAGTCCCAAGGGAACCCTACAAACTGACATCAGGAACCTGGGCTGGCCACTTTTCTTTCCCAAGGAAAAAGGCTGATCTTTGCCTCCAGGGGCCTGTGGCCCTGACTGGCCGGACACCTCCAAAAATCCAAACGATCGAAGATGTGTCGCAGACCCAAGCTGCCCCCACCTCAAACCTGTGCTGCCCTGACAGTCCCAAGGGAACCCTACAAACTGACATCAGGAACCTGGGCTGGCCACTTTTCTTTCCCAGGGAAAAGGACCGGTCTTTGTCTCCAGGGGCCTGTGGCCCTGACTGGCCGGAAACCTCCAAAAATCCAAACGATCGAGGATGTGTCGCAGACCCAAGCTGCCCCCAGCTCAAACCTGTGCTGCCCTGACAGTCCCAAGGGAACCCTACAAACTGACATCAGGAACCTGGGCTGGCCACTTTTCTTTCCCAGGGAAAAGGACCAATCTTTGTCTCCAGGGGCCTGTGGCCCTGAAGTGGCCGGACACCTCCAAAAATCCAAACGATCGAAGATGTGTCGCAGACCCAAGCTGCCCCCACCTCAAACCTGTGCTGCCCTGACAGTCCCAAGGGAACCCTACAAACTGACATCAGGAACCTGGGCTGACGTCTTTTCTTTCCAAAGGAAAAATCTGATCTTTGCCTCCAGGGGCCTGTGGCCCGGAGTGGCCGGACACCTCCAAAAATCCAAACGATCGAAGATGTGTCGCAGACCCAAGCTGCCCCCAGCTCAAACCTGTGCTGCCCTGACAGTCCCAAGGGAACCCTACAAACTGACATCAGGAACCTGGGCTGGCCACTTTTCTTTCCCAGGGATAAAGGCTACTCTTTGCCTCCAGGGGCCTGTGGCCCTGAAGTGGCCGGACACCTCCAAAAATCCAAACGATCGAAGATGTGTCGCAGACCCAAGCTGCCCCCACCTCAAACCTGTGCTGCCCTGACAGTCCCAAGGGAACCCTACAAACTGACATCAGGAACCTGGGCTGGCCACTTTTCTTTCCCAGGGAAAAGAACTGGTCTTTGTCTCCAGGGGCCTGTGGCCCTGAAGTGGCCGGACACCTCCAAAAATCCAAACGATCGAAGATGTGTCGCAGACCCAAGCTGCCCCCAGCTCAAACCTGTGCTGCCCTGACAGTCCCAAGGGAACCCTACAAACTGACATCAGGAACCTGGGCTGGCCACTTTTCTTTCCCAGGGAAAAGGACCAGTGTTTGTTTCCAGGGGCCTTTGGCCCTGACTGGCCGGACACCTCCAAAAATCCAAACTATCGAAGATGTGTCGCAGACCCAAGCTGCCCCCACCTCAAACCTGTGCTGCCCTGACAGTCCCAAAGGAACCCTACAAACTGACATCAGGAACCTGGGCTGGCCACTTTTCTTTCCCAGGGAAAAAGGCTGATCCTTACCTCCAGGGGCCGGTGGCCCTGAAGTGGCCGGACACCTCCAAAAATCCAAACGATCGAGGATGTGTCACAGACCCAAGCTGCCCCCAGCTCAAACCTGTGCTGCCCTGACAGTCCCAAGGGAACCCTACAAACTGACATCAGGAACCTGGGCTGGCCACTTTTCTTTCCCAAGGAAAAAGGCTGATCTTTGCCTCCAGGGGCCTGTGGCCCTGAGTGGCCGGACACCTCCAAAAATCCAAACGATCGAAGATGTGTCGCAGACCCAAGCTGCCCCCACCTCAAACCTGTGCTGCCCTGACAGTCCCAAGGGAACCCTACAAACTGACATCAGGAACCTGGGCTGGCCACTTTTCTTTCCCAGGGAAAAGGACCAGTCTTTGTCTCCAGGGACCTGTGGCCCTGAAGTGGCCAGACACCTCCAAAAATCCAAACGATCGAGGATGTGTCGCAGACCCAAGCTGCCCCCACCTCAAACCTGTGCTGCCCTGACAGTCCCAAGGGAACCCTACAAACTGACATCAGGAACCTGGGCTGGCCACTTTTCTTTCCCAAGGAAAAAGGCTGATCTTTGCCTCCAGGGGCCTGTGGCCCTGAGTGGCCGGACACCTCCAAAAATCCAAACGATCGAAGATGTGTCGCAGACCCAAGCTGCCCCCACCTCAAACCTGTGCTGCCCTGACAGTCCCAAGGGAACCCTACAAACTGACATCAGGAACCTGGGCTGGCCACTTTTCTTTCCCAAGGAAAAAGGCTGATCTTTGCCTCCAGGGGCCTGTGGCCCTGAAGTGGCCGGACACCTCCAAAAATCCAAACGATCGAAGATGTGTCGCAGACCCAAGCTGCCCCCAGCTCAAACCTGTGCTGCCCTGACAGTCCCAAGGGAACCCTACAAACTGACATCAGGAACCTGGGCTGGCCACTTTTCTCTCCCAAGGAAAAAGGCTGATCTTTGCCTCCAGGGGCCTGTGGCCCTGACTGGCCAGACACCTCCAAAAATCCAAACGATCGAGGATGTGTCGCAGACCCAAGCTGCCCCCACCTCAAACCTGTGCTGCCCTGACAGTCCCAAAGGAACCCTACAAACTGACATCAGGAACCTGGGCTGGCCACTTTTCTTTCCCAAGGAAAAAGGCTGATCTTTGCCTCCAGGGGCCTGTGGCCCTGAAATGGCCGGACACATCCAAAAATCCAAACGATCGAAGATGTGTCGCAGACCCAAGCTGCCCCCACCTCAAACCTGTGCTGCCCTGACAGTCCCAAGGGAACCCTACAAACTGACATCAGGAACCTGGGCTGGCCACTTTTCTTTCCCAGGGAAAAGGACTGGTCTTTGTCTCCAGGGGCCTGTGGCCCTGAAGTGGCCGGACACCTCCAAAAATCCAAATGATCGAAGATGTGTCGCAGACCCAAGCTGCCCCCAGCTCAAACCTGTGCTGCCCTGACAGTCCCAAGGGAACCCTACAAACTGACATCAGGAACCTGGGCTGGCCACTTTTCTTTCCCAAGGAAAAAGGCTGATCTTTGCCTCCAGGGGCCTGTGGCCCTGACTGGCCGGACACCTCCAAAAATCCAAACGATCGAAGATGTGTCGCAGACCCAAGCTGCCCCCACCTCAAACCTGTGCTGCCCTGACAGTCCCAAGGGAACCCTACAAACTGACATCAGGAACCTGGGCTGGCCACTTTTCTTTCCCAGGGAAAAGGACCGGTCTTTGTCTCCAGGGGCCTGTGGCCCTGAAGTGGCCGGACACCTCCAAAAATCCAAACGATCGAGGATGTGTCGCAGACCCAAGCTGCCCCCACCTCAAACCTGTGCTGCCCTGACAGTCCCAAGGGAACCCTACAAACTGACATCAGGAACCTGGGCTGGCCACTTTTCTTTCCCAGGGAAAAGGACCAGTCTTTGTCTCCAGGGGCCTGTGGCCCTGAAGTGGCCGGACACCTCCAAAAATCCAAACGATCGAAGATGTGTCGCAGACCCAAGCTGCCCCCAGCTCAAACCTGTGCTGCCCTGACAGTCCCAAGGGAACCCTACAAACTGACATCAGGAACCTGGGCTGACGTCTTTTCTTTCCAAAGGATAAATCTGATCTTTGCCTCCAGGGGCCTGTGGCCCTGAGTGGCCGGACACCTCCAAAAATCCAAACGATCGAAGATGTGTCGCAGACCCAAGCTGCCCCCAGCTCAAACCTGTGCTGCCCTGACAGTCCCAAGGGAACCCTACAAACTGACATCAGGAACCTGGGCTGGCCACTTTTCTTTCCCAGGGAAAAAGGCTAATCTTTGCCTCCAGGGGCCTGTGGCCCTGAAGTGGCCGGACACCTCCAAAAATCCAAACGATCGAAGATGTGTCGCAGACCCAAGCTGCCCCCACCTCAAACCTGTGCTGCCCTGACAGTCCCAAGGGAACCCTACAAACTGACATCAGGAACCTGGGCTGGCCACTTTTCTTTCCCAGGTAAAAGAACTGGTCTTTGTCTCCAGGGGCCTGTGGCCCTGAAGTGGCCGGACACCTCCAAAAATCCAAACGATCGAAGATGTGTCGCAGACCCAAGCTGCCCCCACCTCAAACCTGAGCTGCCATGACAGTCCTAAGGGAACCCTACAAACTGACATCAGGAACCTGGGCTGGCCACTTTTCTTTCCCAGGGAAAAGGACCAGTCTTTGTCTCCAGGGGCCTGTGGCCCTGAAGTGGCCAGACACCTCCAAAAATCCAAACGATCGAAGATGTGTCGCAGACCCAAGCTGCCCCCACCTCAAACCTGTGCTGCCCTGACAGTCCCAAGGGAACCCTACAAACTGACATCAGGAACCTGGGCTGGCCACTTTTCTTTCCCAGGGAAAAGGACTGGTCTTTGTCTCCAGGGGCCTGTGGCCCTGAAGTGGCCGGACACCTCCAAAAATCCAAATGATCGAAGATGTGTCGCAGACCCAAGCTGCCCCCAGCTCAAACCTGTGCTGCCCTGACAGTCCCAAGGGAACCCTACAAACTGACATCAGGAACCTGGGCTGGCCACTTTTCTTTCCCAAGGAAAAAGGCTGATCTTTGCCTCCAGGGGCCTGTGGCCCTGAGTGGCCGGACACCTCCAAAAATCCAAACGATCGAAGATGTGTCGCAGACCCAAGCTGCCCCCACCTCAAACCTGTGCTGCCCTGACAGTCCCAAGGGAACCCTACAAACTGACATCAGGAACCTGGGCTGGCCACTTTTCTTTCCCAGGGAAAAGAACTGGTCTTTGTCTCCAGGGGCCTGTGGCCCTGAAGTGGCCGGACACCTCCAAAAATCCAAACGATCGAAGATGTGTCGCAGACCCAAGCTGCCCCCAGCTCAAACCTGTGCTGCCCTGACAGTCCCAAGGGAACCCTACAAACTGACATCAGGAACCTGGGCTGGCCACTTTTCTTTCCCAGGGAAAAGGACCAGTGTTTGTTTCCAGGGGCCTTTGGCCCTGACTGGCCGGACACCTCCAAAAATCCAAACGATCGAAGATGTGTCGCAGACCCAAGCTGCCCCCAGCTCAAACCTGTGCTGCCTTGACAGTCCCAAAGGAACCCTACAAACTGACATCAGGAACCTGGGCTGGCCACTTTTCTTTCCCAAGGAAAAAGGCTGATCTTTGCCTCCAGGGGCCTGTGGCCCTGACTGGCCGGACACCTCCAAAAATCCAAACGATCGAAGATGTGTCGCAGACCCAAGCTGCCCCCACCTCAAACCTGTGCTGCCCTGACAGTCCCAAGGGAACCCTACAAACTGACATCAGGAACCTGGGCTGGCCACTTTTCTTTCCCAGGGAAAAGGAGGTCTTTGTCTCCAGGGGCCTGTGGCCCTGAAGTGGCCGGACACCTCCAAAAATCCAAACGATCGAGGATGTGTCGCAGACCCAAGCTGCCCCCACCTCAAACCTGTGCTGCCCTGACAGTCCCAAGGGAACCCTACAAACTGACATCAGGAACCTGGGCTGGCCACTTTTCTTTCCCAGGGAAAAGGACCAGTCTTTGTCTCCAGGGGCCTGTGGCCCTGAAGTGGCCGGACACCTCCAAAAATCCAAACGATCGAAGATGTGTCGCAGACCCAAGCTGCCCCCAGCTCAAACCTGTGCTGCCCTGACAGTCCCAAGGGAACCCTACAAACTGACATCAGGAACCTGGGCTGACGTCTTTTCTTTCCAAAGGAAAAATCTGATTTTTGCCTCCAGGGGCCTGTGGCCCTGAGTGGCCGGACACCTCCAAAAATCCAAACGATCGAAGATGTGTCGCAGACCCAAGCTGCCCCCAGCTCAAACCTGTGCTGCCCTGACAGTCCCAAGGGAACCCTACAAACTGACATCAGGAACCTGGGCTGGCCACTTTTCTTTCCCAGGGAAAAAGGCTAATCTTTGCCTCCAGGGGCCTGTGGCCCTGAAGTGGCCGGACACCTCCAAAAATCCAAACGATCGAAGATGTGTCGCAGACCCAAGCTGCCCCCACCTCAAACCTGTGCTGCCCTGACAGTCCCAAGGGAACCCTACAAACTGACATCAGGAACCTGGGCTGGCCACTTTTCTTTCCCAGGTAAAAGAACTGGTCTTTGTCTCCAGGGGCCTGTGGCCCTGAAGTGGCCGGACACCTCCAAAAATCCAAACGATCGAAGATGTGTCGCAGACCCAAGCTGCCCCCACCTCAAACCTGAGCTGCCATGACAGTCCTAAGGGAACCCTACAAACTGACATCAGGAACCTGGGCTGGCCACTTTTCTTTCCCAGGGAAAAGGACCAGTCTTTGTCTCCAGGGGCCTGTGGCCCTGAAGTGGCCAGACACCTCCAAAAATCCAAACGATCGAAGATGTGTCGCAGACCCAAGCTGCCCCCACCTCAAACCTGTGCTGCCCTGACAGTCCCAAGGGAACCCTACAAACTGACATCAGGAACCTGGGCTGGCCACTTTTCTTTCCCAGGGAAAAGGACTGGTCTTTGTCTCCAGGGGCCTGTGGCCCTGAAGTGGCCGGACACCTCCAAAAATCCAAATGATCGAAGATGTGTCGCAGACCCAAGCTGCCCCCAGCTCAAACCTGTGCTGCCCTGACAGTCCCAAGGGAACCCTACAAACTGACATCAGGAACCTGGGCTGGCCACTTTTCTTTCCCAAGGAAAAAGGCTGATCTTTGCCTCCAGGGGCCTGTGGCCCTGACTGGCCGGACACCTCCAAAAATCCAAACGATCGAAGATGTGTCGCAGACCCAAGCTGCCCCCACCTCAAACCTGTGCTGCCCTGACAGTCCCAAGGGAACCCTACAAACTGACATCAGGAACCTGGGCTGGCCACTTTTCTTTCCCAGGGAAAAGGACCGGTCTTTGTCTCCAGGGGCCTGTGGCCCTGAAGTGGCCGGACACCTCCAAAAATCCAAACGATCGAGGATGTGTCGCAGACCCAAGCTGCCCCCACCTCAAACCTGTGCTGCCCTGACAGTCCCAAGGGAACCCTACAAACTGACATCAGGAACCTGGGCTGGCCACTTTTCTTTCCCAGGGAAAAGGACCAGTCTTTGTCTCCAGGGGCCTGTGGCCCTGAAGTGGCCGGACACCTCCAAAAATCCAAACGATCGAAGATGTGTCGCAGACCCAAGCTGCCCCCACCTCAAACCTGTGCTGCCCTGACAGTCCCAAGGGAACCCTACAAACTGACATCAGGAACCTGGGCTGACGTCTTTTCTTTCCAAAGGAAAAATCTGATCTTTGCCTCCAGGGGCCTGTGGCCCTGAGTGGCCGGACACCTCCAAAAATCCAAACGATCGAAGATGTGTCGCAGACCCAAGCTGCCCCCAGCTCAAACCTGTGCTGCCCTGACAGTCCCAAGGGAACCCTACAAACTGACATCAGGAACCTGGGCTGGCCACTTTTCTTTCCCAGGGAAAAGGACCAGTCTTTGTCTCCAGGGGCCTGTGGCCCTGAAGTGCCCAGACACCTCCAAAAATCCAAACGATCGAAGATGTGTCGCAGACCCAAGCTGCCCCCACCTCAAACCTGTGCTGCCCTGACAGTCCCAAGGGAACCCTACAAACTGACATCAGGAACCTGGGCTGGCCACTTTTCTTTCCCAGGGAAAAGGACCAGTCTTTGTTTCCAGGGGCCTGTGGCCCTGAAGTGGCCAGACACCTCCAAAAATCCAAACGATCGAGGATGTGTCGCAGACCCAAGCTGCCCCCAGCTCAAACCTGTGCTGCCCTGACAGTCCCAAGGGAACCCTACAAACTGACATCAGGAACCTGGGCTGGCCACTTTTCTTTCCCAAGGAAAAAGGCTGATCTTTGCCTCCAGGGGCCTGTGGCCCTGACTGGCCGGACACCTCCAAAAATCCAAACGATCGAAGATGTGTCGCAGACCCAAGCTGCCCCCACCTCAAACCTGTGCTGCCCTGACAGTCCCAAGGGAACCCTACAAACTGACATCAGGAACCTGGGCTGGCCACTTTTCTTTCCCAAGGAAAAAGGCTGATCTTTGCCTCCAGGGGCCTGTGGCCCTGAAGTGGCCGGACACCTCCAAAAATCCAAACGATCGAAGATGTGTCGCAGACCCAAGCTGCCCCCACCTCAAACCTGTGCTGCCCTGACAGTCCCAAGGGAACCCTACAAACTGACATCAGGAACCTGGGCTGGCCACTTTTCTCTCCCAAGGAAAAAGGCTGATCTTTGCCTCCAGGGGCCTGTGGCCCTGAGTGGCCGGACACCTCCAAAAATCCAAACGATCGAGGATGTGTCGCAGACCCAAGCTGCCCCCAGCTCAAACCTGTGCTGCCCTGACAGTCCCAAGGGAACCCTACAAACTGACATCAGGAACCTGGGCTGGCCACTTTTCTTTCCCAGGGAAAAGGACCAGTCTTTGTTTCCAGGGGCCTGTGGCCCTGAGTGGCCGGACACCTCCAAAAATCCAAACGATCGAAGATGTGTCGCAGACCCAAGCTGCCCCCAGCTCAAACCTGTGCTGCCCTGACAGTCCCAAGGGAACCCTACAAACTGACATCAGGAACCTGGGCTGGCCACTTTTCTTTCCCAGGGAAAAGGACCAGTCTTTGTCTCCAGGGGCCTGTGGCCCTGAAGTGGCCAGACACCTCCAAAAATCCAAACGATCGAAGATGTGTCGCAGACCCAAGCTGCCCCCAGCTCAAACCTGTGCTGCCCTGACAGTCCCAAGGGAACCCTACAAACTGACATCAGGAACCTGGGCTGGCCACTTTTCTTTCCCAGGGAAAAGGACCAGTCTTTGTTTCCAGGGGCCTGTGGCCCTGAAGTGGCCAGACACCTCCAAAAATCCAAACGATCGAAGATGTGTCGCAGACCCAAGCTGCCCCCACCTCAAACCTGTGCTGCCCTGACAGTCCCAAGGGAACCCTACAAACTGACATCAGGAACCTGGGCTGGCCACTTTTCTTTCCCAAGTAAAAAGGCTGATCTTTGCCTCCAGGGGCCTGTGGCCCTGAGTGGCTGGACACCTCCAAAAATCCAAACGATCGAAGATGTGTCGCAGACCCAAGCTGCCCCCACCTCAAACCTGTGCTGCCCTGACAGTCCCAAGGGAACCCTACAAACTGACATCAGGAACCTGGGCTGGCCACTTTTCTTTCCCAGGGAAAAAGGCTGATCCTTACCTCCAGGGGCCTGTGGCCCTGAAGTGGCCGGACACCTCCAAAAATCCAAACGATCGAGGATGTGTCACAGACCCAAGCTGCCCCCACCTCAAACCTGTGCTGCCCTGACAGTCCCAAGGGAACCCTACAAACTGACATCAGGAACCTGGGCTGGCCACTTTTCTTTCCCAAGGAAAAAGGCTGATCTTTGCCTCCAGGGGCCTGTGGCCCTGAGTGGCCGGACACCTCCAAAAATCCAAACGATCGAAGATGTGTCGCAGACCCAAGCTGCCCCCACCTCAAACCTGTGCTGCCCTGACAGTCCCAAGGGAACCCTACAAACTGACATCAGGAACCTGGGCTGGCCACTTTTCTTTCCCAGGGAAAAGGACCAGTCTTTGTTTCCAGGGGCCTGTGGCCCTGAAGTGGCCAGACACCTCCAAAAATCCAAACGATCGAGGATGTGTCGCAGACCCAAGCTGCCCCCAGCTCAAACCTGTGCTGCCCTGACAGTCCCAAGGGAACCCTACAAACTGACATCAGGAACCTGGGCTGGCCACTTTTCTTTCCCAAGGAAAAAGGCTGATCTTTGCCTCCAGGGGCCTGTGGCCCTGACTGGCCGGACACCTCCAAAAATCCAAACGATCGAAGATGTGTCGCAGACCCAAGCTGCCCCCACCTCAAACCTGTGCTGCCCTGACAGTCCCAAGGGAACCCTACAAACTGACATCAGGAACCTGGGCTGGCCACTTTTCTTTCCCAAGGAAAAAGGCTGATCTTTGCCTCCAGGGGCCTGTGGCCCTGAAGTGGCCGGACACCTCCAAAAATCCAAACGATCGAAGATGTGTCGCAGACCCAAGCTGCCCCCACCTCAAACCTGTGCTGCCCTGACAGTCCCAAGGGAACCCTACAAACTGACATCAGGAACCTGGGCTGGCCACTTTTCTCTCCCAAGGAAAAAGGCTGATCTTTGCCTCCAGGGGCCTGTGGCCCTGAGTGGCCGGACACCTCCAAAAATCCAAACGATCGAGGATGTGTCGCAGACCCAAGCTGCCCCCAGCTCAAACCTGTGCTGCCCTGACAGTCCCAAGGGAACCCTACAAACTGACATCAGGAACCTGGGCTGGCCACTTTTCTTTCCCAGGGAAAAGGACCAGTCTTTGTTTCCAGGGGCCTGTGGCCCTGAGTGGCCGGACACCTCCAAAAATCCAAACGATCGAAGATGTGTCGCAGACCCAAGCTGCCCCCAGCTCAAACCTGTGCTGCCCTGACAGTCCCAAGGGAACCCTACAAACTGACATCAGGAACCTGGGCTGGCCACTTTTCTTTCCCAGGGAAAAGGACCAGTCTTTGTCTCCAGGGGCCTGTGGCCCTGAAGTGGCCAGACACCTCCAAAAATCCAAACGATCGAAGATGTGTCGCAGACCCAAGCTGCCCCCAGCTCAAACCTGTGCTGCCCTGACAGTCCCAAGGGAACCCTACAAACTGACATCAGGAACCTGGGCTGGCCACTTTTCTTTCCCAGGGAAAAGGACCAGTCTTTGTTTCCAGGGGCCTGTGGCCCTGAAGTGGCCAGACACCTCCAAAAATCCAAACGATCGAAGATGTGTCGCAGACCCAAGCTGCCCCCACCTCAAACCTGTGCTGCCCTGACAGTCCCAAGGGAACCCTACAAACTGACATCAGGAACCTGGGCTGGCCACTTTTCTTTCCCAAGTAAAAAGGCTGATCTTTGCCTCCAGGGGCCTGTGGCCCTGAGTGGCTGGACACCTCCAAAAATCCAAACGATCGAAGATGTGTCGCAGACCCAAGCTGCCCCCACCTCAAACCTGTGCTGCCCTGACAGTCCCAAGGGAACCCTACAAACTGACATCAGGAACCTGGGCTGGCCACTTTTCTTTCCCAGGGAAAAAGGCTGATCCTTACCTCCAGGGGCCTGTGGCCCTGAAGTGGCCGGACACCTCCAAAAATCCAAACGATCGAGGATGTGTCACAGACCCAAGCTGCCCCCACCTCAAACCTGTGCTGCCCTGACAGTCCCAAGGGAACCCTACAAACTGACATCAGGAACCTGGGCTGGCCACTTTTCTTTCCCAAGGAAAAAGGCTGATCTTTGCCTCCAGGGGCCTGTGGCCCTGAGTGGCCGGACACCTCCAAAAATCCAAACGATCGAAGATGTGTCGCAGACCCAAGCTGCCCCCACCTCAAACCTGTGCTGCCCTGACAGTCCCAAGGGAACCCTACAAACTGACATCAGGAACCTGGGCTGGCCACTTTTCTTTCCCAGGGAAAAGGACCAGTCTTTGTCTCCAGGGGCCTGTGGCCCTGAAGTGGCCAGACACCTCCAAAAATCCAAACGATCGAAGATGTGTCGCAGACCCAAGCTGCCCCCAGCTCAAACCTGTGCTGCCCTGACAGTCCCAAGGGAACCCTACAAACTGACATCAGGAACCTGGGCTGGCCACTTTTCTTTCCCAAGGAAAAAGGCTGATCTTTGCCTCCAGGGGCCTGTGGCCCTGAGTGGCCGGACACCTCCAAAAATCCAAACGATCGAAGATGTGTCGCAGACCCAAGCTGCCCCCACCTCAAACCTGTGCTGCCCTGACAGTCCCAAGGGAACCCTACAAACTGACATCAGGAACCTGGGCTGGCCACTTTTCTTTCCCAAGGAAAAAGGCTGATCTTTGCCTCCAGGGGCCTGTGGCCCTGAAGTGGCCGGACACCTCCAAAAATCCAAACGATCGAAGATGTGTCGCAGACCCAAGCTGCCCCCACCTCAAACCTGTGCTGCCCTGACAGTCCCAAGGGAACCCTACAAACTGACATCAGGAACCTGGGCTGGCCACTTTTCTCTCCCAAGGAAAAAGGCTGATCTTTGCCTCCAGGGGCCTGTGGCCCTGAGTGGCCGGACACCTCCAAAAATCCAAACGATCGAGGATGTGTCGCAGACCCAAGCTGCCCCCACCTCAAACCTGTGCTGCCCTGACAGTCCCAAGGGAACCCTACAAACTGACATCAGGAACCTGGGCTGGCCACTTTTCTTTCCAAAGGAAAAATCTGATCTTTGCCTCCAGGGGCCTGTGGCCCTGAGTGGCCGGACACCTCCAAAAATCCAAACGATCGAAGATGTGTCGCAGACCCAAGCTGCCCCCAGCTCAAACCTGTGCTGCCCTGACAGTCCCAAGGGAACCCTACAAACTGACATCAGGAACCTGGGCTGGCCACTTTTCTTTCCCAGGGAAAAAGGCTAATCTTTGCCTCCAGGGGCCTGTGGCCCTGAAGTGGCCGGACACCTCCAAAAATCCAAACGATCGAAGATGTGTCGCAGACCCAAGCTGCCCCCACCTCAAACCTGTGCTGCCCTGACAGTCCCAAGGGAACCCTACAAACTGACATCAGGAACCTGGGCTGGCCACTTTTCTTTCCCAGGTAAAAGAACTGGTCTTTGTCTCCAGGGGCCTGTGGCCCTGAAGTGGCCAGACACCTCCAAAAATCCAAACGATCGAAGATGTGTCGCAGACCCAAGCTGCCCCCACCTCAAACCTGTGCTGCCCTGACAGTCCCAAGGGAACCCTACAAACTGACATCAGGAACCTGGGCTGGCCACTTTTCTTTCCCAGGGAAAAGGACTGGTCTTTGTCTCCAGGGGCCTGTGGCCCTGAAGTGGCCGGACACCTCCAAAAATCCAAATGATCGAAGATGTGTCGCAGACCCAAGCTGCCCCCAGCTCAAACCTGTGCTGCCCTGACAGTCCCAAGGGACCCTACAAACTGACATCAGGAACCTGGGCTGGCCACTTTTCTTTCCCAAGGAAAAAGGCTGATCTTTGCCTCCAGGGGCCTGTGGCCCTGACTGGCCGGACACCTCCAAAAATCCAAACGATCGAAGATGTGTCGCAGACCCAAGCTGCCCCCACCTCAAACCTGTGCTGCCCTGACAGTCCCAAGGGAACCCTACAAACTGACATCAGGAACCTGGGCTGGCCACGTTTCTTTCCCAGGGAAAAGGACCGGTCTTTGTCTCCAGGGGCCTGTGGCCCTGAAGTGGCCGGACACCTCCAAAAATCCAAACGATCGAGGATGTGTCGCAGACCCAAGCTGCCCCCACCTCAAACCTGTGCTGCCCTGACAGTCCCAAGGGAACCCTACAAACTGACATCAGGAACCTGGGCTGGCCACTTTTCTCTCCCAAGGAAAAAGGCTGATCTTTGCCTCCAGGGGCCTGTGGCCCTGAGTGGCCGGACACCTCCAAAAATCCAAACGATCGAGGATGTGTCGCAGACCCAAGCTGCCCCCAGCTCAAACCTGTGCTGCCCTGACAGTCCCAAGGGAACCCTACAAACTGACATCAGGAACCTGGGCTGGCCACTTTTCTTTCCCAGGGAAAAGGACCAGTCTTTGTTTCCAGGGGCCTGTGGCCCTGAGTGGCCGGACACCTCCAAAAATCCAAACGATCGAAGATGTGTCGCAGACCCAAGCTGCCCCCAGCTCAAACCTGTGCTGCCCTGACAGTCCCAAGGGAACCCTACAAACTGACATCAGGAACCTGGGCTGGCCACTTTTCTTTCCCAGGGAAAAAGGCTGATCCTTACCTCCAGGGGCCTGTGGCCCTGAAGTGGCCGGACACCTCCAAAAATCCAAACGATCGAGGATGTGTCACAGACCCAAGCTGCCCCCACCTCAAACCTGTGCTGCCCTGACAGTCCCAAGGGAACCCTACAAACTGACATCAGGAACCTGGGCTGGCCACTTTTCTTTCCCAAGGAGAAAGGCTGATCTTTGCCTCCAGGGGCCTGTGGCCCTGAAGTGGCCGGACACCTCCAAAAATCCAAACGATCGAAGATGTGTCGCAGACCCAAGCTGCCCCCACCTCAAACCTGTGCTGCCCTGACAGTCCCAAGGGAACCCTACAAACTGACATCAGGAACCTGGGCTGGCCACTTTTCTTTCCCAGGGAAAAGGACCAGTCTTTGTCTCCAGGGGCCTGTGGCCCTGAAGTGGCCAGACACCTCCAAAAATCCAAACGATCGAGGATGTGTCGCAGACCCAAGCTGCCCCCACCTCAAACCTGTGCTGCCCTGACAGTCCCAAGGGAACCCTACAAACTGACATCAGGAACCTGGGCTGGCCACTTTTCTTTCCCAAGGAAAAAGGCTGATCTTTGCCTCCAGGGGCCTGTGGCCCTGAAGTGGCCGGAGACCTCCAAAAATCCAAACGATCGAAGATGTGTCGCAGACCCAAGCTGCCCCCAGCTCAAACCTGTGCTGCCCTGACAGTCCCAAGGGAACCCTACAAACTGACATCAGGAACCTGGGCTGGCCACTTTTCTCTCCCAAGGAAAAAGGCTGATCTTTGCCTCCAGGGGCCTGTGGCCCTGAGTGGCCGGACACCTCCAAAAATCCAAACGATCGAGGATGTGTCGCAGACCCAAGCTGCCCCC
The DNA here is from genome assembly GCF_024509145.1 of Vidua macroura. Lineage (NCBI taxonomy): Eukaryota > Metazoa > Chordata > Aves > Passeriformes > Viduidae > Vidua > Vidua macroura. The sequence goes on from NC_071603.1 coordinate 153,646, forward strand.
ACCTCAAACCTGTGCTGCCCTGACAGTCCCAAAGGAACCCTACAAACTGACATCAGGAACCTGGGCTGGCCACTTTTCTTTCCCAAGGAAAAAGGCTGATCTTTGCCTCCAGGGGCCTGTGGCCCTGAAGTGGCCGGACACATCCAAAAATCCAAACGATCGAAGATGTGTCGCAGACCCAAGCTGCCCCCTGCTCAAACCTGTGCTGCCCTGACAGTCCCAAGGGAACCCTACAAACTGACATCAGGAACCTGGGCTGGCCACTTTTCTTTCCCAGGGAAAAGGACTGGTCTTTGTCTCCAGGGGCCTGTGGCCCTGAAGTGGCCGGACACCTCCAAAAATCCAAATGATCGAAGATGTGTCGCAGACCCAAGCTGCCCCCAGCTCAAACCTGTGCTGCCCTGACAGTCCCAAGGGAACCCTACAAACTGACATCAGGAACCTGGGCTGGCCACTTTTCTTTCCCAAGGAAAAAGGCTGATCTTTGCCTCCAGGGGCCTGTGGCCCTGACTGGCCGGACACCTCCAAAAATCCAAACGATCGAAGATGTGTCGCAGACCCAAGCTGCCCCCACCTCAAACCTGTGCTGCCCTGACAGTCCCAAGGGAACCCTACAAACTGACATCAGGAACCTGGGCTGGCCACTTTTCTTTCCCAGGGAAAAGGACCGGTCTTTGTCTCCAGGGGCCTGTGGCCCTGAAGTGGCCGGACACCTCCAAAAATCCAAACGATCGAAGATGTGTCGCAGACCCAAGCTGCCCCCAGCTCAAACCTGTGCTGCCCTGACAGTCCCAAGGGAACCCTACAAACTGACATCAGGAACCTGGGCTGGCCACTTTTCTTTCCCAAGGAAAAAGGCTGATCTTTGCCTCCAGGGGCCTGCGGCCCTGAGTGGCCGGACACCTCCAAAAATCCAAACGATCGAAGATGTGTCACAGACCCAAGCTGCCCCCTCCTCAAACCTGTGCTGCTCTGACAGTCCCAAGGGAACCCTACAAACTGACATCAGGAACCTGGGCTGGCCACTTTTCTTTCCCAAGGAAAAAGGCTGATCTTTGCCTCCAGGGGCCTGTGGCCCTGAAGTGGCCGGACACCTCCAAAAATCCAAACGATCGAAGATGTGTGGCAGACCCAAGCTGCCCCCACCTCAAACCTGTGCTGCCCTGACAGTCCCAAGGGAACCCTACAAACTGACATCAGGAACCTGGGCTGGCCACTTTTCTTTCCCAAGGAAAAAGGCTGATCTTTGCCTCCAGGGGCCTGTGGCCCTGAAGTGGCCGGACACCTCCAAAAATCCAAACGATCGAAGATGTGTCGCAGACCCAAGCTGCCCCCACCTCAAACCTGTGCTGCCCTGACAGTCCCAAGGGAACCCTACAAACTGACATCAGGAACCTGGGCTGGCCACTTTTCTCTCCCAAGGAAAAAGGCTGATCTTTGCCTCCAGGGGCCTGTGGCCCTGAGTGGCCGGACACCTCCAAAAATCCAAACGATCGAAGATGTGTCGCAGACCCAAGCTGCCCCCACCTCAAACCTGTGCTGCCCTGACAGTCCCAAGGGAACCCTACAAACTGACATCAGGAACCTGGGCTGGCCACTTTTCTTTCCCAGGGAAAAGGACCAGTCTTTGTCTCCAGGGGCCTGTGGCCCTGAAGTGGCCAGACACCTCCAAAAATCCAAACGATCGAGGATGTGTCGCAGACCCAAGCTGCCCCCACCTCAAACCTGTGCTGCCCTGACAGTCCCAAGGGAACCCTACAAACTGACATCAGGAACCTGGGCTGGCCACTTTTCTTTCCCAAGGAAAAAGGCTGATCTTTGCCTCCAGGGGCCTGTGGCCCTGAAGTGGCCGGACACCTCCAAAAATCCAAACGATCGAAGATGTGTCGCAGACCCAAGCTGCCCCCACCTCAAACCTGTGCTGCCCTGACAGTCCCAAGGGAACCCTACAAACTGACATCAGGAACCTGGGCTGGCCACTTTTCTCTCCCAAGGAAAAAGGCTGATCTTTGCCTCCAGGGGCCTGTGGCCCTGAGTGGCCGGACTCCTCCAAAAATCCAAACGATCGAAGATGTGTCGCAGACCCAAGCTGCCCCCAGCTCAAACCTGTGCTGCCCTGACAGTCCCAAGGGAACCCTACAAACTGACATCAGGAACCTGGGCTGGCCACTTTTCTTTCCCAAGTAAAAAGGCTGATCTTTGCCTCCAGGGGCCTGTGGCCCTGAGTGGCTGGACACCTCCAAAAATCCAAACGATCGAAGATGTGTCGCAGACCCAAGCTGCCCCCAGCTCAAACCTGTGCTGCCCTGACAGTCCCAAGGGAACCCTACAAACTGACATCAGGAACCTGGGCTGGCCACTTTTCTTTCCCAGGGAAAAGGACCAGTCTTTGTCTCCAGGGGCCTGTGGCCCTGAAGTGGCCGGACACCTCCAAAAATCCAAATGATCGAAGATGTGTCGCAGACCCAAGCTGCCCCCACCTCAAACCTGTGCTGCCCTGACAGTCCCAAGGGAACCCTACAAACTGACATCAGGAACCTGGGCTGGCCACTTTTCTTTCCCAAGGAAAAAGGCTGATCTTTGCCTCCAGGGGCCTGTGGCCCTGACTGGCCGGACACCTCCAAAAATCCAAACGATCGAAGATGTGTCGCAGACCCAAGCTGCCCCCACCTCAAACCTGTGCTGCCCTGACAGTCCCAAGGGAACCCTACAAACTGACATCAGGAACCTGGGCTGGCCACTTTTCTTTCCCAGGGAAAAGGACCGGTCTTTGTCTCCAGGGGCCTGTGGCCCTGAGTGGTCGGACACCTCCAAAAATCCAAACGATCGAGGATGTGTCGCAGACCCAAGCTGCCCCCACCTCAAACCTGTGCTGCCCTGACAGTCCCAAGGGAACCCTACAAACTGACATCAGGAACCTGGGCTGGCCACTTTTCTTTCCCAGGGAAAAGGACCAGTCTTTGTCTCCAGGGGCCTGTGGCCCTGAAGTGGCCAGACACATCCAAAAATCCAAACGATCGAAGATGTGTCGCAGACCCAAGCTGCCCCCAGCTCAAACCTGTGCTGCCCTGACAGTCCCAAGGGAACCCTACAAACTGACATCAGGAACCTGGGCTGACGTCTTTTCTTTCCAAAGGAAAAATCTGATCTTTGCCTCCAGGGGCCTGTGGCCCTGAGTGGCCGGACACCTCCAAAAATCCAAACGATCGAAGATGTGTCGCAGACCCAAGCTGCCCCCAGCTCAAACCTGTGCTGCCCTGACAGTCCCAAGGGAACCCTACAAACTGACATCAGGAACCTGGGCTGGCCACTTTTCTTTCCCAGGGAAAAAGGCTAATCTTTGCCTCCAGGGGCCTGTGGCCCTGAAGTGGCCGGACACCTCCAAAAATCCAAACGATCGAAGATGTGTCGCAGACCCAAGCTGCCCCCACCTCAAACCTGTGCTGCCCTGACAGTCCCAAGGGAACCCTACAAACTGACATCAGGAACCTGGGCTGGCCACTTTTCTTTCCCAAGGAAAAAGGCTGATCTTTGCCTCCAGGGGCCTGTGGCCCTGAAGTGGCCGGACACCTCCAAAAATCCAAACGATCGAAGATGTGTCGCAGACCCAAGCTGCCCCCACCTCAAACCTGTGCTGCCCTGACAGTCCCAAGGGAACCCTACAAACTGACATCAGGAACCTGGGCTGGCCACTTTTCTCTCCCAAGGAAAAAGGCTGATCTTTGCCTCCAGGGGCCTGTGGCCCTGAGTGGCCGGACACCTCCAAAAATCCAAACGATCGAGGATGTGTCGCAGACCCAAGCTGCCCCCACCTCAAACCTGTGCTGCCCTGACAGTCCCAAAGGAACCCTACAAACTGACATCAGGAACCTGGGCTGGCCACTTTTCTTTCCCAAGGAAAAAGGCTGATCTTTGCCTCCAGGGGCCTGTGGCCCTGAAGTGGCCGGACACATCCAAAAATCCAAACGATCGAAGATGTGTCGCAGACCCAAGCTGCCCCCTGCTCAAACCTGTGCTGCCCTGACAGTCCCAAGGGAACCCTACAAACTGACATCAGGAACCTGGGCTGGCCACTTTTCTTTCCCAGGGAAAAGGACTGGTCTTTGTCTCCAGGGGCCTGTGGCCCTGAAGTGGCCGGACACCTCCAAAAATCCAAATGATCGAAGATGTGTCGCAGACCCAAGCTGCCCCCACCTCAAACCTGTGCTGCCCTGACAGTCCCAAGGGAACCCTACAAACTGACATCAGGAACCTGGGCTGGCCACTTTTCTTTCCCAAGGAAAAAGGCTGATCTTTGCCTCCAGGGGCCTGTGGCCCTGACTGGCCGGACACCTCCAAAAATCCAAACGATCGAAGATGTGTCGCAGACCCAAGCTGCCCCCACCTCAAACCTGTGCTGCCCTGACAGTCCCAAGGGAACCCTACAAACTGACATCAGGAACCTGGGCTGGCCACTTTTCTTTCCCAAGGAAAAAGGTCCGGTCTTTGTCTCCAGGGGTCTGTGACATTGAGTGGCCCGACACCTCCAAAAATCCAAACGATCGAAGATGTGTCGCAGACCCAAGCTGCCCCCACCTCAAACCTGTGCTGCCCTGACAGTCCCAAGGGAACCCTACAAACTGACATCAAGAACCTGGGCTGGCCACTTTTCTTTCCCAAGGAAAAAGGCTGATCTTTGCCTCCAGGGGCCTGTGGCCCTGAAGTGGCCGGACACCTCCAAAAATCCAAACGATCGAAGATGTGTCGCAGACCCAAGCTGCCCCCACCTCAAACCTGTGCTGCCCTGACAGTCCCAAGGGAACCCTAGAAACTGACATCAGGAACCTGGGCTGGCCACTTTTCTTTCCCAAGGAAAAAGGCTGATCTTTGCCTCCAGGGGCCTGTGGCCCTGAGTGGCCGGACACCTCCAAAAATCCAAACGATCGAAGATGTGTCGCAGACCCAAGCTGCCCCCACCTCAAACCTGTGCTGCCCTGACAGTCCCAAAGGAACCCTACAAACTGACATCAGGAACCTGGGCTGGCCACTTTTCTTTCCCAAGGAAAAAGGCTGATCTTTGCCTCCAGGGGCCTGTGGCCCTGACTGGCCGGACACCTCCAAAAATCCAAACGATCGAAGATGTGTCGCAGACCCAAGCTGCCCCCACCTCAAACCTGTGCTGCCCTGACAGTCCCAAGGGAACCCTACAAACTGACATCAGGAACCTGGGCTGGCCACTTTTCTTTCCCAGGGAAAAGGACCAGTCTTTGTCTCCAGGGGCCTGTGGCCCTGAAGTGGCCAGACACCTCCAAAAATCCAAACGATCGAGGATGTGTCGCAGACCCAAGCTGCCCCCAGCTCAAACCTGTGCTGCCCTGACAGTCCCAAGGGAACCCTACAAACTGACATCAGGAACCTGGGCTGGCCACTTTTCTTTCCCAAGGAAAAAGGATGATCTTTGCGTCCAGGGGCCTGCGGCCCTGAAGTGGCTGGACACCTCCAAAAATCCAAACGATCGAAGATGTGTCGCAGACCCAAGCTGCCCCCAGCTCAAACCTGTGCTGCCCTGACAGTCCCAAGGGAACCCTACAAACTGACATCAGGAACCTGGGCTGGCCACTTTTCTTTCCCAAGGAAAAAGGCTGATCTTTGCCTCCAGGGGCCTGTGGCCCTGAAGTGGCCGGACACCTCCAAAAATCCAAACGATCGAAGATGTGTTGCAGACCCAAGCTGCCCCCACCTCAAACCTGTGCTGCCCTGACAGTCCCAAGGGAACCCTACAAACTGACATCAGGAACCTGGGCTGGCCACTTTTCTTTCCCAAGGAAAAAGGCTGATCTTTGCCTCCAGGGGCCTGTGGCCCTGAAGTGGCCGGACACCTCCAAAAATCCAAACGATCGAAGATGTGTCGCAGACCCAAGCTGCCCCCACCTCAAACCTGTGCTGCCCTGACAGTCCCAAGGGAACCCTACAAACTGACATCAGGAACCTGGGCTGGCCACTTTTCTCTCCCAAGGAAAAAGGCTGATCTTTGCCTCCAGGGGCCTGTGGCCCTGAGTGGCCGGACACCTCCAAAAATCCAAACGATCGAGGATGTGTCGCAGACCCAAGCTGCCCCCACCTCAAACCTGTGCTGCCCTGACAGTCCCAAAGGAACCCTACAAACTGACATCAGGAACCTGGGCTGGCCACTTTTCTTTCCCAAGGAAAAAGGCTGATCTTTGCCTCCAGGGGCCTGTGGCCCTGAAGTGGCCGGACACCTCCAAAAATCCAAACGATCGAGGATGTGTCGCAGACCCAAGCTGCCCCCAGCTCAAACCTGTGCTGCCCTGACAGTCCCAAGGGAACCCTACAAACTGACATCAGGAACCTGGGCTGGCCACTTTTCTTTCCCAGGGAAAAGGACCAGTCTTTGTTTCCAGGGGCCTGTGGCCCTGAGTGGCCGGACACCTCCAAAAATCCAAACGATCGAAGATGTGTCGCAGACCCAAGCTGCCCCCACCTCAAACCTGTGCTGCCCTGACAGTCCCAAGGGAACCCTACAAACTGACATCAGGAACCTGGGCTGGCCACTTTTCTTTCCCAGGGAAAAGGACCAGTCTTTGTCTCCAGGGGCCTGTGGCCCTGAAGTGGCCGGACACCTCCAAAAATCCAAATGATCGAAGATGTCTCGCAGACCCAAGCTGCCCCCACCTCAAACCTGTGCTGCCCTGAGAGTCCCAAGGGAACCCTACAAACTGACATCAGGAACCTGGGCTGGCCACTTTTCTTTCCCAAGGAAAAAGGCTGATCTTTGCCTCCAGGGGCCTGTGGCCCTGACTGGCCGGACACCTCCAAAAATCCAAACGATCGAAGATGTGTCGCAGACCCAAGCTGCCCCCACCTCAAACCTGTGCTGCCCTGACAGTCCCAAAGGAACCCTACAAACTGACATCAGGAACCTGGGCTGGCCACTTTTCTTTCCCAGGGAAAAGGACCGGTCTTTGTCTCCAGGGGCCTGTGGCCCTGACTGGCCGGAAACCTCCAAAAATCCAAACGATCGAGGATGTGTCGCAGACCCAAGCTGCCCCCAGCTCAAACCTGTGCTGCCCTGACAGTCCCAAGGGAACCCTACAAACTGACATCAGGAACCTGGGCTGGCCACTTTTCTTTCCCAGGGAAAAGGACCAGTCTTTGCCTCCAGGGGCCTGTGGCCCTGAAGTGGCCGGACACCTCCAAAAATCCAAACGATCGAAGATGTGTCGCAGACCCAAGCTGCCCCCACCTCAAACCTGTGCTGCCCTGACAGTCCCAAGGGAACCCTACAAACTGACATCAGGAACCTGGGCTGGCCACTTTTCTCTCCCAAGGAAAAAGGCTGATCTTTGCCTCCAGGGGCCTGTGGCCCTGAGTGGCCGGACACCTCCAAAAATCCAAACGATCGAGGATGTGTCGCAGACCCAAGCTGCCCCCACCTCAAACCTGTGCTGCCCTGACAGTCCCAAAGGAACCCTACAAACTGACATCAGGAACCTGGGCTGGCCACTTTTCTTTCCCAAGGAAAAAGGCTGATCTTTGCCTCCAGGGGCCTGTGGCCCTGAAGTGGCCGGACACATCCAAAAATCCAAACGATCGAAGATGTGTCGCAGACCCAAGCTGCCCCCTGCTCAAACCTGTGCTGCCCTGACAGTCCCAAGGGAACCCTACAAACTGACATCAGGAACCTGGGCTGGCCACTTTTCTTTCCCAGGGAAAAGGACTGGTCTTTGTCTCCAGGGGCCTGTGGCCCTGAAGTGGCCGGACACCTCCAAAAATCCAAATGATCGAAGATGTGTCGCAGACCCAAGCTGCCCCCAGCTCAAACCTGTGCTGCCCTGACAGTCCCAAGGGAACCCTACAAACTGACATCAGGAACCTGGGCTGGCCACTTTTCTTTCCCAAGGAAAAAGGCTGATCTTTGCCTCCAGGGGCCTGTGGCCCTGACTGGCCGGACACCTCCAAAAATCCAAACGATCGAAGATGTGTCGCAGACCCAAGCTGCCCCCACCTCAAACCTGTGCTGCCCTGACAGTCCCAAGGGAACCCTACAAACTGACATCAGGAACCTGGGCTGGCCACTTTTCTTTCCCAGGGAAAAGGACCGGTCTTTGTCTCCAGGGGCCTGTGGCCCTGAAGTGGCCGGACACCTCCAAAAATCCAAACGATCGAGGATGTGTCGCAGACCCAAGCTGCCCCCACCTCAAACCTGTGCTGCCCTGACAGTCCCAAGGGAACCCTACAAACTGACATCAGGAACCTGGGCTGGCCACTTTTCTTTCCAAAGGAAAAATCTGATCTTTGCCTCCAGGGGCCTGTGGCCCTGAGTGGCCGGACACCTCCAAAAATCCAAACGATCGAAGATGTGTCGCAGACCCAAGCTGCCCCCAGCTCAAACCTGTGCTGCCCTGACAGTCCCAAGGGAACCCTACAAACTGACATCAGGAACCTGGGCTGGCCACTTTTCTTTCCCAGGGAAAAAGGCTAATCTTTGCCTCCAGGGGCCTGTGGCCCTGAAGTGGCCGGACACCTCCAAAAATCCAAACGATCGAAGATGTGTCGCAGACCCAAGCTGCCCCCACCTCAAACCTGTGCTGCCCTGACAGTCCCAAGGGAACCCTACAAACTGACATCAGGAACCTGGGCTGGCCACTTTTCTTTCCCAGGTAAAAGAACTGGTCTTTGTCTCCAGGGGCCTGTGGCCCTGAAGTGGCCGGACACCTCCAAAAATCCAAACGATCGAAGATGTGTCGCAGACCCAAGCTGCCCCCACCTCAAACCTGAGCTGCCATGACAGTCCCAAGGGAACCCTACAAACTGACATCAGGAACCTGGGCTGGCCACTTTTCTCTCCCAAGGAAAAAGGCTGATCTTTGCCTCCAGGGGCCTGTGGCCCTGAGTGGCCGGACACCTCCAAAAATCCAAACGATCGAGGATGTGTCGCAGACCCAAGCTGCCCCCAGCTCAAACCTGTGCTGCCCTGACAGTCCCAAGGGAACCCTACAAACTGACATCAGGAACCTGGGCTGGCCACTTTTCTTTCCCAGGGAAAAGGACCAGTCTTTGTTTCCAGGGGCCTGTGGCCCTGAGTGGCCGGACACCTCCAAAAATCCAAACGATCGAAGATGTGTCGCAGACCCAAGCTGCCCCCAGCTCAAACCTGTGCTGCCCTGACAGTCCCAAGGGAACCCTACAAACTGACATCAGGAACCTGGGCTGGCCACTTTTCTTTCCCAGGGAAAAAGGCTGATCCTTACCTCCAGGGGCCTGTGGCCCTGAAGTGGCCGGACACCTCCAAAAATCCAAACGATCGAGGATGTGTCACAGACCCAAGCTGCCCCCACCTCAAACCTGTGCTGCCCTGACAGTCCCAAGGGAACCCTACAAACTGACATCAGGAACCTGGGCTGGCCACTTTTCTTTCCCAAGGAGAAAGGCTGATCTTTGCCTCCAGGGGCCTGTGGCCCTGAAGTGGCCGGACACCTCCAAAAATCCAAACGATCGAAGATGTGTCGCAGACCCAAGCTGCCCCCACCTCAAACCTGTGCTGCCCTGACAGTCCCAAGGGAACCCTACAAACTGACATCAGGAACCTGGGCTGGCCACTTTTCTTTCCCAGGGAAAAGGACCAGTCTTTGTCTCCAGGGGCCTGTGGCCCTGAAGTGGCCAGACACCTCCAAAAATCCAAACGATCGAGGATGTGTCGCAGACCCAAGCTGCCCCCACCTCAAACCTGTGCTGCCCTGACAGTCCCAAGGGAACCCTACAAACTGACATCAGGAACCTGGGCTGGCCACTTTTCTTTCCCAAGGAAAAAGGCTGATCTTTGCCTCCAGGGGCCTGTGGCCCTGAAGTGGCCGGACACCTCCAAAAATCCAAACGATCGAAGATGTGTCGCAGACCCAAGCTGCCCCCACCTCAAACCTGTGCTGCCCTGACAGTCCCAAGGGAACCCTACAAACTGACATCAGGAACCTGGGCTGGCCACTTTTCTCTCCCAAGGAAAAAGGCTGATCTTTGCCTCCAGGGGCCTGTGGCCCTGAGTGGCCGGACACCTCCAAAAATCCAAACGATCGAGGATGTGTCGCAGACCCAAGCTGCCCCCACCTCAAACCTGTGCTGCCCTGACAGTCCCAAAGGAACCCTACAAACTGACATCAGGAACCTGGGCTGGCCACTTTTCTTTCCCAAGGAAAAAGGCTGATCTTTGCCTCCAGGGGCCTGTGGCCCTGAAGTGGCCGGACACATCCAAAAATCCAAACGATCGAAGATGTGTCGCAGACCCAAGCTGCCCCCTGCTCAAACCTGTGCTGCCCTGACAGTCCCAAGGGAACCCTACAAACTGACATCAGGAACCTGGGCTGGCCACTTTTCTTTCCCAAGGAAAAAGGCTGATCTTTGTCTCCAGGGGCCTGTGGCCCTGAAGTGGCCGGACACCTCCAAAAATCCAAACGATCGAGGATGTGTCGCAGACCCAAGCTGCCCCCACCTCAAACCTGTGCTGCCCTGACAGTCCCAAGGGAACCCTACAAACTGACATCAGGAACCTGGGCTGGCCACTTTTCTTTCCCAGGGAAAAGGACCAGTCTTTGTCTCCAGGGGCCTGTGGCCCTGAAGTGGCCGGACACCTCCAAAAATCCAAACGATCGAAGATGTGTCGCAGACCCAAGCTGCCCCCACCTCAAACCTGTGCTGCCCTGACAGTCCCAAGGGAACCCTACAAACTGACATCAGGAACCTGGGCTGGCCACTTTTCTTTCCCAGGGAAAAAGGCTGATCCTTACCTCCAGGGGCCTGTGGCCCTGAAGTGGCCGGACACCTCCAAAAATCCAAACGATCAAGGATGTGTCACAGACCCACGCTGGCCCAGCTCAAACCTGTGCTGCCCTGACAGTCCCAAGGGAACCCTACAAACTGACATCAGGAACCTGGGCTGGCCACTTTTCTTTCCCAAGGAAAAAGGCTGATCTTTGCCTCCAGGGGCCTGCGGCCCTGAGTGGCCGGACACCTCCAAAAATCCAAACGATCGAAGATGTGTCACAGACCCAAGCTGCCCCCTCCTCAAACCTGTGCTGCTCTGACAGTCCCAAGGGAACCCTACAAACTGACATCAGGAACCTGGGCTGGCCACTTTTCTTTCCCAAGGAAAAAGGCTGATCTTTGCCTCCAGGGGCCTGTGGCCCTGAAGTGGCCGGACACCTCCAAAAATCCAAACGATCGAAGATGTGTGGCAGACCCAAGCTGCCCCCACCTCAAACCTGTGCTGCCCTGACAGTCCCAAGGGAACCCTACAAACTGACATCAGGAACCTGGGCTGGCCACTTTTCTTTCCCAAGGAAAAAGGCTGATCTTTGCCTCCAGGGGCCTGTGGCCCTGAAGTGGCCGGACACCTCCAAAAATCCAAACGATCGAAGATGTGTCGCAGACCCAAGCTGCCCCCACCTCAAACCTGTGCTGCCCTGACAGTCCCAAGGGAACCCTACAAACTGACATCAGGAACCTGGGCTGGCCACTTTTCTCTCCCAAGGAAAAAGGCTGATCTTTGCCTCCAGGGGCCTGTGGCCCTGAGTGGCCGGACACCTCCAAAAATCCAAACGATCGAAGATGTGTCGCAGACCCAAGCTGCCCCCACCTCAAACCTGTGCTGCCCTGACAGTCCCAAGGGAACCCTACAAACTGACATCAGGAACCTGGGCTGGCCACTTTTCTTTCCCAGGGAAAAGGACCAGTCTTTGTCTCCAGGGGCCTGTGGCCCTGAAGTGGCCAGACACCTCCAAAAATCCAAACGATCGAGGATGTGTCGCAGACCCAAGCTGCCCCCACCTCAAACCTGTGCTGCCCTGACAGTCCCAAGGGAACCCTACAAACTGACATCAGGAACCTGGGCTGGCCACTTTTCTTTCCCAAGGAAAAAGGCTGATCTTTGCCTCCAGGGGCCTGTGGCCCTGAAGTGGCCGGACACCTCCAAAAATCCAAACGATCGAAGATGTGTCGCAGACCCAAGCTGCCCCCACCTCAAACCTGTGCTGCCCTGACAGTCCCAAGGGAACCCTACAAACTGACATCAGGAACCTGGGCTGGCCACTTTTCTCTCCCAAGGAAAAAGGCTGATCTTTGCCTCCAGGGGCCTGTGGCCCTGAGTGGCCGGACTCCTCCAAAAATCCAAACGATCGAAGATGTGTCGCAGACCCAAGCTGCCCCCAGCTCAAACCTGTGCTGCCCTGACAGTCCCAAGGGAACCCTACAAACTGACATCAGGAACCTGGGCTGGCCACTTTTCTTTCCCAAGTAAAAAGGCTGATCTTTGCCTCCAGGGGCCTGTGGCCCTGAGTGGCTGGACACCTCCAAAAATCCAAACGATCGAAGATGTGTCGCAGACCCAAGCTGCCCCCAGCTCAAACCTGTGCTGCCCTGACAGTCCCAAGGGAACCCTACAAACTGACATCAGGAACCTGGGCTGGCCACTTTTCTTTCCCAGGGAAAAGGACCAGTCTTTGTCTCCAGGGGCCTGTGGCCCTGAAGTGGCCGGACACCTCCAAAAATCCAAATGATCGAAGATGTGTCGCAGACCCAAGCTGCCCCCACCTCAAACCTGTGCTGCCCTGACAGTCCCAAGGGAACCCTACAAACTGACATCAGGAACCTGGGCTGGCCACTTTTCTTTCCCAAGGAAAAAGGCTGATCTTTGCCTCCAGGGGCCTGTGGCCCTGACTGGCCGGACACCTCCAAAAATCCAAACGATCGAAGATGTGTCGCAGACCCAAGCTGCCCCCACCTCAAACCTGTGCTGCCCTGACAGTCCCAAGGGAACCCTACAAACTGACATCAGGAACCTGGGCTGGCCACTTTTCTTTCCCAGGGAAAAGGACCGGTCTTTGTCTCCAGGGGCCTGTGGCCCTGAGTGGTCGGACACCTCCAAAAATCCAAACGATCGAGGATGTGTCGCAGACCCAAGCTGCCCCCACCTCAAACCTGTGCTGCCCTGACAGTCCCAAGGGAACCCTACAAACTGACATCAGGAACCTGGGCTGGCCACTTTTCTTTCCCAGGGAAAAGGACCAGTCTTTGTCTCCAGGGGCCTGTGGCCCTGAAGTGGCCAGACACATCCAAAAATCCAAACGATCGAAGATGTGTCGCAGACCCAAGCTGCCCCCAGCTCAAACCTGTGCTGCCCTGACAGTCCCAAGGGAACCCTACAAACTGACATCAGGAACCTGGGCTGACGTCTTTTCTTTCCAAAGGAAAAATCTGATCTTTGCCTCCAGGGGCCTGTGGCCCTGAGTGGCCGGACACCTCCAAAAATCCAAACGATCGAAGATGTGTCGCAGACCCAAGCTGCCCCCAGCTCAAACCTGTGCTGCCCTGACAGTCCCAAGGGAACCCTACAAACTGACATCAGGAACCTGGGCTGGCCACTTTTCTTTCCCAGGGAAAAAGGCTAATCTTTGCCTCCAGGGGCCTGTGGCCCTGAAGTGGCCGGACACCTCCAAAAATCCAAACGATCGAAGATGTGTCGCAGACCCAAGCTGCCCCCACCTCAAACCTGTGCTGCCCTGACAGTCCCAAGGGAACCCTACAAACTGACATCAGGAACCTGGGCTGGCCACTTTTCTTTCCCAAGGAAAAAGGCTGATCTTTGCCTCCAGGGGCCTGTGGCCCTGAAGTGGCCGGACACCTCCAAAAATCCAAACGATCGAAGATGTGTCGCAGACCCAAGCTGCCCCCACCTCAAACCTGTGCTGCCCTGACAGTCCCAAGGGAACCCTACAAACTGACATCAGGAACCTGGGCTGGCCACTTTTCTCTCCCAAGGAAAAAGGCTGATCTTTGCCTCCAGGGGCCTGTGGCCCTGAGTGGCCGGACACCTCCAAAAATCCAAACGATCGAGGATGTGTCGCAGACCCAAGCTGCCCCCACCTCAAACCTGTGCTGCCCTGACAGTCCCAAGGGAACCCTACAAACTGACATCAGGAACCTGGGCTGGCCACTTTTCTTTCCCAGGGAAAAGGACTGGTCTTTGTCTCCAGGGGCCTGTGGCCCTGAAGTGGCCGGACACCTCCAAAAATCCAAATGATCGAAGATGTGTCGCAGACCCAAGCTGCCCCCACCTCAAACCTGTGCTGCCCTGACAGTCCCAAGGGAACCCTACAAACTGACATCAGGAACCTGGGCTGGCCACTTTTCTTTCCCAAGGAAAAAGGCTGATCTTTGCCTCCAGGGGCCTGTGGCCCTGACTGGCCGGACACCTCCAAAAATCCAAACGATCGAAGATGTGTCGCAGACCCAAGCTGCCCCCACCTCAAACCTGTGCTGCCCTGACAGTCCCAAGGGAACCCTACAAACTGACATCAGGAACCTGGGCTGGCCACTTTTCTTTCCCAAGGAAAAAGGTCCGGTCTTTGTCTCCAGGGGTCTGTGACATTGAGTGGCCCGACACCTCCAAAAATCCAAACGATCGAAGATGTGTCGCAGACCCAAGCTGCCCCCACCTCAAACCTGTGCTGCCCTGACAGTCCCAAGGGAACCCTACAAACTGACATCAAGAACCTGGGCTGGCCACTTTTCTTTCCCAAGGAAAAAGGCTGATCTTTGCCTCCAGGGGCCTGTGGCCCTGAAGTGGCCGGACACCTCCAAAAATCCAAACGATCGAAGATGTGTCGCAGACCCAAGCTGCCCCCACCTCAAACCTGTGCTGCCCTGACAGTCCCAAGGGAACCCTAGAAACTGACATCAGGAACCTGGGCTGGCCACTTTTCTTTCCCAAGGAAAAAGGCTGATCTTTGCCTCCAGGGGCCTGTGGCCCTGAGTGGCCGGACACCTCCAAAAATCCAAACGATCGAAGATGTGTCGCAGACCCAAGCTGCCCCCACCTCAAACCTGTGCTGCCCTGACAGTCCCAAAGGAACCCTACAAACTGACATCAGGAACCTGGGCTGGCCACTTTTCTTTCCCAAGGAAAAAGGCTGATCTTTGCCTCCAGGGGCCTGTGGCCCTGACTGGCCGGACACCTCCAAAAATCCAAACGATCGAAGATGTGTCGCAGACCCAAGCTGCCCCCACCTCAAACCTGTGCTGCCCTGACAGTCCCAAGGGAACCCTACAAACTGACATCAGGAACCTGGGCTGGCCACTTTTCTTTCCCAGGGAAAAGGACCAGTCTTTGTCTCCAGGGGCCTGTGGCCCTGAAGTGGCCAGACACCTCCAAAAATCCAAACGATCGAGGATGTGTCGCAGACCCAAGCTGCCCCCAGCTCAAACCTGTGCTGCCCTGACAGTCCCAAGGGAACCCTACAAACTGACATCAGGAACCTGGGCTGGCCACTTTTCTTTCCCAAGGAAAAAGGATGATCTTTGCCTCCAGGGGCCTGCGGCCCTGAAGTGGCTGGACACCTCCAAAAATCCAAACGATCGAAGATGTGTCGCAGACCCAAGCTGCCCCCAGCTCAAACCTGTGCTGCCCTGACAGTCCCAAGGGAACCCTACAAACTGACATCAGGAACCTGGGCTGGCCACTTTTCTTTCCCAAGGAAAAAGGCTGATCTTTGCCTCCAGGGGCCTGTGGCCCTGAAGTGGCCGGACACCTCCAAAAATCCAAACGATCGAAGATGTGTTGCAGACCCAAGCTGCCCCCACCTCAAACCTGTGCTGCCCTGACAGTCCCAAGGGAACCCTACAAACTGACATCAGGAACCTGGGCTGGCCACTTTTCTTTCCCAAGGAAAAAGGCTGATCTTTGCCTCCAGGGGCCTGTGGCCCTGAAGTGGCCGGACACCTCCAAAAATCCAAACGATCGAAGATGTGTCGCAGACCCAAGCTGCCCCCACCTCAAACCTGTGCTGCCCTGACAGTCCCAAGGGAACCCTACAAACTGACATCAGGAACCTGGGCTGGCCACTTTTCTCTCCCAAGGAAAAAGGCTGATCTTTGCCTCCAGGGGCCTGTGGCCCTGAGTGGCCGGACACCTCCAAAAATCCAAACGATCGAGGATGTGTCGCAGACCCAAGCTGCCCCCACCTCAAACCTGTGCTGCCCTGACAGTCCCAAGGGAACCCTACAAACTGACATCAGGAACCTGGGCTGGCCACTTTTCTTTCCCAGGGAAAAGGACCAGTCTTTGTTTCCAGGGGCCTGTGGCCCTGAGTGGCCGGACACCTCCAAAAATCCAAACGATCGAAGATGTGTCGCAGACCCAAGCTGCCCCCACCTCAAACCTGTGCTGCCCTGACAGTCCCAAGGGAACCCTACAAACTGACATCAGGAACCTGGGCTGGCCACTTTTCTTTCCCAGGGAAAAGGACCAGTCTTTGTCTCCAGGGGCCTGTGGCCCTGAAGTGGCCGGACACCTCCAAAAATCCAAATGATCGAAGATGTGTCGCAGACCCAAGCTGCCCCCACCTCAAACCTGTGCTGCCCTGAGAGTCCCAAGGGAACCCTACAAACTGACATCAGGAACCTGGGCTGGCCACTTTTCTTTCCCAAGGAAAAAGGCTGATCTTTGCCTCCAGGGGCCTGTGGCCCTGACTGGCCGGACACCTCCAAAAATCCAAACGATCGAAGATGTGTCGCAGACCCAAGCTGCCCCCACCTCAAACCTGTGCTGCCCTGACAGTCCCAAAGGAACCCTACAAACTGACATCAGGAACCTGGGCTGGCCACTTTTCTTTCCCAGGGAAAAGGACCGGTCTTTGTCTCCAGGGGCCTGTGGCCCTGACTGGCCGGAAACCTCCAAAAATCCAAACGATCGAGGATGTGTCGCAGACCCAAGCTGCCCCCAGCTCAAACCTGTGCTGCCCTGACAGTCCCAAGGGAACCCTACAAACTGACATCAGGAACCTGGGCTGGCCACTTTTCTTTCCCAGGGAAAAGGACCAGTCTTTGTCTCCAGGGGCCTGTGGCCCTGAAGTGGCCGGACACCTCCAAAAATCCAAACGATCGAAGATGTGTCGCAGACCCAAGCTGCCCCCACCTCAAACCTGTGCTGCCCTGACAGTCCCAAGGGAACCCTACAAACTGACATCAGGAACCTGGGCTGACGTCTTTTCTTTCCAAAGGAAAAATCTGATCTTTGCCTCCAGGGGCCTGTGGCCCTGAGTGGCCGGACACCTCCAAAAATCCAAACGATCGAAGATGTGTCGCAGACCCAAGCTGCCCCCAGCTCAAACCTGTGCTGCCCTGACAGTCCCAAGGGAACCCTACAAACTGACATCAGGAACCTGGGCTGGCCACTTTTCTTTCCCAGGGATAAAGGCTAATCTTTGCCTCCAGGGGCCTGTGGCCCTGAAGTGGCCGGACACCTCCAAAAATCCAAACGATCGAAGATGTGTCGCAGACCCAAGCTGCCCCCAGCTCAAACCTGTGCTGCCCTGACAGTCCCAAGGGAACCCTACAAACTGACATCAGGAACCTGGGCTGGCCACTTTTCTTTCCCAGGGAAAAGGACCAGTGTTTGTTTCCAGGGGCCTTTGGCCCTGAGTGGCCGGACACCTCCAAAAATCCAAACGATCGAAGATGTGTCGCAGACCCAAGCTGCCCCCAGCTCAAACCTGTGCTGCCCTGACAGTCCCAAAGGAGCCCTACAAACTGACATCAGGAACCTGGGCTGGCCACTTTTCTTTCCCAGGGAAAAAGGCTGATCCTTACCTCCAGGGGCCTGTGGCCCTGAAGTGGCTGGACACCTCCAAAAATCCAAACGATCGAGGATGTGTCACAGACCCAAGCTGCCCCCACCTCAAACCTGTGCTGCCCTGACAGTCCCAAGGGAACCCTACAAACTGACATCAGGAACCTGGGCTGGCCACTTTTCTTTCCCAAGGAAAAAGGCTGATCTTTGCCTCCAGGGGCCTGTGGCCCTGAGTGGCCGGACACCTCCAAAAATCCAAACGATCGAAGATGTGTCGCAGACCCAAGCTGCCCCCACCTCAAACCTGTGCTGCCCTGACAGTCCCAAGGGAACCCTACAAACTGACATCAGGAACCTGGGCTGGCCACTTTTCTTTCCCAGGGAAAAGGACCAGTCTTTGCCTCCAGGGGCCTGTGGCCCTGACTGGCCGGACACCTCCAAAAATCCAAACGATCGAGGATGTGTCGCAGACCCAAGCTGCCCCCACCTCAAACCTGTGCTGCCCTGACAGTCCCAAAGGAACCCTACAAACTGACATCAGGAACCTGGGCTGGCCACTTTTCTTTCCCAAGGAAAAAGGCTGATCTTTGCCTCCAGGGGCCTGTGGCCCTGAAGTGGCCGGACACATCCAAAAATCCAAACGATCGAAGATGTGTCGCAGACCCAAGCTGCCCCCTGCTCAAACCTGTGCTGCCCTGACAGTCCCAAGGGAACCCTACAAACTGACATCAGGAACCTGGGCTGGCCACTTTTCTTTCCCAGGGAAAAGGACTGGTCTTTGTCTCCAGGGGCCTGTGGCCCTGAAGTGGCCGGACACCTCCAAAAATCCAAATGATCGAAGATGTGTCGCAGACCCAAGCTGCCCCCAGCTCAAACCTGTGCTGCCCTGACAGTCCCAAGGGAACCCTACAAACTGACATCAGGAACCTGGGCTGGCCACTTTTCTTTCCCAAGGAAAAAGGCTGATCTTTGCCTCCAGGGGCCTGTGGCCCTGACTGGCCGGACACCTCCAAAAATCCAAACGATCGAAGATGTGTCGCAGACCCAAGCTGCCCCCACCTCAAACCTGTGCTGCCCTGACAGTCCCAAGGGAACCCTACAAACTGACATCAGGAACCTGGGCTGGCCACTTTTCTTTCCCAGGGAAAAGGACCGGTCTTTGTCTCCAGGGGCCTGTGGCCCTGAAGTGGCCGGACACCTCCAAAAATCCAAACGATCGAGGATGTGTCGCAGACCCAAGCTGCCCCCACCTCAAACCTGTGCTGCCCTGACAGTCCCAAGGGAACCCTACAAACTGACATCAGGAACCTGGGCTGGCCACTTTTCTTTCCCAGGGAAAAGGACCAGTCTTTGTCTCCAGGGGCCTGTGGCCCTGAAGTGGCCGGACACCTCCAAAAATCCAAACGATCGAAGATGTGTCGCAGACCCAAGCTGCCCCCAGCTCAAACCTGTGCTGCCCTGACAGTCCCAAGGGAACCCTACAAACTGACATCAGGAACCTGGGCTGACGTCTTTTCTTTCCAAAGGAAAAATCTGATCTTTGCCTCCAGGGGCCTGTGGCCCTGAGTGGCCGGACACCTCCAAAAATCCAAACGATCGAAGATGTGTCGCAGACCCAAGCTGCCCCCACCTCAAACCTGTGCTGCCCTGACAGTCCCAAGGGAACCCTACAAACTGACATCAGGAACCTGGGCTGGCCACTTTTCTTTCCCAGGGAAAAAGGCTAATCTTTGCCTCCAGGGGCCTGTGGCCCTGAAGTGGCCGGACACCTCCAAAAATCCAAACGATCGAAGATGTGTCGCAGACCCAAGCTGCCCCCACCTCAAACCTGTGCTGCCCTGACAGTCCCAAGGGAACCCTACAAACTGACATCAGGAACCTGGGCTGGCCACTTTTCTTTCCCAGGGAAAAGGACCAGTCTTTGTCTCCAGGGGCCTGTGGCCCTGAAGTGGCCAGACACCTCCAAAAATCCAAACGATCGAAGATGTGTCGCAGACCCAAGCTGCCCCCACCTCAAACCTGTGCTGCCCTGACAGTCCCAAGGGAACCCTACAAACTGACATCAGGAACCTGGGCTGGCCACTTTTCTTTCCCAGGGAAAAGGACCAGTCTTTGTTTCCAGGGGCCTGTGGCCCTGAAGTGGCCAGACACCTCCAAAAATCCAAACGATCGAGGATGTGTCGCAGACCCAAGCTGCCCCCAGCTCAAACCTGTGCTGCCCTGACAGTCCCAAGGGAACCCTACAAACTGACATCAGGAACCTGGGCTGGCCACTTTTCTTTCCCAGGGAAAAGGACCAGTCTTTGTTTCCAGGGGCCTGTGGCCCTGAGTGGCCGGACACCTCCAAAAATCCAAACGATCGAAGATGTGTCGCAGACCCAAGCTGCCCCCACCTCAAACCTGTGCTGCCCTGAGAGTCCCAAGGGAACCCTACAAACTGACATCAGGAACCTGGGCTGGCCACTTTTCTTTCCCAAGGAAAAAGGCTGATCTTTGCCTCCAGGGGCCTGTGGCCCTGAGTGGCCGGACACCTCCAAAAATCCAAACGATCGAAGATGTGTCGCAGACCCAAGCTGCCCCCACCTCAAACCTGTGCTGCCCTGACAGTCCCAAAGGAACCCTACAAACTGACATCAGGAACCTGGGCTGGCCACTTTTCTTTCCCAGGGAAAAGGACCGGTCTTTGTCTCCAGGGGCCTGTGGCCCTGACTGGCCGGAAACCTCCAAAAATCCAAACGATCGAGGATGTGTCGCAGACCCAAGCTGCCCCCAGCTCAAACCTGTGCTGCCCTGACAGTCCCAAGGGAACCCTACAAACTGACATCAGGAACCTGGGCTGGCCACTTTTCTTTCCCAGGGAAAAGGACCAGTCTTTGTCTCCAGGGGCCTGTGGCCCTGAAGTGGCCGGACACCTCCAAAAATCCAAACGATCGAAGATGTGTCGCAGACCCAAGCTGCCCCCACCTCAAACCTGTGCTGCCCTGACAGTCCCAAGGGAACCCTACAAACTGACATCAGGAACCTGGGCTGACGTCTTTTCTTTCCAAAGGAAAAATCTGATCTTTGCCTCCAGGGGCCTGTGGCCCGGAGTGGCCGGACACCTCCAAAAATCCAAACGATCGAAGATGTGTCGCAGACCCAAGCTGCCCCCACCTCAAACCTGTGCTGCCCTGACAGTCCCAAGGGAACCCTACAAACTGACATCAGGAACCTGGGCTGGCCACTTTTCTTTCCCAGGGAAAAAGGCTGATCCTTACCTCCAGGGGCCTGTGGCCCTGAAGTGGCCGGACACCTCCAAAAATCCAAACGATCGAGGATGTGTCACAGACCCAAGCTGCCCCCACCTCAAACCTGTGCTGCCCTGACAGTCCCAAGGGAACCCTACAAACTGACATCAGGAACCTGGGCTGGCCACTTTTCTTTCCCAGGGAAAAGGACCAGTCTTTGTCTCCAGGGGCCTGTGGCCCTGAAGTGGCCAGACACCTCCAAAAATCCAAACGATCGAGGATGTGTCGCAGACCCAAGCTGCCCCCAGCTCAAACCTGTGCTGCCCTGACAGTCCCAAGGGAACCCTACAAACTGACATCAGGAACCTGGGCTGGCCACTTTTCTTTCCCAAGGAAAAAGGCTGATCTTTGCCTCCAGGGGCCTGTGGCCCTGAGTGGCCGGACACCTCCAAAAATCCAAACGATCGAAGATGTGTCGCAGACCCAAGCTGCCCCCACCTCAAACCTGTGCTGCCCTGACAGTCCCAAGGGAACCCTACAAACTGACATCAGGAACCTGGGCTGGCCACTTTTCTCTCCCAAGGAAAAAGGCTGATCTTTGCCTCCAGGGGCCTGTGGCCCTGAGTGGCCGGACACCTCCAAAAATCCAAACGATCGAGGATGTGTCGCAGACCCAAGCTGCCCCCACCTCAAACCTGTGCTGCCCTGACAGTCCCAAAGGAACCCTACAAACTTACATCAGGAACCTGGGCTGGCCACTTTTCTTTCCCAAGGAAAAAGGCTGATCTTTGCCTCCAGGGGCCTGTGGCCCTGAAGTGGCCGGACACATCCAAAAATCCAAACGATCGAAGATGTGTCGCAGACCCAAGCTGCCCCCACCTCAAACCTGTGCTGCCCTGACAGTCCCAAGGGAACCCTACAAACTGACATCAGGAACCTGGGCTGGCCACTTTTCTTTCCCAGGGAAAAGGACTGGTCTTTGTCTCCAGGGGCCTGTGGCCCTGAAGTGGCCGGACACCTCCAAAAATCCAAATGATCGAAGATGTGTCGCAGACCCAAGCTGCCCCCAGCTCAAACCTGTGCTGCCCTGACAGTCCCAAGGGAACCCTACAAACTGACATCAGGAACCTGGGCTGGCCACTTTTCTTTCCCAAGGAAAAAGGCTGATCTTTGCCTCCAGGGGCCTGTGGCCCTGACTGGCCGGACACCTCCAAAAATCCAAACGATCGAAGATGTGTCGCAGACCCAAGCTGCCCCCACCTCAAACCTGTGCTGCCCTGACAGTCCCAAGGGAACCCTACAAACTGACATCAGGAACCTGGGCTGGCCACTTTTCTTTCCCAGGGAAAAAGGACCGGTCTTTGTCTCCAGGGGCCTGTGGCCCTGAAGTGGCCGGACACCTCCAAAAATCCAAACGATCGAGGATGTGTCGCAGACCCAAGCTGCCCCCACCTCAAACCTGTGCTGCCCTGACAGTCCCAAGGGAACCCTACAAACTGACATCAGGAACCTGGGCTGGCCACTTTTCTTTCCCAGGGAAAAGGACCAGTCTTTGTCTCCAGGGGCCTGTGGCCCTGAAGTGGCCGGACACCTCCAAAAATCCAAACGATCGAAGATGTGTCGCAGACCCAAGCTGCCCCCAGCTCAAACCTGTGCTGCCCTGACAGTCCCAAGGGAACCCTACAAACTGACATCAGGAACCTGGGCTGACGTCTTTTCTTTCCAAAGGAAAAATCTGATCTTTGCCTCCAGGGGCCTGTGGCCCTGAGTGGCCGGACACCTCCAAAAATCCAAACGATCGAAGATGTGTCGCAGACCCAAGCTGCCCCCAGCTCAAACCTGTGCTGCCCTGACAGTCCCAAGGGAACCCTACAAACTGACATCAGGAACCTGGGCTGGCCACTTTTCTTTCCCAGGGAAAAAGGCTAATCTTTGCCTCCAGGGGCCTGTGGCCCTGAAGTGGCCGGACACCTCCAAAAATCCAAACGATCGAAGATGTGTCGCAGACCCAAGCTGCCCCCACCTCAAACCTGTGCTGCCCTGACAGTCCCAAGGGAACCCTACAAACTGACATCAGGAACCTGGGCTGGCCACTTTTCTTTCCCAGGGAAAAGGACCAGTCTTTGTTTCCAGGGGCCTGTGGCCCTGAAGTGGCCAGACACCTCCAAAAATCCAAACGATCGAGGATGTGTCGCAGACCCAAGCTGCCCCCAGCTCAAACCTGTGCTGCCCTGACAGTCCCAAGGGAACCCTACAAACTGACATCAGGAACCTGGGCTGGCCACTTTTCTTTCCCAAGGAAAAAGGCTGATCTTTGCCTCCAGGGGCCTGTGGCCCTGAGTGGCCGGACACCTCCAAAAATCCAAACGATCGAAGATGTGTCGCAGACCCAAGCTGCCCCCACCTCAAACCTGTGCTGCCCTGACAGTCCCAAGGGAACCCTACAAACTGACATCAGGAACCTGGGCTGGCCACTTTTCTTTCCCAAGGAAAAAGGCTGATCTTTGCCTCCAGGGGCCTGTGGCCCTGAAGTGGCCGGACACCTCCAAAAATCCAAACGATCGAAGATGTGTCGCAGACCCAAGCTGCCCCCACCTCAAACCTGTGCTGCCCTGACAGTCCCAAGGGAACCCTACAAACTGACATCAGGAACCTGGGCTGGCCACTTTTCTCTCCCAAGGAAAAAGGCTGATCTTTGCCTCCAGGGGCCTGTGGCCCTGAGTGGCCGGACACCTCCAAAAATCCAAACGATCGAGGATGTGTCGCAGACCCAAGCTGCCCCCAGCTCAAACCTGTGCTGCCCTGACAGTCCCAAGGGAACCCTACAAACTGACATCAGGAACCTGGGCTGGCCACTTTTCTTTCCCAGGGAAAAGGACCAGTCTTTGTTTCCAGGGGCCTGTGGCCCTGAGTGGCCGGACACCTCCAAAAATCCAAACGATCGAAGATGTGTCGCAGACCCAAGCTGCCCCCAGCTCAAACCTGTGCTGCCCTGACAGTCCCAAGGGAACCCTACAAACTGACATCAGGAACCTGGGCTGGCCACTTTTCTTTCCCAAGTAAAAAGGCTGATCTTTGCCTCCAGGGGCCTGTGGCCCTGAGTGGCTGGACACCTCCAAAAATCCAAACGATCGAAGATGTGTCGCAGACCCAAGCTGCCCCCACCTCAAACCTGTGCTGCCCTGACAGTCCCAAGGGAACCCTACAAACTGACATCAGGAACCTGGGCTGGCCACTTTTCTTTCCCAAGGAAAAAGGCTGATCTTTGCCTCCAGGGGCCTGTGGCCCTGAGTGGCCGGACACCTCCAAAAATCCAAACGATCGAAGATGTGTCGCAGACCCAAGCTGCCCCCACCTCAAACCTGTGCTGCCCTGACAGTCCCAAGGGAACCCTACAAACTGACATCAGGAACCTGGGCTGGCCACTTTTCTTTCCCAGGGAAAAGGACCAGTCTTTGTCTCCAGGGGCCTGTGGCCCTGAAGTGGCCAGACACCTCCAAAAATCCAAACGATCGAGGATGTGTCGCAGACCCAAGCTGCCCCCAGCTCAAACCTGTGCTGCCCTGACAGTCCCAAGGGAACCCTACAAACTGACATCAGGAACCTGGGCTGGCCACTTTTCTTTCCCAAGGAAAAAGGCTGATCTTTGCCTCCAGGGGCCTGTGGCCCTGACTGGCCGGACACCTCCAAAAATCCAAACGATCGAAGATGTGTCGCAGACCCAAGCTGCCCCCACCTCAAACCTGTGCTGCCCTGACAGTCCCAAGGGAACCCTACAAACTGACATCAGGAACCTGGGCTGGCCACTTTTCTTTCCCAAGGAAAAAGGCTGATCTTTGCCTCCAGGGGCCTGTGGCCCTGAAGTGGCCGGACACCTCCAAAAATCCAAACGATCGAAGATGTGTCGCAGACCCAAGCTGCCCCCACCTCAAACCTGTGCTGCCCTGACAGTCCCAAGGGAACCCTACAAACTGACATCAGGAACCTGGGCTGGCCACTTTTCTCTCCCAAGGAAAAAGGCTGATCTTTGCCTCCAGGGGCCTGTGGCCCTGAGTGGCCGGACACCTCCAAAAATCCAAACGATCGAGGATGTGTCGCAGACCCAAGCTGCCCCCACCTCAAACCTGTGCTGCCCTGACAATCCCAAAGGAACCCTACAAACTGACATCAGGAACCTGGGCTGGCCACTTTTCTTTCCCAAGGAAAAAGGCTGATCTTTGCCTCCAGGGGCCTGTGGCCCTGAGTGGCCGGACACATCCAAAAATCCAAACGATCGAAGATGTGTCGCAGACCCAAGCTGCCCCCTGCTCAAACCTGTGCTGCCCTGACAGTCCCAAGGGAACCCTACAAACTGACATCAGGAACCTGGGCTGGCCACTTTTCTTTCCCAGGGAAAAGGACTGATCTTTGCCTCCAGGGGCCTGTGGCCCTGACTGGCCGGACACCTCCAAAAATCCAAACGATCGAAGATGTGTCGCAGACCCAAGCTGCCCCCAGCTCAAACCTGTGCTGCCCTGACAGTCCCAAGGGAACCCTACAAACTGACATCAGGAACCTGGGCTGACGTCTTTTCTTTCCAAAGGAAAAATCTGATCTTTGCCTCCAGGGGCCTGTGGCCCTGAGTGGCCGGACACCTCCAAAAATCCAAACGATCGAAGATGTGTCGCAGACCCAAGCTGCCCCCAGCTCAAACCTGTGCTGCCCTGACAGTCCCAAGGGAACCCTACAAACTGACATCAGGAACCTGGGCTGGCCACTTTTCTTTCCCAGGGAAAAAGGCTAATCTTTGCCTCCAGGGGCCTGTGGCCCTGAAGTGGCCGGACACCTCCAAAAATCCAAACGATCGAAGATGTGTCGCAGACCCAAGCTGCCCCCACCTCAAACCTGTGCTGCCCTGACAGTCCCAAGGGAACCCTACAAACTGACATCAGGAACCTGGGCTGGCCACTTTTCTTTCCCAGGTAAAAGAACTGGTCTTTGTCTCCAGGGGCCTGTGGCCCTGAAGTGGCCGGACACCTCCAAAAATCCAAACGATCGAAGATGTGTCGCAGACCCAAGCTGCCCCCAGCTCAAACCTGAGCTGCCATGACAGTCCTAAGGGAACCCTACAAACTGACATCAGGAACCTGGGCTGGCCACTTTTCTTTCCCAGGGAAAAGGACCAGTCTTTGTTTCCAGGGGCCTGTGGCCCTGAAGTGGCCAGACACCTCCAAAAATCCAAACGATCGAGGATGTGTCGCAGACCCAAGCTGCCCCCAGCTCAAACCTGTGCTGCCCTGACAGTCCCAAGGGAACCCTACAAACTGACATCAGGAACCTGGGCTGGCCACTTTTCTTTCCCAAGGAAAAAGGCTGATCTTTGCCTCCAGGGGCCTGTGGCCCTGAGTGGCCGGACACCTCCAAAAATCCAAACGATCGAAGATGTGTCGCAGACCCAAGCTGCCCCCACCTCAAACCTGTGCTGCCCTGACAGTCCCAAGGGAACCCTACAAACTGACATCAGGAACCTGGGCTGGCCACTTTTCTTTCCCAAGGAAAAAGGCTGATCTTTGCCTCCAGGGGCCTGTGGCCCTGAAGTGGCCGGACACCTCCAAAAATCCAAACGATCGAAGATGTGTCGCAGACCCAAGCTGCCCCCAGCTCAAACCTGTGCTGCCCTGACAGTCCCAAGGGAACCCTACAAACTGACATCAGGAACCTGGGCTGGCCACTTTTCTCTCCCAAGGAAAAAGGCTGATCTTTGCCTCCAGGGGCCTGTGGCCCTGACTGGCCGGACACCTCCAAAAATCCAAACGATCGAGGATGTGTCGCAGACCCAAGCTGCCCCCACCTCAAACCTGTGCTGCCCTGACAGTCCCAAAGGAACCCTACAAACTGACATCAGGAACCTGGGCTGGCCACTTTTCTTTCCCAAGGAAAAAGGCTGATCTTTGCCTCCAGGGGCCTGTGGCCCTGAAGTGGCCGGACACATCCAAAAATCCAAACGATCGAAGATGTGTCGCAGACCCAAGCTGCCCCCTGCTCAAACCTGTGCTGCCCTGACAGTCCCAAGGGAACCCTACAAACTGACATCAGGAACCTGGGCTGGCCACTTTTCTTTCCCAGGGAAAAGGACTGGTCTTTGTCTCCAGGGGCCTGTGGCCCTGAAGTGGCCGGACACCTCCAAAAATCCAAATGATCGAAGATGTGTCGCAGACCCAAGCTGCCCCCAGCTCAAACCTGTGCTGCCCTGACAGTCCCAAGGGAACCCTACAAACTGACATCAGGAACCTGGGCTGGCCACTTTTCTTTCCCAAGGAAAAAGGCTGATCTTTGCCTCCAGGGGCCTGTGGCCCTGACTGGCCGGACACCTCCAAAAATCCAAACGATCGAAGATGTGTCGCAGACCCAAGCTGCCCCCACCTCAAACCTGTGCTGCCCTGACAGTCCCAAGGGAACCCTACAAACTGACATCAGGAACCTGGGCTGGCCACTTTTCTTTCCCAGGGAAAAGGACCGGTCTTTGTCTCCAGGGGCCTGTGGCCCTGAAGTGGCCGGACACCTCCAAAAATCCAAACGATCGAGGATGTGTCGCAGACCCAAGCTGCCCCCACCTCAAACCTGTGCTGCCCTGACAGTCCCAAGGGAACCCTACAAACTGACATCAGGAACCTGGGCTGGCCACTTTTCTTTCCCAGGGAAAAGGACCAGTCTTTGTCTCCAGGGGCCTGTGGCCCTGAAGTGGCCGGACACCTCCAAAAATCCAAACGATCGAAGATGTGTCGCAGACCCAAGCTGCCCCCACCTCAAACCTGTGCTGCCCTGACAGTCCCAAGGGAACCCTACAAACTGACATCAGGAACCTGGGCTGACGTCTTTTCTTTCCAAAGGAAAAATCTGATCTTTGCCTCCAGGGGCCTGTGGCCCTGAGTGGCCGGACACCTCCAAAAATCCAAACGATCGAAGATGTGTCGCAGACCCAAGCTGCCCCCACCTCAAACCTGTGCTGCCCTGACAGTCCCAAGGGAACCCTACAAACTGACATCAGGAACCTGGGCTGGCCACTTTTCTTTCCCAGGGAAAAGGACCAGTCTTTGTCTCCAGGGGCCTGTGGCCCTGAAGTGGCCAGACACCTCCAAAAATCCAAACGATCGAAGATGTGTCGCAGACCCAAGCTGCCCCCACCTCAAACCTGTGCTGCCCTGACAGTCCCAAGGGAACCCTACAAACTGACATCAGGAACCTGGGCTGGCCACTTTTCTTTCCCAGGGAAAAGGACCAGTCTTTGTTTCCAGGGGCCTGTGGCCCTGAAGTGGCCAGACACCTCCAAAAATCCAAACGATCGAGGATGTGTCGCAGACCCAAGCTGCCCCCAGCTCAAACCTGTGCTGCCCTGACAGTCCCAAGGGAACCCTACAAACTGACATCAGGAACCTGGGCTGGCCACTTTTCTTTCCCAGGGAAAAGGACCAGTCTTTGTTTCCAGGGGCCTGTGGCCCTGAGTGGCCGGACACCTCCAAAAATCCAAACGATCGAAGATGTGTCGCAGACCCAAGCTGCCCCCAGCTCAAACCTGTGCTGCCCTGACAGTCCCAAGGGAACCCTACAAACTGACATCAGGAACCTGGGCTGGCCACTTTTCTTTCCCAAGGAAAAAGGCTGATCTTTGCCTCCAGGGGCCTGTGGCCCTGAGTGGCTGGACACCTCCAAAAATCCAAATGATCGAAGATGTGTCGCAGACCCAAGCTGCCCCCACCTCAAACCTGTGCTGCCCTGACAGTCCCAAGGGAACCCTACAAACTGACATCAGGAACCTGGGCTGGCCACTTTTCTTTCCCAAGGAAAAAGGCTGATCTTTGCCTCCAGGGGCCTGTGGCCCTGAGTGGCCGGACACCTCCAAAAATCCAAACGATCGAAGATGTGTCGCAGACCCAAGCTGCCCCCACCTCAAACCTGTGCTGCCCTGACAGTCCCAAAGGAACCCTACAAACTGACATCAGGAACCTGGGCTGACGTCTTTTCTTTCCAAAGGAAAAATCTGATCTTTGCCTCCAGGGGCCTGTGGCCCGGAGTGGCCGGACACCTCCAAAAATCCAAACGATCGAAGATGTGTCGCAGACCCAAGCTGCCCCCACCTCAAACCTGTGCTGCCCTGACAGTCCCAAGGGAACCCTACAAACTGACATCAGGAACCTGGGCTGGCCACTTTTCTTTCCCAGGGAAAAAGGCTGATCCTTACCTCCAGGGGCCTGTGGCCCTGAAGTGGCCGGACACCTCCAAAAATCCAAACGATCGAGGATGTGTCACAGACCCAAGCTGCCCCCACCTCAAACCTGTGCTGCCCTGACAGTCCCAAGGGAACCCTACAAACTGACATCAGGAACCTGGGCTGGCCACTTTTCTTTCCCAGGGAAAAGGACCAGTCTTTGTCTCCAGGGGCCTGTGGCCCTGAAGTGGCCAGACACCTCCAAAAATCCAAACGATCGAGGATGTGTCGCAGACCCAAGCTGCCCCCAGCTCAAACCTGTGCTGCCCTGACAGTCCCAAGGGAACCCTACAAACTGACATCAGGAACCTGGGCTGGCCACTTTTCTTTCCCAAGGAAAAAGGCTGATCTTTGCCTCCAGGGGCCTGTGGCCCTGAGTGGCCGGACACCTCCAAAAATCCAAACGATCGAAGATGTGTCGCAGACCCAAGCTGCCCCCACCTCAAACCTGTGCTGCCCTGACAGTCCCAAGGGAACCCTACAAACTGACATCAGGAACCTGGGCTGGCCACTTTTCTCTCCCAAGGAAAAAGGCTGATCTTTGCCTCCAGGGGCCTGTGGCCCTGAGTGGCCGGACACCTCCAAAAATCCAAACGATCGAGGATGTGTCGCAGACCCAAGCTGCCCCCACCTCAAACCTGTGCTGCCCTGACAGTCCCAAAGGAACCCTACAAACTTACATCAGGAACCTGGGCTGGCCACTTTTCTTTCCCAAGGAAAAAGGCTGATCTTTGCCTCCAGGGGCCTGTGGCCCTGAGTGGCCGGACACCTCCAAAAATCCAAACGATCGAAGATGTGTCGCAGACCCAAGCTGCCCCCACCTCAAACCTGTGCTGCCCTGACAGTCCCAAGGGAACCCTACAAACTGACATCAGGAACCTGGGCTGGCCACTTTTCTTTCCCAGGGAAAAAGGACCGGTCTTTGTCTCCAGGGGCCTGTGGCCCTGAAGTGGCCGGACACCTCCAAAAATCCAAACGATCGAGGATGTGTCGCAGACCCAAGCTGCCCCCACCTCAAACCTGTGCTGCCCTGACAGTCCCAAGGGAACCCTACAAACTGACATCAGGAACCTGGGCTGGCCACTTTTCTTTCCCAGGGAAAAGGACCAGTCTTTGTCTCCAGGGGCCTGTGGCCCTGAAGTGGCCGGACACCTCCAAAAATCCAAACGATCGAAGATGTGTCGCAGACCCAAGCTGCCCCCAGCTCAAACCTGTGCTGCCCTGACAGTCCCAAGGGAACCCTACAAACTGACATCAGGAACCTGGGCTGACGTCTTTTCTTTCCAAAGGAAAAATCTGATCTTTGCCTCCAGGGGCCTGTGGCCCTGAGTGGCCGGACACCTCCAAAAATCCAAACGATCGAAGATGTGTCGCAGACCCAAGCTGCCCCCAGCTCAAACCTGTGCTGCCCTGACAGTCCCAAGGGAACCCTACAAACTGACATCAGGAACCTGGGCTGGCCACTTTTCTTTCCCAGGGAAAAAGGCTAATCTTTGCCTCCAGGGGCCTGTGGCCCTGAAGTGGCCGGACACCTCCAAAAATCCAAACGATCGAAGATGTGTCGCAGACCCAAGCTGCCCCCACCTCAAACCTGTGCTGCCCTGACAGTCCCAAGGGAACCCTACAAACTGACATCAGGAACCTGGGCTGGCCACTTTTCTTTCCCAGGGAAAAGGACCAGTCTTTGTTTCCAGGGGCCTGTGGCCCTGAAGTGGCCAGACACCTCCAAAAATCCAAACGATCGAGGATGTGTCGCAGACCCAAGCTGCCCCCAGCTCAAACCTGTGCTGCCCTGACAGTCCCAAGGGAACCCTACAAACTGACATCAGGAACCTGGGCTGGCCACTTTTCTTTCCCAAGGAAAAAGGCTGATCTTTGCCTCCAGGGGCCTGTGGCCCTGAGTGGCCGGACACCTCCAAAAATCCAAACGATCGAAGATGTGTCGCAGACCCAAGCTGCCCCCACCTCAAACCTGTGCTGCCCTGACAGTCCCAAGGGAACCCTACAAACTGACATCAGGAACCTGGGCTGGCCACTTTTCTTTCCCAAGGAAAAAGGCTGATCTTTGCCTCCAGGGGCCTGTGGCCCTGAAGTGGCCGGACACCTCCAAAAATCCAAACGATCGAAGATGTGTCGCAGACCCAAGCTGCCCCCACCTCAAACCTGTGCTGCCCTGACAGTCCCAAGGGAACCCTACAAACTGACATCAGGAACCTGGGCTGGCCACTTTTCTTTCCCAGGGAAAAGGACCAGTCTTTGTTTCCAGGGGCCTGTGGCCCTGAGTGGCCGGACACCTCCAAAAATCCAAACGATCGAAGATGTGTCGCAGACCCAAGCTGCCCCCAGCTCAAACCTGTGCTGCCCTGACAGTCCCAAGGGAACCCTACAAACTGACATCAGGAACCTGGGCTGGCCACTTTTCTTTCCCAAGTAAAAAGGCTGATCTTTGCCTCCAGGGGCCTGTGGCCCTGAGTGGCTGGACACCTCCAAAAATCCAAACGATCGAAGATGTGTCGCAGACCCAAGCTGCCCCCACCTCAAACCTGTGCTGCCCTGACAGTCCCAAGGGAACCCTACAAACTGACATCAGGAACCTGGGCTGGCCACTTTTCTTTCCCAGGGAAAAAGGCTGATCCTTACCTCCAGGGGCCTGTGGCCCTGAAGTGGCCGGACACCTCCAAAAATCCAAACGATCGAGGATGTGTCGCAGACCCAAGCTGCCCCCACCTCAAACCTGTGCTGCCCTGACAGTCCCAAGGGAACCCTACAAACTGACATCAGGAACCTGGGCTGGCCACTTTTCTTTCCCAAGGAAAAAGGCTGATCTTTGCCTCCAGGGGCCTGTGGCCCTGAGTGGCCGGACACCTCCAAAAATCCAAACGATCGAAGATGTGTCGCAGACCCAAGCTGCCCCCACCTCAAACCTGTGCTGCCCTGACAGTCCCAAGGGAACCCTACAAACTGACATCAGGAACCTGGGCTGGCCACTTTTCTTTCCCAGGGAAAAGGACCAGTCTTTGTCTCCAGGGGCCTGTGGCCCTGAAGTGGCCAGACACCTCCAAAAATCCAAACGATCGAGGATGTGTCGCAGACCCAAGCTGCCCCCAGCTCAAACCTGTGCTGCCCTGACAGTCCCAAGGGAACCCTACAAACTGACATCAGGAACCTGGGCTGGCCACTTTTCTTTCCCAAGGAAAAAGGCTGATCTTTGCCTCCAGGGGCCTGTGGCCCTGAGTGGCCGGACACCTCCAAAAATCCAAACGATCGAAGATGTGTCGCAGACCCAAGCTGCCCCCACCTCAAACCTGTGCTGCCCTGACAGTCCCAAGGGAACCCTACAAACTGACATCAGGAACCTGGGCTGGCCACTTTTCTCTCCCAAGGAAAAAGGCTGATCTTTGCCTCCAGGGGCCTGTGGCCCTGAGTGGCCGGACACCTCCAAAAATCCAAACGATCGAGGATGTGTCGCAGACCCAAGCTGCCCCCACCTCAAACCTGTGCTGCCCTGACAGTCCCAAAGGAACCCTACAAACTGACATCAGGAACCTGGGCTGGCCACTTTTCTTTCCCAAGGAAAAAGGCTGATCTTTGCCTCCAGGGGCCTGTGGCCCTGAAGTGGCCGGACACATCCAAAAATCCAAACGATCGAAGATGTGTCGCAGACCCAAGCTGCCCCCTGCTCAAACCTGTGCTGCCCTGACAGTCCCAAGGGAACCCTACAAACTGACATCAGGAACCTGGGCTGGCCACTTTTCTTTCCCAGGGAAAAGGACTGGTCTTTGTCTCCAGGGGCCTGTGGCCCTGAAGTGGCCGGACACCTCCAAAAATCCAAACGATCGAAGATGTGTCGCAGACCCAAGCTGCCCCCAGCTCAAACCTGTGCTGCCCTGACAGTCCCAAGGGAACCCTACAAACTGACATCAGGAACCTGGGCTGGCCACTTTTCTTTCCCAAGGAAAAAGGCTGATCTTTGCCTCCAGGGGCCTGTGGCCCTGACTGGCCGGACACCTCCAAAAATCCAAACGATCGAAGATGTGTCGCAGACCCAAGCTGCCCCCACCTCAAACCTGTGCTGCCCTGACAGTCCCAAGGGAACCCTACAAACTGACATCAGGAACCTGGGCTGGCCACTTTTCTTTCCCAGGGAAAAGGACCGGTCTTTGTCTCCAGGGGCCTGTGGCCCTGAAGCGGCCGGACACCTCCAAAAATCCAAACGATCGAGGATGTGTCGCAGACCCAAGCTGCCCCCACCTCAAACCTGTGCTGCCCTGACAGTCCCAAGGGAACCCTACAAACTGACATCAGGAACCTGGGCTGGCCACTTTTCTCTCCCAAGGAAAAAGGCTGATCTTTGCCTCCAGGGGCCTGTGGCCCTGAAGTGGCCGGACACCTCCAAAAATCCAAACGATCGAGGATGTGTCGCAGACCCAAGCTGCCCCCAGCTCAAACCTGTGCTGCCCTGACAGTCCCAAGGGAACCCTACAAACTGACATCAGGAACCTGGGCTGGCCACTTTTCTTTCCCAGGGAAAAGGACCAGTCTTTGTTTCCAGGGGCCTGTGGCCCTGAGTGGCCGGACACCTCCAAAAATCCAAACGATCGAAGATGTGTCGCAGACCCAAGCTGCCCCCAGCTCAAACCTGTGCTGCCCTGACAGTCCCAAGGGAACCCTACAAACTGACATCAGGAACCTGGGCTGGCCACTTTTCTTTCCCAAGTAAAAAGGCTGATCTTTGCCTCCAGGGGCCTGTGGCCCTGAGTGGCCGGACACCTCCAAAAATCCAAACGATCGAAGATGTGTCGCAGAACCAAGCTGCCCCCACCTCAAACCTGTGCTGCCCTGACAGTCCCAAGGGAACCCTACAAACTGACATCAGGAACCTGGGCTAGCCACTTTTCTTTCAAAGGGAAATGGACCGGTCTGTGTCTCCAGGGGCCTGTGGCCCTGAAGTGGCCGGACACCTCCAAAAATCCAAACGATCGAAGATGTGTCGCAGAACCAAGCTGCCCCCACCTCAAACCTGTGCTGCCCTGACAGTCCCAAGGGAACCCTACAAACTGACATCAGGAACCTGGGTTGGCCACTTTTCTTTCCCAAGGAAAAAGGCTGATTTTTGCCTCCAGGGGAATGTGGCCCTGAGTGGCCAGACACCTCCAAAAATCCAAACGATCGAAGATGTGTCGCAGACTCGAGCTGCCCCCACCTCAAACCTGTGCTACCCTGACAGTCCCAAGGGAACCCTACAAACTGACATCAGGAGCCTGGGCTGGCCACTTTTCTTTCCCAGGGAAAAGGACCGGTCTGTGTCTCCAGGGGCTTGTGGCCCTGAAGTGGACAGACACCTCCAAAAATCCAAACGATCGAAGATGTGTCGCAGACCCAAGCTGCCCCCACCTCAAACCTGTGCTGCCCTGACAGTCCCAAGGGAACCCTACAAACTGACATCAGGAACCTGGGCTGGCCACTTTTCTTTCCCAGGGAAAAAGGCTGATCCTTACCTCCAGGGGCCTGTGGCCCTGAAGTGGCCGGACACCTCCAAAAATCCAAACGATCGAGGATGTGTCGCAGACCCAAGCTGCCCCCACCTCAAACCTGTGCTGCCCTGACAGTCCCAAGGGAACCCTACAAACTGACATCAGGAACCTGGGCTGGCCACTTTTCTTTCCCAAGGAAAAAGGCTGATCTTTGCCTCCAGGGGCCTGTGGCCCTGAGTGGCCGGACACCTCCAAAAATCCAAACGATCGAAGATGTGTCGCAGACCCAAGCTGCCCCCACCTCAAACCTGTGCTGCCCTGACAGTCCCAAGGGAACCCTACAAACTGACATCAGGAACCTGGGCTGGCCACTTTTCTTTCCCAGGGAAAAGGACCAGTCTTTGTCTCCAGGGGCCTGTGGCCCTGAAGTGGCCAGACACCTCCAAAAATCCAAACGATCGAGGATGTGTCGCAGACCCAAGCTGCCCCCAGCTCAAACCTGTGCTGCCCTGACAGTCCCAAGGGAACCCTACAAACTGACATCAGGAACCTGGGCTGGCCACTTTTCTTTCCCAAGGAAAAAGGCTGATCTTTGCCTCCAGGGGCCTGTGGCCCTGAGTGGCCGGACACCTCCAAAAATCCAAACGATCGAAGATGTGTCGCAGACCCAAGCTGCCCCCACCTCAAACCTGTGCTGCCCTGACAGTCCCAAGGGAACCCTACAAACTGACATCAGGAACCTGGGCTGGCCACTTTTCTTTCCCAAGGAAAAAGGCTGATCTTTGCCTCCAGGGGCCTGTGGCCCTGAAGTGGCCGGACACCTCCAAAAATCCAAACGATCGAAGATGTGTCGCAGACCCAAGCTGCCCCCTGCTCAAACCTGTGCTGCCCTGACAGTCCCAAGGGAACCCTACAAACTGACATCAGGAACCTGGGCTGGCCACTTTTCTTTCCCAAGGAAAAAGGCTGATCTTTGCCTCCAGGGGCCTGTGGCCCTGACTGGCCGGACACCTCCAAAAATCCAAACGATCGAAGATGTGTCGCAGACCCAAGCTGCCCCCACCTCAAACCTGTGCTGCCCTGACAGTCCCAAGGGAACCCTACAAACTGACATCAGGAACCTGGGCTGGCCACTTTTCTTTCCCAGGGAAAAGGACCGGTCTTTGTCTCCAGGGGCCTGTGGCCCTGAAGCGGCCGGACACCTCCAAAAATCCAAACGATCGAGGATGTGTCGCAGACCCAAGCTGCCCCCACCTCAAACCTGTGCTGCCCTGACAGTCCCAAGGGAACCCTACAAACTGACATCAGGAACCTGGGCTGGCCACTTTTCTCTCCCAAGGAAAAAGGCTGATCTTTGCCTCCAGGGGCCTGTGGCCCTGAGTGGCCGGACACCTCCAAAAATCCAAACGATCGAGGATGTGTCGCAGACCCAAGCTGCCCCCAGCTCAAACCTGTGCTGCCCTGACAGTCCCAAGGGAACCCTACAAACTGACATCAGGAACCTGGGCTGGCCACTTTTCTTTCCCAGGGAAAAGGACCAGTCTTTGTTTCCAGGGGCCTGTGGCCCTGAGTGGCCGGACACCTCCAAAAATCCAAACGATCGAAGATGTGTCGCAGACCCAAGCTGCCCCCAGCTCAAACCTGTGCTGCCCTGACAGTCCCAAGGGAACCCTACAAACTGACATCAGGAACCTGGGCTGGCCACTTTTCTTTCCCAAGTAAAAAGGCTGATCTTTGCCTCCAGGGGCCTGTGGCCCTGAGTGGCCGGACACCTCCAAAAATCCAAACGATCGAAGATGTGTCGCAGAACCAAGCTGCCCCCACCTCAAACCTGTGCTGCCCTGACAGTCCCAAGGGAACCCTACAAACTGACATCAGGAACCTGGGCTAGCCACTTTTCTTTCAAAGGGAAATGGACCGGTCTGTGTCTCCAGGGGCCTGTGGCCCTGAAGTGGCCGGACACCTCCAAAAATCCAAACGATCGAAGATGTGTCGCAGAACCAAGCTGCCCCCACCTCAAACCTGTGCTGCCCTGACAGTCCCAAGGGAACCCTACAAACTGACATCAGGAACCTGGGTTGGCCACTTTTCTTTCCCAAGGAAAAAGGCTGATTTTTGCCTCCAGGGGAATGTGGCCCTGAGTGGCCAGACACCTCCAAAAATCCAAACGATCGAAGATGTGTCGCAGACTCGAGCTGCCCCCACCTCAAACCTGTGCTACCCTGACAGTCCCAAGGGAACCCTACAAACTGACATCAGGAGCCTGGGCTGGCCACTTTTCTTTCCCAGGGAAAAGGACCGGTCTGTGTCTCCAGGGGCTTGTGGCCCTGAAGTGGACAGACACCTCCAAAAATCCAAACGATCGAAGATGTGTCGCAGACCCAAGCTGCCCCCACCTCAAACCTGTGCTGCCCTGACAGTCCCAAGGGAACCCTACAAACTGACATCAGGAACCTGGGCTGGCCACTTTTCTTTCCCAAGGAAAAAGGCTGATCTTTGCCTCCAGAGGGCCGTGGCCCTGAAGTGGCCGGACACCTCCAAAAATCCAAACGATTGAAGATGTGTCGCAGACCCAAGCTGCCCCCAGCTCAAACCTGTGCTGCCCTGACAGTCCCAAGGGAACCCTACAAACTGACATCAGGAACCTGGGCTGGCCACTTTTCTTTCCCAGGGAAAAGGACCGGTCTGTGTCTCCAGGGGCCTGTGGCCCTAAGTGGCCGGACACCTCCAAAAATCTAAACGATCGAAGATGTGTCGCAGACCCAAGCTGCCCCCACCGCAAACCTGTGCTGCCCTGACAGTCCCAAGGGAACCCTACAAACTGACATCAGGAACCTGGGCTGGCCACTTTTCTTTCCCAAGGAAAATGGCTGATCTTTGCCTCCAGGGGCCTGTGGCCCTGACTGGCCGGACACCTCCAAAAATCCAAACGATCGAGGATGTGTCGCAGACCCAAGCTGCCCCCACCTCAAACCTGTGCTGCCCTGACAGTCCCAAGGGAGCCCTGCAAACTGACATCAGGAACCTGGGCTGGCCACTTTTCTTTCCCAGGGAAAAGGACCGGTCTTTGTCTCCAGGGGCCTGTGGCCCTGAAGTGGCCGGACACCTCCAAAAATCCAAACGATCGAAGATGTGTCGCAGACCCAAGCTGCCCCCACCTCAAACCTGTGCTGCCCTGACAGTCCCAAGGGAACCCTACAAACTGACATCAGGAACCTGGGCTGGCCACTTTTCTTTCCCAAGGAAAAAGGCTGATCTTTGCCTCCAGGGGCCTGTGGCCCTGACTGGCCGGACACCTCCAAAAATCCAAACGATCGAAGATGTGTCGCAGACCCAAGCTGCCCCCAGCTCAAACCTGTGCTGCCCTGACAGTCCCAAGGGAACCCTACAAACTGACATCAGGAACCTGGGCTGACGTCTTTTCTTTCCAAAGGAAAAATCTGATCTTTGCCTCCAGGGGCCTGTGGCCCTGAGTGGCCGGACACCTCCAAAAATCCAAACGATCGAAGATGTGTCGCAGACCCAAGCTGCCCCCAGCTCAAACCTG
Organism: Vidua macroura; assembly: GCF_024509145.1. Taxonomy (NCBI): domain Eukaryota; kingdom Metazoa; phylum Chordata; class Aves; order Passeriformes; family Viduidae; genus Vidua; species Vidua macroura. Next base: position 191,753 of record NC_071603.1, read on the forward strand.
TGCTGCCCTGACAGTCCCAAGGGAACCCTACAAACTGACATCAGGAACCTGGGCTGGCCACTTTTCTTTCCCAGGGAAAAAGGCTAATCTTTGCCTCCAGGGGCCTGTGGCCCTGAAGTGGCCGGACACCTCCAAAAATCCAAACGATCGAAGATGTGTCGCAGACCCAAGCTGCCCCCACCTCAAACCTGTGCTGCCCTGACAGTCCCAAGGGAACCCTACAAACTGACATCAGGAACCTGGGCTGGCCACTTTTCTTTCCCAGGTAAAAGAACTGGTCTTTGTCTCCAGGGGCCTGTGGCCCTGAAGTGGCCGGACACCTCCAAAAATCCAAACGATCGAAGATGTGTCGCAGACCCAAGCTGCCCCCAGCTCAAACCTGAGCTGCCATGACAGTCCTAAGGGAACCCTACAAACTGACATCAGGAACCTGGGCTGGCCACTTTTCTTTCCCAGGGAAAAGGACCAGTCTTTGTTTCCAGGGGCCTGTGGCCCTGAAGTGGCCAGACACCTCCAAAAATCCAAACGATCGAGGATGTGTCGCAGACCCAAGCTGCCCCCAGCTCAAACCTGTGCTGCCCTGACAGTCCCAAGGGAACCCTACAAACTGACATCAGGAACCTGGGCTGGCCACTTTTCTTTCCCAAGGAAAAAGGCTGATCTTTGCCTCCAGGGGCCTGTGGCCCTGAGTGGCCGGACACCTCCAAAAATCCAAACGATCGAAGATGTGTCGCAGACCCAAGCTGCCCCCACCTCAAACCTGTGCTGCCCTGACAGTCCCAAGGGAACCCTACAAACTGACATCAGGAACCTGGGCTGGCCACTTTTCTTTCCCAAGGAAAAAGGCTGATCTTTGCCTCCAGGGGCCTGTGGCCCTGAAGTGGCCGGACACCTCCAAAAATCCAAACGATCGAAGATGTGTCGCAGACCCAAGCTGCCCCCAGCTCAAACCTGTGCTGCCCTGACAGTCCCAAGGGAACCCTACAAACTGACATCAGGAACCTGGGCTGGCCACTTTTCTCTCCCAAGGAAAAAGGCTGATCTTTGCCTCCAGGGGCCTGTGGCCCTGAGTGGCCGGACACCTCCAAAAATCCAAACGATCGAGGATGTGTCGCAGACCCAAGCTGCCCCCAGCTCAAACCTGTGCTGCCCTGACAGTCCCAAGGGAACCCTACAAACTGACATCAGGAACCTGGGCTGGCCACTTTTCTTTCCCAGGGAAAAGGACCAGTCTTTGTTTCCAGGGGCCTGTGGCCCTGAGTGGCCGGACACCTCCAAAAATCCAAACGATCGAAGATGTGTCGCAGACCCAAGCTGCCCCCAGCTCAAACCTGTGCTGCCCTGACAGTCCCAAGGGAACCCTACAAACTGACATCAGGAACCTGGGCTGGCCACTTTTCTCTCCCAAGGAAAAAGGCTGATCTTTGCCTCCAGGGGCCTGTGGCCCTGACTGGCCGGACACCTCCAAAAATCCAAACGATCGAGGATGTGTCGCAGACCCAAGCTGCCCCCACCTCAAACCTGTGCTGCCCTGACAGTCCCAAAGGAACCCTACAAACTGACATCAGGAACCTGGGCTGGCCACTTTTCTTTCCCAAGGAAAAAGGCTGATCTTTGCCTCCAGGGGCCTGTGGCCCTGAAGTGGCCGGACACATCCAAAAATCCAAACGATCGAAGATGTGTCGCAGACCCAAGCTGCCCCCTGCTCAAACCTGTGCTGCCCTGACAGTCCCAAGGGAACCCTACAAACTGACATCAGGAACCTGGGCTGGCCACTTTTCTTTCCCAGGGAAAAGGACTGGTCTTTGTCTCCAGGGGCCTGTGGCCCTGAAGTGGCCGGACACCTCCAAAAATCCAAATGATCGAAGATGTGTCGCAGACCCAAGCTGCCCCCAGCTCAAACCTGTGCTGCCCTGACAGTCCCAAGGGAACCCTACAAACTGACATCAGGAACCTGGGCTGGCCACTTTTCTTTCCCAAGGAAAAAGGCTGATCTTTGCCTCCAGGGGCCTGTGGCCCTGACTGGCCGGACACCTCCAAAAATCCAAACGATCGAAGATGTGTCGCAGACCCAAGCTGCCCCCACCTCAAACCTGTGCTGCCCTGACAGTCCCAAGGGAACCCTACAAACTGACATCAGGAACCTGGGCTGGCCACTTTTCTTTCCCAGGGAAAAGGACCGGTCTTTGTCTCCAGGGGCCTGTGGCCCTGAAGTGGCCGGACACCTCCAAAAATCCAAACGATCGAGGATGTGTCGCAGACCCAAGCTGCCCCCACCTCAAACCTGTGCTGCCCTGACAGTCCCAAGGGAACCCTACAAACTGACATCAGGAACCTGGGCTGGCCACTTTTCTTTCCCAGGGAAAAGGACCAGTCTTTGTCTCCAGGGGCCTGTGGCCCTGAAGTGGCCGGACACCTCCAAAAATCCAAACGATCGAAGATGTGTCGCAGACCCAAGCTGCCCCCACCTCAAACCTGTGCTGCCCTGACAGTCCCAAGGGAACCCTACAAACTGACATCAGGAACCTGGGCTGACGTCTTTTCTTTCCAAAGGAAAAATCTGATCTTTGCCTCCAGGGGCCTGTGGCCCTGAGTGGCCGGACACCTCCAAAAATCCAAACGATCGAAGATGTGTCGCAGACCCAAGCTGCCCCCACCTCAAACCTGTGCTGCCCTGACAGTCCCAAGGGAACCCTACAAACTGACATCAGGAACCTGGGCTGGCCACTTTTCTTTCCCAGGGAAAAAGGCTAATCTTTGCCTCCAGGGGCCTGTGGCCCTGAAGTGGCCGGACACCTCCAAAAATCCAAACGATCGAAGATGTGTCGCAGACCCAAGCTGCCCCCACCTCAAACCTGTGCTGCCCTGACAGTCCCAAGGGAACCCTACAAACTGACATCAGGAACCTGGGCTGGCCACTTTTCTTTCCCAGGGAAAAGGACCAGTCTTTGTTTCCAGGGGCCTGTGGCCCTGAAGTGGCCAGACACCTCCAAAAATCCAAACGATCGAGGATGTGTCGCAGACCCAAGCTGCCCCCAGCTCAAACCTGTGCTGCCCTGACAGTCCCAAGGGAACCCTACAAACTGACATCAGGAACCTGGGCTGGCCACTTTTCTTTCCCAGGGAAAAGGACCAGTCTTTGTTTCCAGGGGCCTGTGGCCCTGAGTGGCCGGACACCTCCAAAAATCCAAACGATCGAAGATGTGTCGCAGACCCAAGCTGCCCCCAGCTCAAACCTGTGCTGCCCTGACAGTCCCAAGGGAACCCTACAAACTGACATCAGGAACCTGGGCTGGCCACTTTTCTTTCCCAAGTAAAAAGGCTGATCTTTGCCTCCAGGGGCCTGTGGCCCTGAGTGGCTGGACACCTCCAAAAATCCAAATGATCGAAGATGTGTCGCAGACCCAAGCTGCCCCCACCTCAAACCTGTGCTGCCCTGACAGTCCCAAGGGAACCCTACAAACTGACATCAGGAACCTGGGCTGGCCACTTTTCTTTCCCAAGGAAAAAGGCTGATCTTTGCCTCCAGGGGCCTGTGGCCCTGAGTGGCCGGACACCTCCAAAAATCCAAACGATCGAAGATGTGTCGCAGACCCAAGCTGCCCCCACCTCAAACCTGTGCTGCCCTGACAGTCCCAAAGGAACCCTACAAACTGACATCAGGAACCTGGGCTGGCCACTTTTCTTTCCCAGGGAAAAGGACCGGTCTTTGTCTCCAGGGGCCTGTGGCCCTGACTGGCCGGAAACCTCCAAAAATCCAAACGATCGAGGATGTGTCGCAGACCCAAGCTGCCCCCAGCTCAAACCTGTGCTGCCCTGACAGTCCCAAGGGAACCCTACAAACTGACATCAGGAACCTGGGCTGGCCACTTTTCTTTCCCAGGGAAAAGGACCAGTCTTTGTCTCCAGGGGCCTGTGGCCCTGAAGTGGCCGGACACCTCCAAAAATCCAAACGATCGAAGATGTGTCGCAGACCCAAGCTGCCCCCACCTCAAACCTGTGCTGCCCTGACAGTCCCAAGGGAACCCTACAAACTGACATCAGGAACCTGGGCTGACGTCTTTTCTTTCCAAAGGAAAAATCTGATCTTTGCCTCCAGGGGCCTGTGGCCCGGAGTGGCCGGACACCTCCAAAAATCCAAACGATCGAAGATGTGTCGCAGACCCAAGCTGCCCCCACCTCAAACCTGTGCTGCCCTGACAGTCCCAAGGGAACCCTACAAACTGACATCAGGAACCTGGGCTGGCCACTTTTCTTTCCCAGGGAAAAAGGCTGATCCTTACCTCCAGGGGCCTGTGGCCCTGAAGTGGCCGGACACCTCCAAAAATCCAAACGATCGAGGATGTGTCACAGACCCAAGCTGCCCCCACCTCAAACCTGTGCTGCCCTGACAGTCCCAAGGGAACCCTACAAACTGACATCAGGAACCTGGGCTGGCCACTTTTCTTTCCCAGGGAAAAGGACCAGTCTTTGTCTCCAGGGGCCTGTGGCCCTGAAGTGGCCAGACACCTCCAAAAATCCAAACGATCGAGGATGTGTCGCAGACCCAAGCTGCCCCCAGCTCAAACCTGTGCTGCCCTGACAGTCCCAAGGGAACCCTACAAACTGACATCAGGAACCTGGGCTGGCCACTTTTCTTTCCCAAGGAAAAAGGCTGATCTTTGCCTCCAGGGGCCTGTGGCCCTGAGTGGCCGGACACCTCCAAAAATCCAAACGATCGAAGATGTGTCGCAGACCCAAGCTGCCCCCACCTCAAACCTGTGCTGCCCTGACAGTCCCAAGGGAACCCTACAAACTGACATCAGGAACCTGGGCTGGCCACTTTTCTCTCCCAAGGAAAAAGGCTGATCTTTGCCTCCAGGGGCCTGTGGCCCTGAGTGGCCGGACACCTCCAAAAATCCAAACGATCGAGGATGTGTCGCAGACCCAAGCTGCCCCCACCTCAAACCTGTGCTGCCCTGACAGTCCCAAAGGAACCCTACAAACTTACATCAGGAACCTGGGCTGGCCACTTTTCTTTCCCAAGGAAAAAGGCTGATCTTTGCCTCCAGGGGCCTGTGGCCCTGAAGTGGCCGGACACATCCAAAAATCCAAACGATCGAAGATGTGTCGCAGACCCAAGCTGCCCCCACCTCAAACCTGTGCTGCCCTGACAGTCCCAAGGGAACCCTACAAACTGACATCAGGAACCTGGGCTGGCCACTTTTCTTTCCCAGGGAAAAGGACTGGTCTTTGTCTCCAGGGGCCTGTGGCCCTGAAGTGGCCGGACACCTCCAAAAATCCAAATGATCGAAGATGTGTCGCAGACCCAAGCTGCCCCCAGCTCAAACCTGTGCTGCCCTGACAGTCCCAAGGGAACCCTACAAACTGACATCAGGAACCTGGGCTGGCCACTTTTCTTTCCCAAGGAAAAAGGCTGATCTTTGCCTCCAGGGGCCTGTGGCCCTGAGTGGCCGGACACCTCCAAAAATCCAAACGATCGAAGATGTGTCGCAGACCCAAGCTGCCCCCACCTCAAACCTGTGCTGCCCTGACAGTCCCAAGGGAACCCTACAAACTGACATCAGGAACCTGGGCTGGCCACTTTTCTTTCCCAGGGAAAAAGGACCGGTCTTTGTCTCCAGGGGCCTGTGGCCCTGAAGTGGCCGGACACCTCCAAAAATCCAAACGATCGAGGATGTGTCGCAGACCCAAGCTGCCCCCACCTCAAACCTGTGCTGCCCTGACAGTCCCAAGGGAACCCTACAAACTGACATCAGGAACCTGGGCTGGCCACTTTTCTTTCCCAGGGAAAAGGACCAGTCTTTGTCTCCAGGGGCCTGTGGCCCTGAAGTGGCCGGACACCTCCAAAAATCCAAACGATCGAAGATGTGTCGCAGACCCAAGCTGCCCCCAGCTCAAACCTGTGCTGCCCTGACAGTCCCAAGGGAACCCTACAAACTGACATCAGGAACCTGGGCTGACGTCTTTTCTTTCCAAAGGAAAAATCTGATCTTTGCCTCCAGGGGCCTGTGGCCCTGAGTGGCCGGACACCTCCAAAAATCCAAACGATCGAAGATGTGTCGCAGACCCAAGCTGCCCCCAGCTCAAACCTGTGCTGCCCTGACAGTCCCAAGGGAACCCTACAAACTGACATCAGGAACCTGGGCTGGCCACTTTTCTTTCCCAGGGAAAAAGGCTAATCTTTGCCTCCAGGGGCCTGTGGCCCTGAAGTGGCCGGACACCTCCAAAAATCCAAACGATCGAAGATGTGTCGCAGACCCAAGCTGCCCCCACCTCAAACCTGTGCTGCCCTGACAGTCCCAAGGGAACCCTACAAACTGACATCAGGAACCTGGGCTGGCCACTTTTCTTTCCCAGGGAAAAGGACCAGTCTTTGTTTCCAGGGGCCTGTGGCCCTGAAGTGGCCAGACACCTCCAAAAATCCAAACGATCGAGGATGTGTCGCAGACCCAAGCTGCCCCCAGCTCAAACCTGTGCTGCCCTGACAGTCCCAAGGGAACCCTACAAACTGACATCAGGAACCTGGGCTGGCCACTTTTCTTTCCCAAGGAAAAAGGCTGATCTTTGCCTCCAGGGGCCTGTGGCCCTGAGTGGCCGGACACCTCCAAAAATCCAAACGATCGAAGATGTGTCGCAGACCCAAGCTGCCCCCACCTCAAACCTGTGCTGCCCTGACAGTCCCAAGGGAACCCTACAAACTGACATCAGGAACCTGGGCTGGCCACTTTTCTTTCCCAAGGAAAAAGGCTGATCTTTGCCTCCAGGGGCCTGTGGCCCTGAAGTGGCCGGACACCTCCAAAAATCCAAACGATCGAAGATGTGTCGCAGACCCAAGCTGCCCCCACCTCAAACCTGTGCTGCCCTGACAGTCCCAAGGGAACCCTACAAACTGACATCAGGAACCTGGGCTGGCCACTTTTCTTTCCCAGGGAAAAGGACCAGTCTTTGTTTCCAGGGGCCTGTGGCCCTGAGTGGCCGGACACCTCCAAAAATCCAAACGATCGAAGATGTGTCGCAGACCCAAGCTGCCCCCAGCTCAAACCTGTGCTGCCCTGACAGTCCCAAGGGAACCCTACAAACTGACATCAGGAACCTGGGCTGGCCACTTTTCTTTCCCAAGTAAAAAGGCTGATCCTTACCTCCAGGGGCCTGTGGCCCTGAAGTGGCCGGACACCTCCAAAAATCCAAACGATCGAGGATGTGTCGCAGACCCAAGCTGCCCCCACCTCAAACCTGTGCTGCCCTGACAGTCCCAAGGGAACCCTACAAACTGACATCAGGAACCTGGGCTGGCCACTTTTCTTTCCCAAGGAAAAAGGCTGATCTTTGCCTCCAGGGGCCTGTGGCCCTGAGTGGCCGGACACCTCCAAAAATCCAAACGATCGAAGATGTGTCGCAGACCCAAGCTGCCCCCACCTCAAACCTGTGCTGCCCTGACAGTCCCAAGGGAACCCTACAAACTGACATCAGGAACCTGGGCTGGCCACTTTTCTTTCCCAGGGAAAAGGACCAGTCTTTGTCTCCAGGGGCCTGTGGCCCTGAAGTGGCCAGACACCTCCAAAAATCCAAACGATCGAGGATGTGTCGCAGACCCAAGCTGCCCCCAGCTCAAACCTGTGCTGCCCTGACAGTCCCAAGGGAACCCTACAAACTGACATCAGGAACCTGGGCTGGCCACTTTTCTTTCCCAAGGAAAAAGGCTGATCTTTGCCTCCAGGGGCCTGTGGCCCTGAGTGGCCGGACACCTCCAAAAATCCAAACGATCGAAGATGTGTCGCAGACCCAAGCTGCCCCCACCTCAAACCTGTGCTGCCCTGACAGTCCCAAGGGAACCCTACAAACTGACATCAGGAACCTGGGCTGGCCACTTTTCTTTCCCAAGGAAAAAGGCTGATCTTTGCCTCCAGGGGCCTGTGGCCCTGAAGTGGCCGGACACCTCCAAAAATCCAAACGATCGAAGATGTGTCGCAGACCCAAGCTGCCCCCACCTCAAACCTGTGCTGCCCTGACAGTCCCAAGGGAACCCTACAAACTGACATCAGGAACCTGGGCTGGCCACTTTTCTCTCCCAAGGAAAAAGGCTGATCTTTGCCTCCAGGGGCCTGTGGCCCTGAGTGGCCGGACACCTCCAAAAATCCAAACGATCGAGGATGTGTCGCAGACCCAAGCTGCCCCCACCTCAAACCTGTGCTGCCCTGACAGTCCCAAAGGAACCCTACAAACTGACATCAGGAACCTGGGCTGGCCACTTTTCTTTCCCAAGGAAAAAGGCTGATCTTTGCCTCCAGGGGCCTGTGGCCCTGAAGTGGCCGGACACATCCAAAAATCCAAACGATCGAAGATGTGTCGCAGACCCAAGCTGCCCCCTGCTCAAACCTGTGCTGCCCTGACAGTCCCAAGGGAACCCTACAAACTGACATCAGGAACCTGGGCTGGCCACTTTTCTTTCCCAAGGAAAAAGGCTGATCTTTGCCTCCAGGGGCCTGTGGCCCTGAGTGGCCGGACACCTCCAAAAATCCAAACGATCGAAGATGTGTCGCAGACCCAAGCTGCCCCCACCTCAAACCTGTGCTGCCCTGACAGTCCCAAGGGAACCCTACAAACTGACATCAGGAACCTGGGCTGGCCACTTTTCTCTCCCAAGGAAAAAGGCTGATCTTTGCCTCCAGGGGCCTGTGGCCCTGAGTGGCCGGACACCTCCAAAAATCCAAACGATCGAGGATGTGTCGCAGACCCAAGCTGCCCCCACCTCAAACCTGTGCTGCCCTGACAGTCCCAAAGGAACCCTACAAACTTACATCAGGAACCTGGGCTGGCCACTTTTCTTTCCCAAGGAAAAAGGCTGATCTTTGCCTCCAGGGGCCTGTGGCCCTGAAGTGGCCGGACACATCCAAAAATCCAAACGATCGAAGATGTGTCGCAGACCCAAGCTGCCCCCACCTCAAACCTGTGCTGCCCTGACAGTCCCAAGGGAACCCTACAAACTGACATCAGGAACCTGGGCTGGCCACTTTTCTTTCCCAGGGAAAAGGACTGGTCTTTGTCTCCAGGGGCCTGTGGCCCTGAAGTGGCCGGACACCTCCAAAAATCCAAATGATCGAAGATGTGTCGCAGACCCAAGCTGCCCCCAGCTCAAACCTGTGCTGCCCTGACAGTCCCAAGGGAACCCTACAAACTGACATCAGGAACCTGGGCTGGCCACTTTTCTTTCCCAAGGAAAAAGGCTGATCTTTGCCTCCAGGGGCCTGTGGCCCTGAGTGGCCGGACACCTCCAAAAATCCAAACGATCGAAGATGTGTCGCAGACCCAAGCTGCCCCCACCTCAAACCTGTGCTGCCCTGACAGTCCCAAGGGAACCCTACAAACTGACATCAGGAACCTGGGCTGGCCACTTTTCTTTCCCAGGGAAAAAGGACCGGTCTTTGTCTCCAGGGGCCTGTGGCCCTGAAGTGGCCGGACACCTCCAAAAATCCAAACGATCGAGGATGTGTCGCAGACCCAAGCTGCCCCCACCTCAAACCTGTGCTGCCCTGACAGTCCCAAGGGAACCCTACAAACTGACATCAGGAACCTGGGCTGGCCACTTTTCTTTCCCAGGGAAAAGGACCAGTCTTTGTCTCCAGGGGCCTGTGGCCCTGAAGTGGCCGGACACCTCCAAAAATCCAAACGATCGAAGATGTGTCGCAGACCCAAGCTGCCCCCAGCTCAAACCTGTGCTGCCCTGACAGTCCCAAGGGAACCCTACAAACTGACATCAGGAACCTGGGCTGACGTCTTTTCTTTCCAAAGGAAAAATCTGATCTTTGCCTCCAGGGGCCTGTGGCCCTGAGTGGCCGGACACCTCCAAAAATCCAAACGATCGAAGATGTGTCGCAGACCCAAGCTGCCCCCAGCTCAAACCTGTGCTGCCCTGACAGTCCCAAGGGAACCCTACAAACTGACATCAGGAACCTGGGCTGGCCACTTTTCTTTCCCAGGGAAAAAGGCTAATCTTTGCCTCCAGGGGCCTGTGGCCCTGAAGTGGCCGGACACCTCCAAAAATCCAAACGATCGAAGATGTGTCGCAGACCCAAGCTGCCCCCACCTCAAACCTGTGCTGCCCTGACAGTCCCAAGGGAACCCTACAAACTGACATCAGGAACCTGGGCTGGCCACTTTTCTTTCCCAGGGAAAAGGACCAGTCTTTGTTTCCAGGGGCCTGTGGCCCTGAAGTGGCCAGACACCTCCAAAAATCCAAACGATCGAGGATGTGTCGCAGACCCAAGCTGCCCCCAGCTCAAACCTGTGCTGCCCTGACAGTCCCAAGGGAACCCTACAAACTGACATCAGGAACCTGGGCTGGCCACTTTTCTTTCCCAAGGAAAAAGGCTGATCTTTGCCTCCAGGGGCCTGTGGCCCTGAGTGGCCGGACACCTCCAAAAATCCAAACGATCGAAGATGTGTCGCAGACCCAAGCTGCCCCCACCTCAAACCTGTGCTGCCCTGACAGTCCCAAGGGAACCCTACAAACTGACATCAGGAACCTGGGCTGGCCACTTTTCTTTCCCAAGGAAAAAGGCTGATCTTTGCCTCCAGGGGCCTGTGGCCCTGAAGTGGCCGGACACCTCCAAAAATCCAAACGATCGAAGATGTGTCGCAGACCCAAGCTGCCCCCACCTCAAACCTGTGCTGCCCTGACAGTCCCAAGGGAACCCTACAAACTGACATCAGGAACCTGGGCTGGCCACTTTTCTTTCCCAGGGAAAAGGACCAGTCTTTGTTTCCAGGGGCCTGTGGCCCTGAGTGGCCGGACACCTCCAAAAATCCAAACGATCGAAGATGTGTCGCAGACCCAAGCTGCCCCCAGCTCAAACCTGTGCTGCCCTGACAGTCCCAAGGGAACCCTACAAACTGACATCAGGAACCTGGGCTGGCCACTTTTCTTTCCCAAGTAAAAAGGCTGATCCTTACCTCCAGGGGCCTGTGGCCCTGAAGTGGCCGGACACCTCCAAAAATCCAAACGATCGAGGATGTGTCGCAGACCCAAGCTGCCCCCACCTCAAACCTGTGCTGCCCTGACAGTCCCAAGGGAACCCTACAAACTGACATCAGGAACCTGGGCTGGCCACTTTTCTTTCCCAAGGAAAAAGGCTGATCTTTGCCTCCAGGGGCCTGTGGCCCTGAGTGGCCGGACACCTCCAAAAATCCAAACGATCGAAGATGTGTCGCAGACCCAAGCTGCCCCCACCTCAAACCTGTGCTGCCCTGACAGTCCCAAGGGAACCCTACAAACTGACATCAGGAACCTGGGCTGGCCACTTTTCTTTCCCAGGGAAAAGGACCAGTCTTTGTCTCCAGGGGCCTGTGGCCCTGAAGTGGCCAGACACCTCCAAAAATCCAAACGATCGAGGATGTGTCGCAGACCCAAGCTGCCCCCAGCTCAAACCTGTGCTGCCCTGACAGTCCCAAGGGAACCCTACAAACTGACATCAGGAACCTGGGCTGGCCACTTTTCTTTCCCAAGGAAAAAGGCTGATCTTTGCCTCCAGGGGCCTGTGGCCCTGAGTGGCCGGACACCTCCAAAAATCCAAACGATCGAAGATGTGTCGCAGACCCAAGCTGCCCCCACCTCAAACCTGTGCTGCCCTGACAGTCCCAAGGGAACCCTACAAACTGACATCAGGAACCTGGGCTGGCCACTTTTCTTTCCCAAGGAAAAAGGCTGATCTTTGCCTCCAGGGGCCTGTGGCCCTGAAGTGGCCGGACACCTCCAAAAATCCAAACGATCGAAGATGTGTCGCAGACCCAAGCTGCCCCCACCTCAAACCTGTGCTGCCCTGACAGTCCCAAGGGAACCCTACAAACTGACATCAGGAACCTGGGCTGGCCACTTTTCTCTCCCAAGGAAAAAGGCTGATCTTTGCCTCCAGGGGCCTGTGGCCCTGAGTGGCCGGACACCTCCAAAAATCCAAACGATCGAGGATGTGTCGCAGACCCAAGCTGCCCCCACCTCAAACCTGTGCTGCCCTGACAGTCCCAAAGGAACCCTACAAACTGACATCAGGAACCTGGGCTGGCCACTTTTCTTTCCCAAGGAAAAAGGCTGATCTTTGCCTCCAGGGGCCTGTGGCCCTGAAGTGGCCGGACACATCCAAAAATCCAAACGATCGAAGATGTGTCGCAGACCCAAGCTGCCCCCTGCTCAAACCTGTGCTGCCCTGACAGTCCCAAGGGAACCCTACAAACTGACATCAGGAACCTGGGCTGGCCACTTTTCTTTCCCAGGGAAAAGGACTGGTCTTTGTCTCCAGGGGCCTGTGGCCCTGAAGTGGCCGGACACCTCCAAAAATCCAAACGATCGAAGATGTGTCGCAGACCCAAGCTGCCCCCAGCTCAAACCTGTGCTGCCCTGACAGTCCCAAGGGAACCCTACAAACTGACATCAGGAACCTGGGCTGGCCACTTTTCTTTCCCAAGGAAAAAGGCTGATCTTTGCCTCCAGGGGCCTGTGGCCCTGACTGGCCGGACACCTCCAAAAATCCAAACGATCGAAGATGTGTCGCAGACCCAAGCTGCCCCCACCTCAAACCTGTGCTGCCCTGACAGTCCCAAGGGAACCCTACAAACTGACATCAGGAACCTGGGCTGGCCACTTTTCTTTCCCAGGGAAAAGGACCGGTCTTTGTCTCCAGGGGCCTGTGGCCCTGAAGCGGCCGGACACCTCCAAAAATCCAAACGATCGAGGATGTGTCGCAGACCCAAGCTGCCCCCACCTCAAACCTGTGCTGCCCTGACAGTCCCAAGGGAACCCTACAAACTGACATCAGGAACCTGGGCTGGCCACTTTTCTCTCCCAAGGAAAAAGGCTGATCTTTGCCTCCAGGGGCCTGTGGCCCTGAAGTGGCCGGACACCTCCAAAAATCCAAACGATCGAGGATGTGTCGCAGACCCAAGCTGCCCCCAGCTCAAACCTGTGCTGCCCTGACAGTCCCAAGGGAACCCTACAAACTGACATCAGGAACCTGGGCTGGCCACTTTTCTTTCCCAGGGAAAAGGACCAGTCTTTGTTTCCAGGGGCCTGTGGCCCTGAGTGGCCGGACACCTCCAAAAATCCAAACGATCGAAGATGTGTCGCAGACCCAAGCTGCCCCCAGCTCAAACCTGTGCTGCCCTGACAGTCCCAAGGGAACCCTACAAACTGACATCAGGAACCTGGGCTGGCCACTTTTCTTTCCCAAGTAAAAAGGCTGATCTTTGCCTCCAGGGGCCTGTGGCCCTGAGTGGCCGGACACCTCCAAAAATCCAAACGATCGAAGATGTGTCGCAGAACCAAGCTGCCCCCACCTCAAACCTGTGCTGCCCTGACAGTCCCAAGGGAACCCTACAAACTGACATCAGGAACCTGGGCTAGCCACTTTTCTTTCAAAGGGAAATGGACCGGTCTGTGTCTCCAGGGGCCTGTGGCCCTGAAGTGGCCGGACACCTCCAAAAATCCAAACGATCGAAGATGTGTCGCAGAACCAAGCTGCCCCCACCTCAAACCTGTGCTGCCCTGACAGTCCCAAGGGAACCCTACAAACTGACATCAGGAACCTGGGTTGGCCACTTTTCTTTCCCAAGGAAAAAGGCTGATTTTTGCCTCCAGGGGAATGTGGCCCTGAGTGGCCAGACACCTCCAAAAATCCAAACGATCGAAGATGTGTCGCAGACTCGAGCTGCCCCCACCTCAAACCTGTGCTACCCTGACAGTCCCAAGGGAACCCTACAAACTGACATCAGGAGCCTGGGCTGGCCACTTTTCTTTCCCAGGGAAAAGGACCGGTCTGTGTCTCCAGGGGCTTGTGGCCCTGAAGTGGACAGACACCTCCAAAAATCCAAACGATCGAAGATGTGTCGCAGACCCAAGCTGCCCCCACCTCAAACCTGTGCTGCCCTGACAGTCCCAAGGGAACCCTACAAACTGACATCAGGAACCTGGGCTGGCCACTTTTCTTTCCCAGGGAAAAAGGCTGATCCTTACCTCCAGGGGCCTGTGGCCCTGAAGTGGCCGGACACCTCCAAAAATCCAAACGATCGAGGATGTGTCGCAGACCCAAGCTGCCCCCACCTCAAACCTGTGCTGCCCTGACAGTCCCAAGGGAACCCTACAAACTGACATCAGGAACCTGGGCTGGCCACTTTTCTTTCCCAAGGAAAAAGGCTGATCTTTGCCTCCAGGGGCCTGTGGCCCTGAGTGGCCGGACACCTCCAAAAATCCAAACGATCGAAGATGTGTCGCAGACCCAAGCTGCCCCCACCTCAAACCTGTGCTGCCCTGACAGTCCCAAGGGAACCCTACAAACTGACATCAGGAACCTGGGCTGGCCACTTTTCTTTCCCAGGGAAAAGGACCAGTCTTTGTCTCCAGGGGCCTGTGGCCCTGAAGTGGCCAGACACCTCCAAAAATCCAAACGATCGAGGATGTGTCGCAGACCCAAGCTGCCCCCAGCTCAAACCTGTGCTGCCCTGACAGTCCCAAGGGAACCCTACAAACTGACATCAGGAACCTGGGCTGGCCACTTTTCTTTCCCAAGGAAAAAGGCTGATCTTTGCCTCCAGGGGCCTGTGGCCCTGAGTGGCCGGACACCTCCAAAAATCCAAACGATCGAAGATGTGTCGCAGACCCAAGCTGCCCCCACCTCAAACCTGTGCTGCCCTGACAGTCCCAAGGGAACCCTACAAACTGACATCAGGAACCTGGGCTGGCCACTTTTCTTTCCCAAGGAAAAAGGCTGATCTTTGCCTCCAGGGGCCTGTGGCCCTGAAGTGGCCGGACACCTCCAAAAATCCAAACGATCGAAGATGTGTCGCAGACCCAAGCTGCCCCCTGCTCAAACCTGTGCTGCCCTGACAGTCCCAAGGGAACCCTACAAACTGACATCAGGAACCTGGGCTGGCCACTTTTCTTTCCCAGGGAAAAGGACTGGTCTTTGTCTCCAGGGGCCTGTGGCCCTGAAGTGGCCGGACACCTCCAAAAATCCAAACGATCGAAGATGTGTCGCAGACCCAAGCTGCCCCCAGCTCAAACCTGTGCTGCCCTGACAGTCCCAAGGGAACCCTACAAACTGACATCAGGAACCTGGGCTGGCCACTTTTCTTTCCCAAGGAAAAAGGCTGATCTTTGCCTCCAGGGGCCTGTGGCCCTGACTGGCCGGACACCTCCAAAAATCCAAACGATCGAAGATGTGTCGCAGACCCAAGCTGCCCCCACCTCAAACCTGTGCTGCCCTGACAGTCCCAAGGGAACCCTACAAACTGACATCAGGAACCTGGGCTGGCCACTTTTCTTTCCCAGGGAAAAGGACCGGTCTTTGTCTCCAGGGGCCTGTGGCCCTGAAGCGGCCGGACACCTCCAAAAATCCAAACGATCGAGGATGTGTCGCAGACCCAAGCTGCCCCCACCTCAAACCTGTGCTGCCCTGACAGTCCCAAGGGAACCCTACAAACTGACATCAGGAACCTGGGCTGGCCACTTTTCTCTCCCAAGGAAAAAGGCTGATCTTTGCCTCCAGGGGCCTGTGGCCCTGAGTGGCCGGACACCTCCAAAAATCCAAACGATCGAGGATGTGTCGCAGACCCAAGCTGCCCCCAGCTCAAACCTGTGCTGCCCTGACAGTCCCAAGGGAACCCTACAAACTGACATCAGGAACCTGGGCTGGCCACTTTTCTTTCCCAGGGAAAAGGACCAGTCTTTGTTTCCAGGGGCCTGTGGCCCTGAGTGGCCGGACACCTCCAAAAATCCAAACGATCGAAGATGTGTCGCAGACCCAAGCTGCCCCCAGCTCAAACCTGTGCTGCCCTGACAGTCCCAAGGGAACCCTACAAACTGACATCAGGAACCTGGGCTGGCCACTTTTCTTTCCCAAGTAAAAAGGCTGATCTTTGCCTCCAGGGGCCTGTGGCCCTGAGTGGCCGGACACCTCCAAAAATCCAAACGATCGAAGATGTGTCGCAGAACCAAGCTGCCCCCACCTCAAACCTGTGCTGCCCTGACAGTCCCAAGGGAACCCTACAAACTGACATCAGGAACCTGGGCTAGCCACTTTTCTTTCAAAGGGAAATGGACCGGTCTGTGTCTCCAGGGGCCTGTGGCCCTGAAGTGGCCGGACACCTCCAAAAATCCAAACGATCGAAGATGTGTCGCAGAACCAAGCTGCCCCCACCTCAAACCTGTGCTGCCCTGACAGTCCCAAGGGAACCCTACAAACTGACATCAGGAACCTGGGTTGGCCACTTTTCTTTCCCAAGGAAAAAGGCTGATTTTTGCCTCCAGGGGAATGTGGCCCTGAGTGGCCAGACACCTCCAAAAATCCAAACGATCGAAGATGTGTCGCAGACTCGAGCTGCCCCCACCTCAAACCTGTGCTACCCTGACAGTCCCAAGGGAACCCTACAAACTGACATCAGGAGCCTGGGCTGGCCACTTTTCTTTCCCAGGGAAAAGGACCGGTCTGTGTCTCCAGGGGCTTGTGGCCCTGAAGTGGACAGACACCTCCAAAAATCCAAACGATCGAAGATGTGTCGCAGACCCAAGCTGCCCCCACCTCAAACCTGTGCTGCCCTGACAGTCCCAAGGGAACCCTACAAACTGACATCAGGAACCTGGGCTGGCCACTTTTCTTTCCCAAGGAAAAAGGCTGATCTTTGCCTCCAGAGGGCCGTGGCCCTGAAGTGGCCGGACACCTCCAAAAATCCAAACGATTGAAGATGTGTCGCAGACCCAAGCTGCCCCCAGCTCAAACCTGTGCTGCCCTGACAGTCCCAAGGGAACCCTACAAACTGACATCAGGAACCTGGGCTGGCCACTTTTCTTTCCCAGGGAAAAGGACCGGTCTGTGTCTCCAGGGGCCTGTGGCCCTAAGTGGCCGGACACCTCCAAAAATCTAAACGATCGAAGATGTGTCGCAGACCCAAGCTGCCCCCACCGCAAACCTGTGCTGCCCTGACAGTCCCAAGGGAACCCTACAAACTGACATCAGGAACCTGGGCTGGCCACTTTTCTTTCCCAAGGAAAATGGCTGATCTTTGCCTCCAGGGGCCTGTGGCCCTGACTGGCCGGACACCTCCAAAAATCCAAACGATCGAGGATGTGTCGCAGACCCAAGCTGCCCCCACCTCAAACCTGTGCTGCCCTGACAGTCCCAAGGGAGCCCTGCAAACTGACATCAGGAACCTGGGCTGGCCACTTTTCTTTCCCAGGGAAAAGGACCGGTCTTTGTCTCCAGGGGCCTGTGGCCCTGAAGTGGCCGGACACCTCCAAAAATCCAAACGATCGAAGATGTGTCGCAGACCCAAGCTGCCCCCACCTCAAACCTGTGCTGCCCTGACAGTCCCAAGGGAACCCTACAAACTGACATCAGGAACCTGGGTTGGCCACTTTTCTTTCCCAGGGAAAAAGGCTGATCTTTGCCTCCAGGGGAATGTGGCCCTGAGTGGCCAGACACCTCCAAAAATCCAAACGATCGAAGATGTGTCGCAGACCCAAGCTGCCCCCACCTCAAACCTGTGCTGCCCTGACAGTCCCAAGGGAACCCTACAAACTGACATCAGGAACCTGGGCTAGCCACTTTTCTTTCAAAGGGAAAAGGACCGGTCTGTGTCTCCAGGGGCCTGTGGCCCTGAATTGGCCGGACACCTCCAAAAATCCAAACGATCGAAGATGTGTCGCAGAACCAAGCTGCCCCCACCTCAAACCTGTGCTGCCCTGACAGTCCCAAGGGAACCCTACAAACTGACATCAGGAACCTGGGTTGGCCACTTTTCTTTCCCAAGGAAAAAGGCTGATTTTTGCCTCCAGGGGAATGTGGCCCTGAGTGGCCAGACACCTCCAAAAATCCAAACGATCGAAGATGTGTCGCAGACCCAAGCTGCCCCCACCTCAAACCTGTGCTGCCCTGACAGTCCCAAGGGAACCCTACAAACTGACATCAGGAGCCTGGGCTGGCCACTTTTCTTTCCCAGGGAAAAGGACCGGTCTGTGTCTCCAGGGGCCTGTGGCCCTGAAGTGGCCGGACACCTCCAAAAATCCAAACGATCGAAGATGTGTCGCAGACCCAAGCTGCCCCCACCTCAAACCTGTGCTGCCCTGACAGTCCCAAGGGAACCCTACAAACTGACATGAGGAACCTGGGTTGGCCACTTTTCTTTCCCAAGGAAAAAGGCTGATCTTTGCCTCCAGGGGCCTGTGGCCCTGAAGTGGCCGGACACCTCCAAAAATCCAAACGATCGAAGATGTGTCGCAGACCCAAGCTGCCCCCACCTCAAACCTGTGCTGTCCTCACAGTCCCAAGGGAACCCTACAAACTGACATCAGGAACCTGGGCTGGCCACTTTTCTTTCCCAAGGAAAAAGGCTGATCTTTGCCTCCAGGGGCCTGTGGCCCTGACTGGCCGGACACCTCCAAAAATCCAAACGATCGAAGATGTGTCGCAGACCCAAGCTGCCCCCACCTCAAACCTGTGCTGCCCTGACAGTCCCAAGGGAACCCTACAAACTGACATCAGGAACCTGGGCTGGCCACTTTTCTTTCCCAGGGAAAAGGACCGGTCTTTGTCTCCAGGGGCCTGTGGCCCTGAAGCGGCCGGACACCTCCAAAAATCCAAACGATCGAGGATGTGTCGCAGACCCAAGCTGCCCCCACCTCAAACCTGTGCTGCCCTGACAGTCCCAAGGGAACCCTACAAACTGACATCAGGAACCTGGGCTGGCCACTTTTCTCTCCCAAGGAAAAAGGCTGATCTTTGCCTCCAGGGGCCTGTGGCCCTGAGTGGCCGGACACCTCCAAAAATCCAAACGATCGAGGATGTGTCGCAGACCCAAGCTGCCCCCAGCTCAAACCTGTGCTGCCCTGACAGTCCCAAGGGAACCCTACAAACTGACATCAGGAACCTGGGCTGGCCACTTTTCTTTCCCAGGGAAAAGGACCAGTCTTTGTTTCGAGGGGCCTGTGGCCCTGAGTGGCCGGACACCTCCAAAAATCCAAACGATCGAAGATGTGTCGCAGACCCAAGCTGCCCCCAGCTCAAACCTGTGCTGCCCTGACAGTCCCAAGGGAACCCTACAAACTGACATCAGGAACCTGGGCTGGCCACTTTTCTTTCCCAAGTAAAAAGGCTGATCTTTGCCTCCAGGGGCCTGTGGCCCTGAGTGGCCGGACACCTCCAAAAATCCAAACGATCGAAGATGTGTCGCAGAACCAAGCTGCCCCCACCTCAAACCTGTGCTGCCCTGACAGTCCCAAGGGAACCCTACAAACTGACATCAGGAACCTGGGCTAGCCACTTTTCTTTCAAAGGGAAATGGACCGGTCTGTGTCTCCAGGGGCCTGTGGCCCTGAAGTGGCCGGACACCTCCAAAAATCCAAACGATCGAAGATGTGTCGCAGAACCAAGCTGCCCCCACCTCAAACCTGTGCTGCCCTGACAGTCCCAAGGGAACCCTACAAACTGACATCAGGAACCTGGGTTGGCCACTTTTCTTTCCCAAGGAAAAAGGCTGATTTTTGCCTCCAGGGGAATGTGGCCCTGAGTGGCCAGACACCTCCAAAAATCCAAACGATCGAAGATGTGTCGCAGACTCGAGCTGCCCCCACCTCAAACCTGTGCTACCCTGACAGTCCCAAGGGAACCCTACAAACTGACATCAGGAGCCTGGGCTGGCCACTTTTCTTTCCCAGGGAAAAGGACCGGTCTGTGTCTCCAGGGGCTTGTGGCCCTGAAGTGGACAGACACCTCCAAAAATCCAAACGATCGAAGATGTGTCGCAGACCCAAGCTGCCCCCACCTCAAACCTGTGCTGCCCTGACAGTCCCAAGGGAACCCTACAAACTGACATCAGGAACCTGGGCTGGCCACTTTTCTTTCCCAAGGAAAAAGGCTGATCTTTGCCTCCAGAGGGCCGTGGCCCTGAAGTGGCCGGACACCTCCAAAAATCCAAACGATTGAAGATGTGTCGCAGACCCAAGCTGCCCCCAGCTCAAACCTGTGCTGCCCTGACAGTCCCAAGGGAACCCTACAAACTGACATCAGGAACCTGGGCTGGCCACTTTTCTTTCCCAGGGAAAAGGACCGGTCTGTGTCTCCAGGGGCCTGTGGCCCTAAGTGGCCGGACACCTCCAAAAATCTAAACGATCGAAGATGTGTCGCAGACCCAAGCTGCCCCCACCGCAAACCTGTGCTGCCCTGACAGTCCCAAGGGAACCCTACAAACTGACATCAGGAACCTGGGCTGGCCACTTTTCTTTCCCAAGGAAAATGGCTGATCTTTGCCTCCAGGGGCCTGTGGCCCTGACTGGCCGGACACCTCCAAAAATCCAAACGATCGAGGATGTGTCGCAGACCCAAGCTGCCCCCACCTCAAACCTGTGCTGCCCTGACAGTCCCAAGGGAGCCCTGCAAACTGACATCAGGAACCTGGGCTGGCCACTTTTCTTTCCCAGGGAAAAGGACCGGTCTTTGTCTCCAGGGGCCTGTGGCCCTGAAGTGGCCGGACACCTCCAAAAATCCAAACGATCGAAGATGTGTCGCAGACCCAAGCTGCCCCCACCTCAAACCTGTGCTGCCCTGACAGTCCCAAGGGAACCCTACAAACTGACATCAGGAACCTGGGTTGGCCACTTTTCTTTCCCAGGGAAAAAGGCTGATCTTTGCCTCCAGGGGAATGTGGCCCTGAGTGGCCAGACACCTCCAAAAATCCAAACGATCGAAGATGTGTCGCAGACCCAAGCTGCCCCCACCTCAAACCTGTGCTGCCCTGACAGTCCCAAGGGAACCCTACAAACTGACATCAGGAACCTGGGCTAGCCACTTTTCTTTCAAAGGGAAAAGGACCGGTCTGTGTCTCCAGGGGCCTGTGGCCCTGAATTGGCCGGACACCTCCAAAAATCCAAACGATCGAAGATGTGTCGCAGAACCAAGCTGCCCCCACCTCAAACCTGTGCTGCCCTGACAGTCCCAAGGGAACCCTACAAACTGACATCAGGAACCTGGGTTGGCCACTTTTCTTTCCCAAGGAAAAAGGCTGATTTTTGCCTCCAGGGGAATGTGGCCCTGAGTGGCCAGACACCTCCAAAAATCCAAACGATCGAAGATGTGTCGCAGACCCAAGCTGCCCCCACCTCAAACCTGTGCTGCCCTGACAGTCCCAAGGGAACCCTACAAACTGACATCAGGAGCCTGGGCTGGCCACTTTTCTTTCCCAGGGAAAAGGACCGGTCTGTGTCTCCAGGGGCCTGTGGCCCTGAAGTGGCCGGACACCTCCAAAAATCCAAACGATCGAAGATGTGTCGCAGACCCAAGCTGCCCCCACCTCAAACCTGTGCTGCCCTGACAGTCCCAAGGGAACCCTACAAACTGACATCAGGAACCTGGGCTGGCCACTTTTCTTTCCCAAGGAAAAAGGCTGATCTTTGCCTCCAGGGGACTGTGGCCCTGAGTGGCCAGACACCTCCAAAAATCCAAACGATCGAAGATGTGTCGCAGACCCAAGCTGCCCCCACCTCAAACCTGTGCTGCCCTGACAGCCCCAAGGGAACCCTACAAACTGACATCAGGAACCTGGGCTGGCCACTTTTCTTTCCCAGGGAAAAGCACCGGTCTGTGTCTCCAGGGGCCTGTGGCCCTGAAGTGGCCGGACACCTCCAAAAATCCAAACGATCGAAGATGTGTCGCAGACCCAAGCTGCCCCCACCTCAAACCTGTGCTGCCCTGACAGTCCCAAGGGAACCCTACAAACTGACATCAGGAACCTGGGCTAGCCACTTTTCTTTCAAAGGGAAAAGGACCGGTCTGTGTCTCCAGGGGCCTGTGGCCCTGAATTGGCCGGACACCTCCAAAAATCCAAACGATCGAAGATGTGTCGCAGAACCAAGCTGCCCCCACCTCAAACCTGTGCTGCCCTGACAGTCCCAAGGGAACCCTACAAACTGACATCAGGAACCTGGGTTGGCCACTTTTCTTTCCCAAGGAAAAAGGCTGATTTTTGCCTCCAGGGGAATGTGGCCCTGAGTGGCCAGACACCTCCAAAAATCCAAACGATCGAAGATGTGTCGCAGACCCAAGCTGCCCCCACCTCAAACCTGTGCTGCCCTGACAGTCCCAAGGGAACCCTACAAACTGACATCAGGAGCCTGGGCTGGCCACTTTTCTTTCCCAGGGAAAAGGACCGGTCTGTGTCTCCAGGGGCCTGTGGCCCTGAAGTGGCCGGACACCTCCAAAAATCCAAACGATCGAAGATGTGTCGCAGACCCAAGCTGCCCCCACCTCAAACCTGTGCTGCCCTGACAGTCCCAAGGGAACCCTACAAACTGACATCAGGAACCTGGGCTGGCCACTTTTCTTTCCCAAGGAAAAAGGCTGATCTTTGCCTCCAGGGGACTGTGGCCCTGAGTGGCCAGACACCTCCAAAAATCCAAACGATCGAAGATGTGTCGCAGACCCAAGCTGCCCCCACCTCAAACCTGTGCTGCCCTGACAGCCCCAAGGGAACCCTACAAACTGACATCAGGAACCTGGGCTGGCCACTTTTCTTTCCCAGGGAAAAGCACCGGTCTGTGTCTCCAGGGGCCTGTGGCCCTGAAGTGGCCGGACACCTCCAAAAATCCAAACGATCGAAGATGTGTCGCAGACCCAAGCTGCCCCCACCTCAAACCTGTGCTGCCCTGACAGTCCCAAGGGAACCCTACAAACTGATATCAGGAACCTGGGCTGGCCATTTTTCTTTCCCAGGAAAAAGGACCGGTCTGTGTCTCCAGGGGCCTGTGGCCCTGAAGTGGCCAGACACCTCCAAAAATCCAAACGATCGAAGATGTGTCGCAGACCCAAGCTGCCCCCACCTCAAACCTGTGCTGCCCTGACAGTCCCAAGGGAACCCTACAAACTGACATCAGGAACCTGGGTTGGCCACTTTTCTTTCCCAAGGAAAAAGGCTGATCTTTGCCTCCAGGGGCCTGTGGCCCTGAAGTGGCCGGACACCTCCAAAAATCCAAACGATCGAAGATGTGTCGCAGACCCAAGCTGCCCCCACCTCAAACCTGTGCTGTCCTCACAGTCCCAAGGGAACCCTACAAACTGACATCAGGAACCTGGGCTGGCCACTTTTCTTTCCCAGGGAAAAGGACCGGTCTGTGTCTCCAGGGGCCTGTGGCCCTGAGTGGCCAGACACCTCCAAAAATCCAAACGATCGAAGATGTGTCGCAGACCCAAGCTCCCCCCACCGTAAACCTGTGCTGCCCTGACAGTCCCAAGGGAACCCTACAAACTGACATCAGGAACCTGGGCTGGCCACTTTTCTTTCCCAGGGAAAAGGACCGGTCTGTGTCTCCAGGGGCCTGTGGCCCTGAAGTGGCCGGACACCTCCAAAAATCCACACGATCGAAGATGTGTCGCAGACCCAAGCTGCCCCCACCTCAAACCTGTGCTGCCCTGACAGTCCCAAGGGAACCCTACAAACTGACATCAGGAACCTGGGTTGGCCACTTTTCTTTCCCAAGGAAAAAGGCTGATTTTTGCCTCCAGGGGAATGTGGCCCTGAGTGGCCAGACACCTCCAAAAATCCAAACGATCGAAGATGTGTCGCAGACCCAAGCTGCCCCCACCTCAAACCTGTGCTGCCCTGACAGTCCCAAGGGAACCCTACAAACTGACATCAGGAGCCTGGGCTGGCCACTTTTCTTTCCCAGGGAAAAGGACCGGTCTGTGTCTCCAGGGGCCTGTGGCCCTGAAGTGGCCGGACACCTCCAAAAATCCAAACGATCGAAGATGTGTCGCAGACCCAAGCTGCCCCCACCTCAAACCTGTGCTGCCCTGACAGTCCCAAGGGAACCCTACAAACTGACATCAGGAACCTGGGCTGGCCACTTTTCTTTCCCAAGGAAAAAGGCTGATCTTTGCCTCCAGGGGACTGTGGCCCTGAGTGGCCAGACACCTCCAAAAATCCAAACGATCGAAGATGTGTCGCAGACCCAAGCTGCCCCCAGCTCAAACCTGTGCTGCCCTGACAGCCCCAAGGGAACCCTACAAACTGACATCAGGAACCTGGGCTGGCCACTTTTCTTTCCCAGGGAAAAGCACCGGTCTGTGTCTCCAGGGGCCTGTGGCCCTGAAGTGGCCGGACACCTCCAAAAATCCAAACGATCGAAGATGTGTCGCAGACCCAAGCTGCCCCCACCTCAAACCTGTGCTGCCCTGACAGTCCCAAGGGAACCCTACAAACTGATATCAGGAACCTGGGCTGGCCATTTTTCTTTCCCAGGAAAAAGGACCGGTCTGTGTCTCCAGGGGCCTGTGGCCCTGAAGTGGCCAGACACCTCCAAAAATCCAAACGATCGAAGATGTGTCGCAGACCCAAGCTGCCCCCACCTCAAACCTGTGCTGCCCTGACAGTCCCAAGGGAACCCTACAAACTGACATCAGGAACCTGGGTTGGCCACTTTTCTTTCCCAAGGAAAAAGGCTGATCTTTGCCTCCAGGGGCCTGTGGCCCTGAAGTGGCCGGACACCTCCAAAAATCCAAACGATCGAAGATGTGTCGCAGACCCAAGCTGCCCCCACCTCAAACCTGTGCTGTCCTCACAGTCCCAAGGGAACCCTACAAACTGACATCAGGAACCTGGGCTGGCCACTTTTCTTTCCCAGGGAAAAGGACCGGTCTGTGTCTCCAGGGGCCTGTGGCCCTGAGTGGCCAGACACCTCCAAAAATCCAAACGATCGAAGATGTGTCGCAGACCCAAGCTCCCCCCACCGTAAACCTGTGCTGCCCTGACAGTCCCAAGGGAACCCTACAAACTGACATCAGGAACCTGGGCTGGCCACTTTTCTTTCCCAGGGAAAAGGACCGGTCTGTGTCTCCAGGGGCCTGTGGCCCTGAAGTGGCCGGACATCTCCAAAAATCCACACGATCGAAGATGTGTCGCAGACCCAAGCTGCCCCCACCTCAAACCTGTGCTGCCCTGACAGTCCCAAGGGAACCCTACAAACTGACATCAGGAACCTGGGCTGGCCACTTTTCTTTCCCAACGAAAAAGGCTGATCTTTGCCTCCAGGGGCCTGTGGCCCTGAGTGGCCAGACACCTCCAAAAATCCAAACGATCGAAGATGTGTCGCAGACCCAAGCTGCCCCCACCTCAAACCTGTGCTGCCCTGACAGTCCCAAGGGAACCCTACAAACTGACATCAGGAGCCTGGGCTGGCCACTTTTCTTTCCCAAAGAAAAAGGCTGATTTTTGCCTCCAGGGGCCTGTGGCCCTGAGTGGCCGGACACCTCCAAAAATCCAAACGATCGAAGATGTGTCCCAGACCCAGGCTGCCCCTTCCTCAAACCTGTGCTGCCCTGACAGTCCCAAGGGAACCCTACAAACTGACATCAGGAACCTGGGCTGGCCACTTTTCTTTCCCAGGGAAAAGGACCGGTCTGTGTCTCCAGGGGCCTGTGGCCCTGAGGTGGCCGGACACCTCTAAAAATCCAAACAATCGAAGATGTGTCGCAGACCCAAGCTGCCCCCACCTCAAACCTGTGCTGCCCTGACAGTCCCAAGGGAACCCTACAAACTGACATCAGGAACCTGGGCTGGCCACTTTTCTTTCAAAGGGAAAAGGACCGGTCTGTGTCTCCAGGGGCCTGTGGCCCTAAGTGGCCGGACACCTCCAAAAATCCAAACGATCGAAGATGTGTCGCAGAACCAAGCTGCCCCCACCTCAAACCTGTGCTGCCCTGACAGTCCCAAGGGAACCCTACAAACTGACATCAGGAGCCTGGGCTGGCCACTTTTCTTTCCCAAAGAAAAAGGCTGATTTTTGCCTCCAGGGGCCTGTGGCCCTGAGTGGCCAGACACCTCCAAAAATCCAAACGATCGAAGATATGTCGCAGACCCAAGCTGCCCCCACCTCAAACCTGTGCTGTCCTGACAGTCCCAAGGGAACCCTACAAACTGACATCAGGAGCCTGGGCTGGCCACTTTTCTTTCCCAGGGAAAAGGACCGGTCTGTGTCTCCAGGGGCCTGTGGCCCTGAAGTGGCCGGACACCTCTAAAAACCCAAACGCCCGAAGGTGTGTCGCAGACCCAAGCTGCCCCCACCTCAAACCTGTGCTGCCCTGACAGTCCCAAGGGAACCCTACAAACTGACATCAGGAACCTGGGCTGGCCACTTTTCTTTCCCAAGGAAAAAGGCTGATCTTTGCCTCCAGGGGCCTGTGGCCCTGAAGTGGCCAGACACCTCCAAAAATCCAAACGATGGAAGATGTGTCGCAGACCCAAGCTGCCCCCAGCTCAAACCTGTGCTGCCCTGACAGTCCCAAGGGAACCCTACAAACTGACATCAGGAACCTGGGCTGGCCACTTCTCTTTCCCAGGGAAAAGGACCAGTCTGTGTCTCCAGGGGCCTGTGGCCCTGAAGTGGCCGGACACCTCCAAAAATCCAAACGACCGAAGGTGTGTCGCAGACCCAAGCTGCCCCCACCTCAAACCTGTGCTGCCCTGACAGTCCCAAGGGAACCCTACAAACTGACATCAGGAACCTGGGCTGGCCACTTTTCTTTCCCAGGAAAAAGGACCGGTCTGTGTCTCCAGGGGCCTGTGGCCCTGAAGTGGCCGGACACCTCTAAAAATCCAAACGATCGAAGGTGTGTCGCAGACCCAAGCTGCCCCCACCTCAAACCTGTGCTGCCCTGACAGTCCCAAGGGAACCCTACAAACTGACATCAGGAATCTGGGCTGGCCACTTTTCTTTCCCAAGGAAAAAGGACCGGTCTGTGTCTCCAGGGGCCTGTGGCCCTGAAGTGGCCGGACACCTCCAAAAATCCAAACCATCGAAGATGTGTTGCAGACCAAAGCTGCCCCTTCCTCAAACCTGTGCTGCCCTGACAGTCCCAAGGGAACCCTACAAACTGACATCAGGAACCTGGGCTGGCCTCTTTTCTTTCCCAGGGAAAAGGACCGGTCTGTGTCTCCAGGGGCCTGTGGCCCTAAGTGGCCGGACACCTCCAAAAATCCAAATGATAGAAGATGTGTCACAGACCCAAGCTGCCCCGTCCTCAAACCTGTGCTGCCCTGACAGTCCCAAGGGAACCCTACAAACTGACATCAGGAACCTGGGCTGGCCACTTTTCTTTCCCAAGGAAAAAGGCTGATCTTTGCCTCCAGGGGACTGTGGCCCTGAGTGGCCAGACACCTCCAAAAATCCAAACGATCGACGATGTGTCGCAGACCCAAGCTGCCCCCACCTCAAACCTGTGCTGCCCTGACAGTCCCAAGGGAACCCTACAAACTGACATCAGGAACCTGGGCTGGCCACTTTTCTTTCAAAGGGAAAAGGACCGGTCTGTGTCTCCAGGGACCTGTGGCCCTGAAGTGGCCGGACACCTCCAAAAATCCAAACGATCGAAGATGTGTGGCAGACCCAAGCTGCCCCCACCTCAAACCTGTGCTGCCCTGACAGTCCCAAGGGAACCCTACAAACTGACATCAGGAGCCTGGGCTGGCCACTTTTCTTTCCCAAGGAAAAAGGCTGATCTTTGCCTCCAGGGGCCTGTGGACCTGAGTGGCCGGACACCTCCAAAAATCCAAACGATCGAAGATATGTTGCAGACCCAAGCTGCCCCCACCTCAAACCTGTGCTGCCCTGACAGTCCCAAGGGAACCCTACAAACTGACATCAGGAACCTGGGCTGGCCACTTTTCTTTCCCAGGGAAAAGGACCGATCTGTGTCTCCAGGGGTCTGTGGCCCTGAAGTGGCCGGACACCTCCAAAAATCCAAACGATCGAAGATGTGTCGCAGACCCAAGCTGCCCCCACCTCAAACCTGTGCTGCCCTGACAGTCCCAAGGGAACCCTACAAACTGACATCAGGAACCTGGGCTGGCCACTTTTCTTTCCCAAGGAAAAAGGCTGATCTTTGCCTCCAGGGGCCTCTGGCCCTGAAGTGGCCGGACACCTCTAAAAATCCAAACGATCGAAGATGTGTTGCAGACCCAAGCTGCCCCCACCTCAAACCTGTGCTGCCCTGACAGTCCCAAGGGAACCCTACAAACTGACATCAGGAACCTGGGCTGGCCACTTTTCTTTCCCAGGGAAAAAGGCTGATCTTTGCGTCCAGGGGCCTGTGGCCCTGAGTGGCCGGACACCTCCAAAAATCCAAACAATCGAAGATGTGTCGCAGACCCAAGCTGCCCCTTCCTCAAACCTGTGCTGCCCTGACAGTCCCAAGAGAACCCTACAAACTGACATCAGGAACCTGGGCTGGCCACTTTTCTTTCCCAGGGAAAAGGACCGGTCTGTGTCTCCAGGGGCCTGTAGCACTGAAGTGGCCAGACACCTCCAAAAATCCAAACGATCGAAGATGTGTCGCAGACCCAAGCTGCCCCCAGCTCAAACCTGTGCTGCCCTGACAATCCCAAGGGAACCCTACAAACTGACATCAGGAACCTGGGCTGACCACTTTTCTTTCCCAAGGAAAAATGCTGATCTTTGCCTCCAGGGGACTGTGGCCCTGAGTGGCCGGACACCTCCAAAAATCCAAACGACCGAAGGTGTGTCGCAGACCCAAGCTGCCCCCACCTCAAACCTGTGCTGCCCTGACAGTCCCAAGGGAACCCTACAAACTGACATCAGGAACCTGGGCTGGCCACTTTTCTTTCCCAAGGAAAAAGGCTGATCTTTGCCTCCAGGGGCCTGTGGACCTGAGTGGCCGGACACCTCCAAAAATCCAAACGATCGAAGATATGTTGCAGACCCAAGCTGCCCCCACCTCAAACCTGTGCTGCCCTGACAGTCCCAAGGGAACCCTACAAACTGACATCAGGAACCTGGGCTGGCCACTTTTCTTTCCCAAGGAAAAAGGCTGATCTTTGCCTCCAGGGGCCTGTGGCCCTGAGTGGCCGGACACCTCCAAAAATCCAAACGATCGAAGATGTGTCGCAGACCCAAGCTGCCCCGTCCTCAAACCTGTGCTGCCCTGACAGTCCCAAGGGAACCCTACAAACTGACATCAGGAACCTGGGCTGGCCACTTTTCTTTCCCAAGGAAAAAGGCTGATCTTTGCCTCCAGGGGCCTGTGGCCCTGAGTGGCCGGACACCTCCAAAAATCCAAACGATCGAAGATGTGTCGCAGACCCAAGCTGCCCCGTCCTCAAACCTGTGCTGCCCTGACAGTCCCAAGGGAACCCTACAAACTGACATCAGGAACCTGGGCTGGCCACTTTTCTTTCCCAAGGAAAAAGGCTGATCTTTGCCTCCAGGGGCCTCTGGCCCTGAAGTGGCCGGACACCTCTAAAAATCCAAACGATCGAAGATGTGTTGCAGACACAAGCTGCCCCCACCTCAAACCTGTGCTGCCCTGACAGTCCCAAGGGAACCCTACAAACTGACATCAGGAACCTGGGCTGGCCACTTTTCTTTCCCAGGGAAAAAGGCTGATCTTTGCCTCCAGGGGCCTGTGGCCCTGAGTGGCCGGACACCTCCAAAAATCCAAACGATCGAAGATGTGTCGCAGACCCAAGCTGCCCCTTCCTCAAACCTGTGCTGCCCTGACAGTCCCAAGAGAACCCTACAAACTGACATCAGGAACCTGGGCTGGCCACTTTTCTTTCCCAGGGAAAAGGACCGGTCTGTGTCTCCAGGGGCCTGTAGCACTGAAGTGGCCAGACACCTCCAAAAATCCAAACGATCGAAGATGTGTCGCAGACCCAAGCTGCCCCCAGCTCAAACCTGTGCTGCCCTGACAGTCCCAAGGGAACCCTACAAACTGACATCAGGAGCCTGGGCTGGCCACTTTTCTTTCCCAAGGAAAAAGGCTGATCTTTGCCTCCAGGGGCCTGTGGACCTGAGTGGCCGGACACCTCCAAAAATCCAAACGATCGAAGATATGTTGCAGACCCAAGCTGCCCCCACCTCAAACCTGTGCTGCCCTGACAGTCCCAAGGGAACCCTACAAACTGACATCAGGAACCTGGGCTGGCCACTTTTCTTTCCCAAGGAAAAAGGCTGATCTTTGCCTCCAGGGGACTGTGGCCCTGAGTGGCCAGACACCTCCAAAAATCCAAACGATCGACGATGTGTCGCAGACCCAAGCTGCCCCCACCTCAAACCTGTGCTGCCCTGACAGTCCCAAGGGAACCCTACAAACTGACATCAGGAACCTGGGCTGGCCACTTTTCTTTCAAAGGGAAAAGGACCGGTCTGTGTCTCCAGGGGCCTGTGGCCCTGAAGTGGCCAGACACCTCCAAAAATCCAAACGATCGAAGATGTGTCGCAGACCCAAGCTGCCCCCACCTCAAACCTGTGCTGCCCTGACAGTCCCAAGGGAACCCTACAAACTGACATCAGGAACCTGGGCTGGCCACTTTTCTTTCCCAGGGAAATGGGCCGCTCTTTATCTCCAGGGGCCTGTGGCCCTGAGTGGCCGGCCGCCTCCAAAAATCCAAACGATCGAGGATGTGTCGCAGACCCAAGCTGCCCCCACCTCAAACCTGTGCTGCCCTGACAGTCCCAAGGGAGCCCTGCAAACTGACAGCAGGAACCTGGGCTGCTGAATGTTCTTTCACAAGGTTTATATCTCTCGTTTGTGACCAGGGTCCGGCACTCCCCCTGGGGCGTCAGGCCCTGGGCGTCCTTTTCCCTCCTCCATTTCGAAACCGTGCATGATTTTTCCGAGACCCCATCTGCCACCCCCAAATACTCAGGGGATTTTTTTTTCCTGAATGCCTCTTGGGAACTGACTGTAGAAAACTTGGTGCTTGATTTTTTCTCTGCTGGATTTCTCCTTGAGAAAGCTGCCAGCATGTAGCCCTTACCACCACCACTTCGATGGGCCCAGAAATCACAACCTTCAGACCATCAGCATGGGACCCTGCCCACTGCCCCTCCAGTGGCACGTTTCCAAAGCATTGCACTACATTCCAGTAATACTCTGCATTTCCAGCGGGCAGCCTGTCTGACCCTCATCCTGACCCTAAAAATGCACTAAGGAATTCTAAAACAGCCTTTAGGAAGGTGTAACAATACCCTAAAAGACACCAGACAAGTCCTAAAAAGCCTTCCAAAATCCCCTAAATATTCCTAACAGTCCTGCAAAAACACTCAAGGAAACCTGCTCAGCCTCCAAACCCTTCCTGTTGCTCTCTAGCCCACAGATGTCATCCCTACCTTTCTCCAGGGGGTCCTGTTGTCCTCTGAGGGTTCTGTCGTTGTCCTGGTGTGACGGTCACTGCCTTGTCCTAGAGGGAGCGTTCCGGTGTGCTCTCGCTGTTAGGGTTGCTGTGTGGTGCTGCTGCTGGCAGGGCTGAAAAGGGAAAAGGCTCTTGTTAGGGGGGCTGCTTAGGCTGAGGTTAGGGCTGGGGGGAGAGGTGGTGCTCCTGTACCCTAACTTGCCTCCTAAGCTGTACCCTGTAGCCCTGATCTCCACTGCACTGTCCAGCCCTCAAGCCCTCGCCCTTTACCCCTCAACCTCTCCCTCTGCCCCCCAGCCCTCAGGCTCTGTGTGTCACCCTCGAGACCCCCTTTGCCCCTCAAGCCCCCTCTCAGCTGCCCCTCAGCTCCTGTGCGTCACCCTTAACCCCTCTCCTTTGCCCCTCAGCCCCCAGCTTCTCCGCGTCACGCTCCAGCTGCCCCTGCCCCCCTCAGCATCTCTCTGTCACCCACTGTCCCCTCTCCCTGTGCCTCCCTCAGCTCCCAGCCTCTGTCACCCTCAAGCCCCCACAGTGCCCCTCAGCCTCTATGTGCTGTGCCATGAAAAAACATAAAATTTCCCTAAAAACCCCTCATCTTCAAAATGTTCTAAAAGCCCCACAAAAACATAAAAATAGCCTCAGAATACCCTTAAAATACAAGAAAAATACCCTACTTTTAAAAAAACCCTAAAACACACCTAAATATCCCTAAAAAACCTTTAAGAAATCCCTCAATATTCCTAAAAGAGCTCTAAAAATACCCCAAAAATACTTAAAATGCCCTGATAAGACCCTAAGAAAACCTAAAAGTTCCCTCAAAAGACCTAAAAATACCCTAGTCCTAAGAGTCCTCCACATACCCTCAATAGTCCTAAAAAAGCCCTAAAATTTTTAAATAGTCCTAAAAAAGCCCCAAGAACACCCAACCCCCCCCCCAAATATTCTAATTAGCAGTGAGAAAGCCCTTAAAATACCCTAAAAAAATCTTTTAAAAGCCCTGAAAAAGGTCTAAAAGTATCCTAAATAGTCACAGAAAATTCCTAAAACGCTCCTGTGAAAAAAAACCCTAAAATATCTTTTAAAAGCCCTAAAAAAACCCTAAAGAAGTGCTCAGTCCCCAACCTTCACCAGTCACTCTCTAGCCAGCAAACATCATCCCTACCTTTTCATTAGGGTCACTGCCTGCAGCTGCTGGGAGGGTTCTGGGGCTGTCCCAGCATTAGGGTCACTGCCTGCAGCTGCTGTTGAGGAACACTGGTGTTCTAGGGGTGTGTTTAGGGTGAGCTTAGGGTTGGGGTGAGGGCTGCTGCTGTACCCTAACCCTTCCTGGTACCCCGTGCCCTGTCCTTTGTACCCCTAACCCTCAGGGTCAGCTCTCCACCTGTCAAGTCCCCCCCTTTTTGCCCCTCAGCCCGCAATGTCTGTGTGTCACCCCAAGCCCCCCGACACTGTCCTGTGGCCCCCTAACCTCCACCGTGCACTTTCCACCCTTGTAGGGGTGGTTTTAAGGGTGAGATTAAGGGTGCTGTGAGGGCTGGTTCACCTGTCACCCTCAGGCACCCCCCCACTTTGTCCCTCAGGACAGCCCCTGCCTCTCAGCCTCCTTGTGTCACCCTCAGGTTCCCACCGCAGCCTCTCAGCGTCTCTCTGCCACCCTGGAGCCCCCCTTTTTGACTCCTAAAGACCCCTTCTGCCTCTCAGCTGCCCCCATGTTCTGTGTCACCCTCCAGCCCCCTCCCCTCAGCCCCAGCTGCCTTTGTGACACCGCGCGGCCCACAGACGCCGTCCCTGCCTGTTTTCTTTGGGTGTTGTCCTGCTGCGAGGGCCGCACTATCCCCACGAGTCCGGGCTCCCATGTCCTGCTGCAGGGAGTCACAACTGGGCGGTGGAAGGAGGGAGGGATGGGGCAGGGGCGGAATGGGGAGGGGTGAAGGGTGGAGAGAGACTGGGGATGGGATGGGCTGGAAGTACATGTAGGGTGAGGGGTGGAGACGGGGACAGAGCAGAACAGGGCAGGGGGGAAGAGGGACATTTGGAGGGGGCAGTCCACATATCCCAGACCAAAGCTGCAGCAAAATACAATTTTAGTGGACAGGGCAAAGCCAAACACCACCTGCAAACTGACATCAGGAACCAGGGCTGGCCACTTTTCTTTCCCAAGGAAAAGGGCATGTCAGGGCCACAGACCCCTGGAAGCAAAGATCAGCCTTTTTCCCTGGGAAAGAAAAGTGGCCAGCCCAGGTTCCTGATGTCAGTTTGTAGGGTTCCCTTGGGACTGTCAGGGCAGCACAGGTTTGAGGTGGGGGCAGCTTGGGTCTGCCACACATCTTCGATCGTTTGGATTTTTGGAGGTGTCCGGCCACTCAGGGCCACAGGCCCCTGGAGGCAAAGATCAGCCTTTTTCCTTGGGAAAGAAATGTGGCCAGCCCAGGTTCTTAATGTCAGTTTGTAGGGTTCCCTTGGGACTGTCAGGGCAGCACAGGTTTGAGGTGGGGGCAGCTTGGGTCTGCGACACATCCTCAATCGTTCGGAATTTTTGGACGTAGCCAGCCACTGAGAGCTACAGGCCCAAGGAAAAAAAGATCAGCTTTTTTCCTTTGGAAAGAAAAGTGGCCACCCCAGCTTCTTAATATCAGTTTGTAGGGTTCCCTTGGGACTGTCAGGGCAGCACAGGTTTGCGGTGGGGGCAGCTTGGGTCTGCGACACATCTTCGATCGTCTGGATTTTTGGAGGTGTCCAGCCACTCAGGGCCACAGGCCCCTGGAGGCAAAGATCAGCCTTTTTCCTTGGGAAAGAAAAGTGACCAGCCCAGGTTCCTGATGCCAGTTTGTAGGGCTCCCTTGGGACTGTCAGGGCAGCACAGGTTTGAGGTGGGGGCAGCTTGAGTCTGTGACACATCTTCGATCGTTTGGATTTTTGGAGGTGTCTGGCCACTCAGGGCCACAGGCCCCTGGAGACAAAGACCGGTCCTTTTCCCTGGGAAAGAAAAGTGGCCAGCCCAGGTTCTTAATGTCAGTTTGTAGGGTTCCCTTGGGACTGTCAGGGCAGCACAGGTTTGAGGTGGGGGCAGCTTGGGTCTGCGACACATCCTCGATCGTTCGGATTTTGGGACGCAGCCCGCCACTGAGGGCCTAAGCCTAAACCCTAAACCCAAACCCTCACCCCTAACCCTACAAGATGGTGGCACCCCTGTGGTCACATGATGGGGAGTAAAATGGCAGCACCTGTGTGGTCATGTGGCAGGGAGCAAGATGGTTGCGCCCATAGGGTCACGTGATCGGGAGCAAGGTGGCGGTGTCTACATGGTGGGGGTGATGTGGGTAGTGGGTATTGTAATGTGCCAGGTGGAGCACTAATTAGGGGTTGTATAGGTATATATAAAAAAGAAGAAAAACTATATGTCCGGTGCAGCAGTAGAAAGTTTCAGGCTCCCGGGGAGTAAATTCTTTTTTTTTTTAATAATTATTTAAAGTTTGTTTTTTATTTTACTCCCAGGGAGCCTGAAAGTTTCTACTGCTGCTTTTTGAAAGCTAGAAAGGGAAACAAAGTTAGAAATGAAAAGATGGAAAGAAAGAAAAAGACAGACTTAAGAGAGGACTTAAGAGAGGACTTAAGAGAGGACTTAAGAGAGCACTTAAGAGAGGACTTAAGAGAGCACTTAAGAGAGCACTTAAGAGAGCACTTAAGAGAGGACTTAAGAGAGGACTTAAGAGAGGACTTAAGAGAGCACTTAAGAGAGCACTTAAGAGAGCACTTAAGAGAGCACTTAAGAGAGCACTTAAGAGAGCACTTAAGAGAGCACTTAAGAGAGGACTTAAGAGAGGACTTAAGAGAGGACTTAAGAGAGCACTTAAGAGAGGACTTAAGAGAGGACTTAAGAGAGCACTTAAGAGAGGACTTAAGAGAGCACTTAAGAGAGCACTTAAGAGAGCACTTAAGAGAGGACGTAAGAGACGACTTAAGAGAGGACTTAAGAGACGAAAAGAAATAGGAAAAGAATTGCAAAGAGTAAAAAAATGAGAAGGGTTACAGTGAAAAAGAAAGAGGGTGAGAGTGAAAAAGAGGACAAAAGAATAGAGAAAAAAAAAAGAGAAGCTGGAGAGAAAAAGAAATAAAGAGTAAAAGCATCAACTACAGAGAAAAATAAATAGTTAGAAATAGTGAAACAGAGAAACAGAAGAAAAGACATACAGGGAAATAGAGAAGCAGAGAGAGAGAGAGTTAGAAACAGTGAGAAACAGAAACAAAGTTAGGGACAGACAGAAATGACGTGTCAGAAAGAAAACTAAGAGAAGAAGCAAAGGAAGAAATGCAGTGGGGAAGAAAAAAATAACTAAACCACACCAAAAAAACACAGGAGCCAAAGGGGGAGGGGGAGGGAGCGGGGGGCATCATTATTAGGGTTGATTCAACTTCATTGAATATTTTTTTTTATTTACACGACAGCAAAACACATGGAAATTATGTATACAAATGGGAACCCTACAAACTGACATCAGGAGCCTGGGCTGGCCACTTTTCTTTCCCAGGGAAAAGGACTGGTCTGTATCTCCAGGGGCCTGTGGCCCTAAGTGGCCGGACACCTCCAAAAATCCAAACGATCGAAGATGTGTCGCAGACCCAAGCTGCCCCCACCGCAAACCTGTGCTGCCCTGACAGTCCCAAGGGAACCCTACAAACTGACATCAGGAACCTGGGCTGGCCACTTTTCTTTCCCAAGGAAAATGGCTGATCTTTGCCTCCAGGGGCCTGTGGCCCTGAGTGGCCGGACACCTCCAAAAATCCAAACGATCGAAGATGTGTCGCAGACCCAAGCTGCCCCCACCTCAAACCTGTGCTGCCCTGACAGTCCCAAGGGAACCCTACAAACTGACATCAGGAACCTGGGCTGGCCACTTTTCTTTCCCAGGGAAAAGGACCAGTCTTTGTCTCCAGGGGCCTGTGGCCCTGAAGTGGCCGGACACCTCCAAAAATCCAAACGATCGAAGATGTGTCGCAGACCCAAGCTGCCCCCACCTCAAACCTGTGCTGCCCTGACAGTCCCAAGGGAACCCTACAAACTGACATCAGGAACCTGGGCTGGCCACTTTTCTTTCCCAAGGAAAAAGGACCGGTCTTTGTCTCCAGGGGCCTGTGACATTGAGTGGCCCGACACCTCCAAAAATCCAAACGATCGAAGATGTGTCGCAGACCCAAGCTGCCCCCACCTCAAACCTGTGCTGCCCTGACAGTCCCAAGGGACCCCTACAAACTGACATCAGGAACCTGGGCTGGCCACTTTTCTTTCCCAGGGAAAAGGACCGGTCTTTGTCTCCAGGGGCCTGTGGCCCTGAAGTGGCCAGACACCTCCAAAGATCCAAACGATTGAAGATGTGTCGCAGACCCAAGCTGCCCCCACCTCAAACCTGTGCTGCCCTGACAGTCCCAAGGGAACCCTACAAAGTGACATCAGGAACCTGGGCTGGCCACTTTTCTTTCCCAGGGAAAAGGACCGGTCTGTGTCTCCAGGGGCCTGTGGCCCTGAAGTGGCCGGACACCTCCAAAAATCCAAACGATCGAAGATGTGTCGCAGACCCAAGCTGCCCCCACCTCAAACCTGTGCTGCCCTGACAGTCCCAAGGGAACCCTACAAACTGACATCAGGAACCTGGGCTGGCCACTTTTCTTTCCCAAGGAAAAAGGCTGATCTTTGCCTCCAGGGGCCTGTGGCCCTGAGTGGCCGGACACCTCCAAAAATCCAAACGATCGAAGATATGTCGCAGACCCAAGCTGCCCCCACCTCAAACCTGTGCTGCCCTGACAGTCCCAAGGGAACCCTACAAACTGACATCAGGAACCTGGGCTGGCCACTTTTCTTTCAAAGGGAAAAGGACCGGTCTGTGTCTCCAGGGACCTGTGGCCCTGAAGTGGCCGGACACCTCCAAAAATCCAAACGATCGAAGATGTGTGGCAGACCCAAGCTGCCCCCACCTCAAACCTGTGCTGCCCTGACAGTCCCAAGGGAACCCTACAAACTGACATCAGGAGCCTGGGCTGGCCACTTTTCTTTCCCAAGGAAAAAGGCTGATCTTTGCCTCCAGGGGCCTGTGGACCTGAGTGGCCGGACACCTCCAAAAATCCAAACGATCGAAGATATGTTGCAGACCCAAGCTGCCCCCACCTCAAACCTGTGCTGCCCTGACAGTCCCAAGGGAACCCTACAAACTGACATCAGGAACCTGGGCTGGCCACTTTTCTTTCCCAAGGAAAAAGGCTGATCTTTGCCTCCAGGGGCCTGTGGCCCTGAGTGGCCGGACACCTCCAAAAATCCAAACGATCGAAGATGTGTCGCAGACCCAAGCTGCCCCGTCCTCAAACCTGTGCTGCCCTGACAGTCCCAAGGGAACCCTACAAACTGACATCAGGAACCTGGGCTGGCCACTTTTCTTTCCCAAGGAAAAAGGACCGGTCTGTGTCTCCAGGGGCCTGTGACATTGAGTGGCCCGACACCTCCAAAAATCCAAACGATCGAAGATGTGTCGCAGACCCAAGCTGCCCCCACCTCAAACCTGTGCTGCCCTGACAGTCCCAAGGGAACCCTACAAACTGACATCAGGAACCTGGGCTGGCCACTTTTCTTTCCCAAGGAAAAAGGACCGGTCTGTGTCTCCAGGGGCCTGTGGCCCTGAACTGGCCGGACACCTCCAAAAATCCAAACGATCGAAGATGTGTCGCAGACCCAAGCTGCCCCCACCTCAAACCCGTGCTGCCCTGACAGTCCCAAGGGAACCCTACAAACTGACATCAGGAACCTGGGCTGGCCACTTTTCTTTCCCAGGGAAAAGGACTGGTCTTTGTCTCCAGGGGCCTGTGGCCCTGAAGTGGCCAGACACCTCCAAAAATCCAAACGATCGAAGATGTGTCGCAGACCCAAGCTGCCCCCACCTCAAACCTGTGCTGCCCTGACAGTCCCAAGGGAACCCTACAAACTGACATCAGGAACCTGGGCTGGCCACTTTTCTTTCCCAAGGAAAAAGACCGGTCTTTGTCTCCAGGGGCCTGTGGCCCTGAGTGGCCGGACACCTCCAAAAATCCAAACGATCGAGGATGTGTCGCAGACCCAAGCTGCCCCCACCTCAAACCTGTGCTGCCCTGACAGTCCCAAGGGAACCCTACAAACTGACATCAGGAACCTGGGCTGGCCACTTTTCTTTCCCAAGGAAAAAGGCTGATCTTTGCCTCCAGGGGCCTGTGGCCCTGAAGTGGCCGGACACCTCCAAAAATCCAAACGATCGAAGATGTGTCGCAGACCCAAGCTGCCCCCAGCTCAAAGCTGTGCTGCCCTGACAGTCCCAAGGGAACCCTACAAACTGACATCAGGAACCTGGGCTGGCCACTTTTCTTTCCCAAGGAAAAAGGCTGATCTTTGCCTCCAGGGGCCTGTGGCCCTGAGTGGCCGGACACCTACAAAAATCCAAACGATCGAAGATGTGTCGCAGACCCAAGCTGCCCCCACCTCAAACCTGTGCTGCCCTGACAGTCCCAAGGGAACCCTACAAACTGACATCAGGAACCTGGGCTGGCCACTTTTCTTTCCCAAGGAAAAAGGCTGATCTTTGCCTCCAGGGGCCTGTGGCCCTGAGTGGCCGGACACCTCCAAAAATCCAAACGATCGAAGATATGTCGCAGACCCAAGCTGCCCCCACCTCAAACCTGTGCTGCCCTGACAGTCCCAAGGGAACCCTACAAACTGACATCAGGAACCTGGGCTGGCCACTTTTCTTTCAAAGGGAAAAGGACCGGTCTGTGTCTCCAGGGACCTGTGGCCCTGAAGTGGCCGGACACCTCCAAAAATCCAAACGATCGAAGATGTGTGGCAGACCCAAGCTGCCCCCACCTCAAACCTGTGCTGCCCTGACAGTCCCAAGGGAACCCTACAAACTGACATCAGGAGCCTGGGCTGGCCACTTTTCTTTCCCAAGGAAAAAGGCTGATCTTTGCCTCCAGGGGCCTGTGGACCTGAGTGGCCGGACACCTCCAAAAATCCAAACGATCGAAGATATGTTGCAGACCCAAGCTGCCCCCACCTCAAACCTGTGCTGCCCTGACAGTCCCAAGGGAACCCTACAAACTGACATCAGGAACCTGGGCTGGCCACTTTTCTTTCCCAAGGAAAAAGGCTGATCTTTGCCTCCAGGGGCCTGTGGCCCTGAGTGGCCGGACACCTCCAAAAATCCAAACGATCGAAGATGTGTCGCAGACCCAAGCTGCCCCGTCCTCAAACCTGTGCTGCCCTGACAGTCCCAAGGGAACCCTACAAACTGACATCAGGAACCTGGGCTGGCCACTTTTCTTTCCCAGGAAAAAGGACCGGTCTGTGTCTCCAGGGGTCTGTGGCCCTGAAGTGGCCGGACACCTCCAAAAATCCAAACGATCGAAGATGTGTCGCAGACCCAAGCTGCCCCCACCTCAAACCTGTGCTGCCCTGACAGTCCCAAGGGAACCCTACAAACTGACATCAGGAACCTGGGCTGGCCACTTTTCTTTCCCAGGGAAAAGCACCGGTCTGTGTCTCCAGGGGCCTGTGGCCCTGAAGTGGCCGGACACCTCCAAAAATCCAAACGATCGAAGATGTGTCGCAGACCCAAGCTGCCCCCAGCTCAAACCTGTGCTGCCCTGACAGTCCCAAGGGAACCCTACAAACTGATATCAGGAACCTGGGCTGGCCATTTTTCTTTCCCAAGGAAAAAGGACCGGTCTGTGTCTCCAGGGGCCTGTGGCCCTGAAGTGGCCGGACACCTCCAAAAATCCAAACGATCGAAGATGTGTCGCAGACCCAAGCTGCCCCCACCTCAAACCTGTGCTGCCCTGACAGTCCCAAGGGAACCCTACAAACTGACATCAGGAACCTGGGCTGGCCACTTTTCTTTCCCAAGGAAAAAGGACCGGTCTGTGTCTCCAGGGGCCTGTGGCCCTGAACTGGCCGGACACCTCCAAAAATCCAAACGATCGAAGATGTGTCGCAGACCCAAGCTGCCCCCACCTCAAACCCGTGCTGCCCTGACAGTCCCAAGGGAACCCTACAAACTGACATCAGGAACCTGGGCTGGCCACTTTTCTTTCCCAAGGAAAAAGGCTGATCTTTGCCTCCAGGGGACTGTGGCCCTGAGTGGCCGGACACCTCCAAAAATCCAAACGATCGAAGATGTGTCGCAGACCCAAGCTGCCCCCACCTCAAACCTGTGCTGCCCTGACAGTCCCAAGGGAACCCTACAAACTGACATCAGGAACCTGGGCTGGCCACTTTTCTTTCCCAAGGAAAAAGGCTGATCTTTGCCTCCAGGGGACTGTGGCCCTGAGTGGCCAGACACCTCCAAAAATCCAAACGATCGAAGATGTGTCGCAGACCCAAGCTGCCCCCACCTCAAACCTGTGCTGCCCTGACAGCCCCAAGGGAACCCTACAAACTGACATCAGGAACCTGGGCTGGCCACTTTTCTTTCCCAAGGAAAAAGGACCGGTCTGTATCTCCAGGGGCCTGTGGCCCTGAGTGGCCGGACACCTCCAAAAATCCAAACGATCGAAGATGTGTCGCAGACCCAAGCTGCCCCCACCTCAAACCCGGGCTGCCCTGACAGTCCCAAGGGAACCCTACAAACTGACATCAGGAGCCTGGGCTGGCCACTTTTCTTTCCCAGGGAAAAGGACCGGTCTGTGTCTCCAGGGGCCTGTGGCCCTGAAGTGGCCGGACACCTCTAAAAATCCAAACGATCGACGATGTGTCGCAGACCCAAGCTGCCCCCACCTCAAACCTGTGCTGCCCTGACAGTCCCAAGGGAACCCTACAAACTGACATCAGGAACCTGGGCTGGCCACTTTTCTTTCCCAGGGAAAAGCACCGGTCTGTGTCTCCAGGGGCCTGTGGCCCTGAAGTGGCCGGACACCTCCAAAAATCCAAACGATCGAAGATGTGTCGCAGACTCGAGCTGCCCCCACCTCAAACCTGTGCTGCCCTGACAGTCCCAAGGGAACCCTACAAACTGACATCAGGAACCTGGGTTGGCCACTTTTCTTTCCCAAGGAAAAAGGCTGATTTTTGCCTCCAGGGCAATGTGGCCCTGAGTGGCCAGACACCTCCAAAAATCCAAACGATCGAAGATGTGTCGCAGACTCGAGCTGCCCCCACCTCAAACCTGTGCTGCCCTGACAGTCCCAAGGGAACCCTACAAACTGACATCAGGAACCTGGGTTGGCCACTTTTCTTTCCCAAGGAAAAAGGCTGATTTTTGCCTCCAGGGCAATGTGGCCCTGAGTGGCCAGACACCTCCAAAAATCCAAACGATCGAGGATGTGTCGCAGACCCAAGCTGCCCCCACCTCAAACCTGTGCTGCCCTGACAGTCCCAAGGGAACCCTACAAACTGACATCAGGAACCTGGGCTGGCCACTTTTCTTTCCCAGGGAAAAGGACCGGTCTGTGTCTCCAGGGGCCTGTGGCCCTGAAGTTGTCGGACACCTCCAAAAATCCAAACGGTCGAAGATGTGTTGCAGACCAAAGCTGCCCCCACCTCAAACCTGTGCTGCCCTGACAGTCCCAAGGGAACCCTACAAACTCACATCAGGAACCTGGGCTGGCCACTTTTCTTTCCCAAGGAAAAAGGCTGATCTTTGCCTCCAGGGGACTGTGGCCCTGAGTGGCCGGACACCTCCAAAAATCCAAACGATCGAAGATGTGTCGCAGACCCAACCTGCCCCCACCTCAAACCTGTGCTGCCCTGACAGTCCCAAGGGAACCCTACAAACTGACATCAGGAGCCTGGGCTGGCCACTTTTCTTTCCCAGGGAAAAGCACCGGTCTGTGTCTCCAGGGGCCTGTGGCCCTGAAGTGGCCGGACACCTCCAAAAATCCAAACGATCGAAGATGTGTGGCAGACCCAAGCTGCCCCCACCTCAAACCTGTGCTGCCCTGACAGTCCCAAGGGAACCCTACAAACTGACATCAGGAACCTGGGCTGGCCACTTTTCTTTCCCAACGAAAAAGGCTGATCTTTGCCTCCAGGGGCCTGTGGCCCTGAGTGGCCAGACACCTCCAAAAATCCAAACGATCGAAGATGTGTCGCAGACCCAAGCTGCCCCCACCTCAAACCTGTGCTGCCCTGACAGTCCCAAGGGAACCCTACAAACTGACATCAGGAACCTGGGCTGGCCTCTTTTCTTTCCCAGGGAAAAGGACCGGTCTGTGTCTCCAGGGGCCTGTGGCCCTGAAGTGGCCGTACACCTCTAAAAATCCAAACGATCGAAGATGTGTCGCAGACCCAAGCTGCCCCCACCTCAAACCTGTGCTGCCCTGACAGTCCCAAGGGAACCCTACAAACTGACATCAGGAACCTGGGCTGGCCACTTTTCTTTCCCAGGGAAAAGGACCGGTCTGTGTCTCCAGGGGCCTGTGGCCCTGAAGTGGCCGGACACCTCCAAAAATCCAAACGATCGAAGATGTGTCGCAGACCCAAGCTGCCCCCACCTCAAACCTGTGCTGCCCTGACAGTCCCAAGGGAACCCTACAAACTGACATCAGGAACCTGGGCTGGCCACTTTTCTTTCCCAGGGAAAAGGACCGGTCTGTGTCTCCAGGGGCCTGTGGCCCTGAAGTGGCCGGACACCTCCAAAAATCCAAACGATCGAAGATGTGTCGCAGACCCAAGCTGCCCCCACCTCAAACCTGTGCTGCCCTGACAGTCCCAAGGGAACCCTACAAACTGACATCAGGAACCTGGGCTGGCCACTTTTCTTTCCCAAGGAAAAAGGCTGATCTTTGCCTCCAGGGGCCTGTGGCCCTGAAGTGGCCGGACACCTCCAAAAATCCAAACGATCGAAGATGTGTCGCAGACCCAAGCTGCCCCCACCTCAAACCTGTGCTGCCCTGACAGTCCCAAGGGAACCCTACAAACTGACATCAGGAACCTGGGCTGGCCACTTTTCTTTCCCAAGGAAAAAAGGCTGATCTTTGCCTCCAGGGGACTGTGGCCCTGAGTGGCCAGACACCTCCAAAAATCCAAACGATCAAAGATGTGTCGCAGACTCAAGCTGCCCCCACCTCAAACCTGTGCTGTCCTGACAGTCCCAAGGGAACCCTACAAACTGACATCAGGAACCTGGGCTGGCCACTTTTCTTTCCCAGGGAAAAGGACCGGTCTCTGTCTCCAGGGGCCTGTGGCCCTGAAGTGGCCAGACACCTCCAAAAATCCAAACGATCGAAGATGTGTCGCAGACCAAAGCTGCCCCC
Source organism: Vidua macroura (assembly GCF_024509145.1). Classification (NCBI taxonomy): domain Eukaryota; kingdom Metazoa; phylum Chordata; class Aves; order Passeriformes; family Viduidae; genus Vidua; species Vidua macroura. The sequence goes on from NC_071603.1 coordinate 235,193, forward strand.
ACCTCAAACCTGTGCTGCCCTGACAGTCCCAAGGGAACCCTACAAACTGACATCAGGAACCTGGGTTGGCCACTTTTCTTTCCCAAGGAAAAAGGCTGATCTTTGCCTCCAGGGGCCTGTGGCCCTGAAGTGGCCGGACACCTCCAAAAATCCAAACGATCGAAGATGTGTCGCAGACCCAAGCTGCCCCCACCTCAAACCTGTGCTGCCCTGACAGTCCCAAGGGAACCCTACAAACTGACATCAGGAACCTGGGCTGGCCTCTTTTCTTTCCCAGGGAAAAGGACCGGTCTGTGTCTCCAGGGGCCTGTGGCCCTGAAGTGGCCGGACACCTCTAAAAATCCAAACGACCGAAGATGTGTCGCAGACCCAAGCTGCCCCCACCTCAAACCTGTGCTGCCCTGACAGTCCCAAGGGAACCCTACAAACTGACATCAGGAACCTGGGCTGGCCACTTTTCTTTCAAAGGGAAAAGGACCGGTCTGTGTCTCCAGGGGCCGGTGGCCCTGAAGTGGCCGGACACCTCCAAAAATCCAAACGATCGAAGATGTGTCGCAGACCCAAGCTGCCCCCACCTCAAACCTGTGCTGCCCTGACAGTCCCAAGGGAACCCTACAAACTGACATCAGGAACCTGGGCTGGCCACTTTTCTTTCCCAAGGAAAAAGGACCGGTCTGTGTCTCCAGGGGCCTGTGGCCCTGAAGTGGCCGGACACCTCCAAAAATCCAAACCATCGAAGATGTGTGGCAGACCCAAGGTGCCCCCACCTCAAACCTGTGCTGCCCTGACAGTCCCAAGGGAACCCTACAAACTGACATCAGGAACCTGGGCTGGCCACTTTTCTTTCCCAGGGAAAAGGACCGGTCTGTGTCTCCAGGGGCCTGTGGCCCTGAGTGGCCGGACACCTCCAAAAATCCAAACGATCGAAGATGTGTCACAGACCCAAGCTGCCCCCACCTCAAACCTGTGCTGCCCTGACAGTCCCAAGGGAACCCTACAAACTGACATCAGGAACCTGGGCTGGCCATTTTTCTTTGCCAGGAAAAAGGACCGGTCTGTGTCTCCAGGGGTCTGTGGCCCTGAAGTGGCCGGACACCTCCAATAATCCAAACGATGGAAGATGTGTTGAAGACCCAAGCTGCCCCCACCTCAAACCTGTGCTGCCCTGACAGTCCCAAGGGAACCCTACAAACTGACATCAGGAACCTGGGCTGGCCACTTTTCTTTCCCAGGGAAAAGGACCGGTCTGTGTCTCCAGGGGCCTGTGGCCCTGAAGTGGCCGGACACCTCCAAAAATCCAAACGATCGAAGATGTGTCGCAGACCCAAGCTGCCCCCACCTCAAACCTGTGCTGCCCTGACAGTCCCAAGGGAACCCTACAAACTGACATCAGGAACCTGGGCTGGCCACTTTTCTTTCCCAGGGAAAAGGACCGGTCTGTGTCTCCAGGGGCCTGTGGCCCTGAAGTGGCCGGACACCTCCAAAAATCCAAACGATCGAAGATGTGTCGCAGACCCAAGCTGCCCCCACCTCAAACCTGTGCTGCCCTGACAGTCCCAAGGGAACCCTACAAACTGACATCAGGAACCTGGGCTGGCCACTTTTCTTTCCCAGGGAAAAGGACCGGTCTGTGTCTCCAGGGGCCTGTGGCCCTGAAGTGGCCGGACACCTCCAAAAATCCAAACTATCGAAGATGTGTCGCAGACCCAAGCTGCCCCCACCTCAAACCTGTGCTGCCCTGACAGTCCCAAGGGAACCCTACAAAGTGACATCAGGAACCTGGGCTGGCCACTTTTCTTTCCCAAGGAAAAAGGCTGATCTTTGCCTCCAGGGGCCTGTGGCCCTGAAGTGGCCGGACACCTCCAAAAATCCAAACGATCGAAGATGTGTCGCAGACCCAAGCTGCCCCCACCGCAAACCTGTGCTGCCCTGACAGTCCCAAGGGAACCCTACAAACTGACATCAGGAACCTGGGCTGGCCACTTTTCTTTCCCAAGGAAAAAGGCTGATCTTTGCCTCCAGGGGCCTGTGGCCCTGAGTGGCCGGACACCTCCAAAAATCCAAACGATCGAGGATGTGTCGCAGACCCAAGCTGCCCCCAGCTCAAACCTGTGCTGCCCTGACAGTCCCAAGGGAACCCTACAAACTGACATCAGGAACCTGGGCTGGCCACTTTTCTTTCCCAGGGAAAAGGACCAGTCTTTGTTTCCAGGGGCCTGTGGCCCTGAGTGGCCGGACACCTCCAAAAATCCAAACGATCGAAGATGTGTCGCAGACCCAAGCTGCCCCCAGCTCAAACCTGTGCTGCCCTGACAGTCCCAAGGGAACCCTACAAACTGACATCAGGAACCTGGGCTGGCCACTTTTCTTTCCCAAGTAAAAAGGCTGATCTTTGCCTCCAGGGGCCTGTGGCCCTGAGTGGCTGGACACCTCCAAAAATCCAAATGATCGAAGATGTGTCGCAGACCCAAGCTGCCCCCACCTCAAACCTGTGCTGCCCTGAGAGTCCCAAGGGAACCCTACAAACTGACATCAGGAACCTGGGCTGGCCACTTTTCTTTCCCAAGGAAAAAGGCTGATCTTTGCCTCCAGGGGCCTGTGGCCCTGACTGGCCGGACACCTCCAAAAATCCAAACGATCGAAGATGTGTCGCAGACCCAAGCTGCCCCCACCTCAAACCTGTGCTGCCCTGACAGTCCCAAGGGAACCCTACAAACTGACATCAGGAATCTGGGCTGGCCACTTTTCTTTCCCAAGGAAAAAGGACCGGTCTGTGTCTCCAGGGGCCTGTGGCCCTGAAGTGGCCGGACACCTCCAAAAATCCAAACCATCGAAGATGTGTTGCAGACCAAAGCTGCCCCTTCCTCAAACCTGTGCTGCCCTGACAGTCCCAAGGGAACCCTACAAACTGACATCAGGAACCTGGGCTGGCCTCTTTTCTTTCCCAGGGAAAAGGACCGGTCTGTGTCTCCAGGGGCCTGTGGCCCTAAGTGGCCGGACACCTCCAAAAATCCAAATGATAGAAGATGTGTCGCAGACCCAAGCTGCCCCCACCTCAAACCTGTGCTGCCCTGACAGTCCCAAGGGAACCCTACAAACTGACATCAGGAACCTGGGCTGGCCACTTTTCTTTCCCAAAGAAAAAGGCTGATTTTTGCCTCCAGGGGCCTGTGGCCCTGAGTGGCCGGACACCTCCAAAAATCCAAACGATCGAAGATGTGTCCCAGACCCAGGCTGCCCCTTCCTCAAACCTGTGCTGCCCTGACAGTCCCAAGGGAACCCTACAAACTGACATCAGGAACCTGGGCTGGCCACTTTTCTTTCCCAGGGAAAAGGACCGGTCTGTGTCTCCAGGGGCCTGTGGCCCTGAAGTGGCTGGACACCTCCAAAAATCCACACGATCGAAGATGTGTCGCAGACCCAAGCTGCCCCTACCTCAAACCTGTGCTGCCCTGACAGTCCCAAGGGAACCCTACAAACTGATATCAGGAACCTGGGCTGGCCACTTTTCTTTCCCAAGGAAAAAGGACTGGTCTGTGTCTCCAGGGGCCTGTGGCCCTGAAGTGGCCGGACACCTCCAAAAATCCAAACGATCGAGGATGTGTCGCAGACCCAGGCTGCCCCTTCCTCAAACCTGTGCTGCCCTGACAGTCCCAAGGGAACCCTACAAACTGACATCAGGAACCTGGGCTGGCCACTTTTCTTTCCCAAGGAAAAAGGCTGATCTTTGCCTCCAGGGGCCTCTGGCCCTGAGTGGCCGGACACCTCCAAAAATCCAAACGATCGAAGATGTGTCACAGACCCAAGCTGCCCCGTCCTCAAACCTGTGCTGCCCTGACAGTCCCAAGGGAACCCTACAAACTGACATCAGGAACCTGGGCTGGCCACTTTTCTTTCCCAAGGAAAAAGGCTGATTCTTTGCCTCCAGGGGACTGTGGCCCTGAGTGGCCAGACACCTCCAAAAATCCAAACGATCGACGATGTGTCGCAGACCCAAGCTGCCCCCACCTCAAACCTGTGCTGCCCTGACAGTCCCAAGGGAACCCTACAAACTGACATCAGGAACCTGGGCTGGCCACTTTTCTTTCAAAGGGAAAAGGACCGGTCTGTGTCTCCAGGGGCCTGTGGCCCTGAAGTGGCCAGACACCTCCAAAAATCCAAACGATCGAAGATATGTTGCAGACCCAAGCTGCCCCCACCTCAAACCTGTGCTGCCCTGACAGTCCCAAGGGAACCCTACAAACTGACATCAGGAACCTGGGCTGGCCACTTTTCTTTCCCAGGGAAAAGGACCGGTCTGTGTCTCCAGGGGCCTGTGGCCCTGAGTGGCCGGCCGCCTCCAAAAATCCAAACGATCGAGGATGTGTCGCAGACCCAAGCTGCCCCCACCTCAAACCTGTGCTGCCCTGACAGTCCCAAGGGAGCCCTGCAAACTGACAGCAGGAACCTGGGCTGCTGAATGTTCTTTCACAAGGTTTATATCTCTCGTTTGTGACCAGGGTCCGGCACTCCCCCTGGGGCGTCAGGCCCTGGGCGTCCTTTTCCCTCCTCCATTTCGAAACCGTGCATGATTTTTCCGAGACCCCATCTGCCACCCCCAAATACTCAGGGGATTTTTTTTTCCTGAATGCCTCTTGGGAACTGACTGTAGAAAACTTGGTGCTTGATTTTTTCTCTGCTGGATTTCTCCTTGAGAAAGCTGCCAGCATGTAGCCCTTACCACCACCACTTCGATGGGCCCAGAAATCACAACCTTCAGACCATCAGCATGGGACCCTGCCCACTGCCCCTCCAGTGGCACGTTTCCAAAGCATTGCACTACATTCCAGTAATACTCTGCATTTCCAGCGGGCAGCCTGTCTGACCCTCATCCTGACCCTAAAAATGCACTAAGGAATTCTAAAACAGCCTTTAGGAAGGTGTAAACAATACCCTAAAAGACACCAGACAAGTCCTAAAAAGCCTTCCAAAATCCCCTAAATATTCCTAACAGTCCTGCAAAAACACTCAAGGAAACCTGCTCAGCCTCCAAACCCTTCCTGTTGCTCTCTAGCCCACAGATGTCATCCCTACCTTTCTCCAGGGGGTCCTGTTGTCCTCTGAGGTTTCTGTCGTTGTCCTGGTGTGAGGGTCACTGCCTTGTCCCAGCGGGAGCGTTCCGGTGTGCTCTCGCTGTTAGGGTTGCTGTGTGGTGCTGCTGCTGGCAGGGCTGAAAAGGGAAAAGGCTCTTGTTAGGGGGGCTGCTTAGGCTGAGGTTAGGGCTGGGGGGAGAGGTGGTGCTCCTGTACCCTAACTTGCCTCCTAAGCTGTACCCTGTAGCCCTGATCTCCACTGCACTGTCCAGCCCTCAAGCCCTCGCCCTTTACCCCTCAACCTCTCCCTCTGCCCCCCAGCCCTCAGGCTCTGTGTGTCACCCTCGAGACCCCCTTTGCCCCTCAAGCCCCCTCTCAGCTGCCCCTCAGCTCCTGTGCGTCACCCTTAACCCCTCTCCTTTGCCCCTCAGCCCCCAGCTTCTCTGTGTCATGCTCCAGCTGCCCCTGCCCCCCTCAGCATCTCTCTGTCACCCACTGTCCCCTCTCCCTGTGCCTCCCTCAGCTCCCAGCCTCTGTCACCCTCAAGCCCCCACAGTGCCCCTCAGCCTCTATGTGCTGTGCCATGAAAAAACATAAAATTTCCCTAAAAACCCCTCATCTTCAAAATGTTCTAAAAGCCCCACAAAAACATAAAAATAGCCTCAGAATACCCTTAAAATACAAGAAAAATACCCTACTTTTAAAAAAACCCTAAAACACACCTAAATATCCCTAAAAAACCTTTAAGAAATCCCTCAATATTCCTAAAAGAGCTCTAAAAATACCCCAAAAATACTTAAAATGCCCTGATAAGACCCTAAGAAAACCTAAAAGTTCCCTCAAAAGACCTAAAAATACCCTAGTCCTAAGAGTCCTCCACATACCCTCAATAGTCCTAAAAAAGCCCTAAAATTTTTAAATAGTCCTAAAAAAGCCCCAAGAACACCCAACCCCCCCCCAAATATTCTAATTAGCAGTGAGAAAGCCCTTAAAATACCCTAAAAAAATCTTTTAAAAGCCCTGAAAAAGGTCTAAAAGTATCCTAAATAGTCACAGAAAATTCCTAAAACGCTCCTGTGAAAAAAAAACCCTAAAATATCTTTTAAAAGCCCTAAAAAAAACCCTAAAGAAGCTAAAGAAGTGCTCAGTCCCCAACCTTCACCAGTCACTCTCTAGCCAGCAAACATCATCCCTACCTTTTCATTAGGGTCACTGCCTGCAGCTGCTGGGAGGGTTCTGGGGCTGTCCCAGCATTAGGGTCACTGCCTGCAGCTGCTGTTGAGGAACACTGGTGTTCTAGGGGTGTGTTTAGGGTGAGCTTAGGGTTGGGGTGAGGGCTGCTGCTGTACCCTAACCCTTCCTGGTACCCCGTGCCCTGTCCTTTGTACCCCTAACCCTCAGGGTCAGCTCTCCACCTGTCAAGTCCCCCCCTTTTTGCCCCTCAGCCCGCAATGTCTGTGTGTCACCCCAAGCCCCCCGACACTGTCCTGTGGCCCCCTAACCTCCACCGTGCACTTTCCACCCTTGTAGGGGTGGTTTTAAGGGTGAGATTAAGGGTGCTGTGAGGGCTGGTTCACCTGTCACCCTCAGGCACCCCCCCACTTTGTCCCTCAGGACAGCCCCTGCCTCTCAGCCTCCTTGTGTCACCCTCAGGTTCCCACCGCAGCCTCTCAGCGTCTCTCTGCCACCCTGGAGCCCCCCTTTTTGACTCCTAAAGACCCCTTCTGCCTCTCAGCTGCCCCCATGTTCTGTGTCACCCTCCAGCCCCCTCCCCTCAGCCCCAGCTGCCTTTGTGACACCGCGCGGCCCACAGACGCCGTCCCTGCCTGTTTTCTTTGGGTGTTGTCCTGCTGCGAGGGCCGCACTATCCCCACGAGTCCGGGCTCCCATGTCCTGCTGCAGGGAGTCACAACTGGGCGGTGGAAGGAGGGAGGGATGGGGCAGGGGCGGAATGGGGAGGGGTGAAGGGTGGAGAGAGACTGGGGATGGGATGGGCTGGAAGTACATGTAGGGTGAGGGGTGGAGACGGGGACAGAGCAGAACAGGGCAGGGGGGAAGAGGGACATTTGGAGGGGGCAGTCCACATATCCCAGACCAAAGCTGCAGCAAAATACAATTTTAGTGGACAGGGCAAAGCCAAACACCACCTGCAAACTGACATCAGGAACCAGGGCTGGCCACTTTTCTTTCCCAAGGAAAAGGGCATGTCAGGGCCACAGACCCCTGGAAGCAAAGATCAGCCTTTTTCCCTGGGAAAGAAAAGTGGCCAGCCCAGGTTCCTGATGTCAGTTTGTAGGGTTCCCTTGGGACTGTCAGGGCAGCACAGGTTTGAGGTGGGGGCAGCTTGGGTCTGCGACACATCTTCGATCGTTTGGATTTTTGGAGGTGTCCGGCCACTCAGGGCCACAGGCCCCTGGAGGCAAAGATCAGCCTTTTTCCTTGGGAAAGAAATGTGGCCAGCCCAGGTTCTTAATGTCAGTTTGTAGGGTTCCCTTGGGACTGTCAGGGCAGCACAGGTTTGAGGTGGGGGCAGCTTGGGTCTGCGACACATCCTCAATCGTTCGGAATTTTTGGACGTAGCCAGCCACTGAGAGCTACAGGCCCAAGGAAAAAAAGATCAGCTTTTTTCCTTTGGAAAGAAAAGTGGCCAGCCCAGGTTCCTGATGTCAGTTTGTAGGGTTCCCTTGGGACTGTCAGGGCAGCACAGGTTTGAGGTGGGGGCAGCTTGAGTCTGTGACACATCTTCGATCGTTTGGATTTTTGGAGGTGTCTGGCCACTCAGGGCCACAGGCCCCTGGAGACAAAGACCGGTCCTTTTCCCTGGGAAAGAAAAGTGGCCAGCCCAGGTTCTTAATGTCAGTTTGTAGGGTTCCCTTGGGACTGTCAGGGCAGCACAGGTTTGAGGTGGGGGCAGCTTGGGTCTGCGACACATCCTCGATCGTTCGGATTTTGGGACGCAGCCGGCCACTGAGGGCCTAAGCCTAAACCCTAAACCCAAACCCTCACCCCTAACCCTACAAGATGGTGGCACCCATGTGGTCACATGATGGGGAGTAAAATGGCAGCACCTGTGTGGTCATGTGACAGGGAGCAAGATGGTTGCGCCCATAGGGTCACGTGATGGGGAGCAAGGTGGCGGTGTCTACATGGTGGGGGTGATGTGGGTAGTGGGTATTGTAATGTGCCAGGTGGAGCACTAATTAGGGGTTGTATAGGTATATATAAAAAAGAAGAAAAACTATATGTCCGGTGCAGCAGTAGAAAGTTTCAGGCTCCCGGGGAGTAAATTCTTTTTTTTTTTAATAATTATTTAAAGTTTGTTTTTTATTTTACTCCCAGGGAGCCTGAAAGTTTCTACTGCTGCTTTTTGAAAGCTAGAAAGGGAAACAAAGTTAGAAATGAAAAGATGGAAAGAAAGAAAAAGACAGACTTAAGAGAGGACTTAAGAGAGGACTTAAGAGAGGACTTAAGAGAGGACTTAAGAGAGCACTTAAGAGATGACTTAAGAGAGGACTTAAGAGAGCACTTAAGAGAGGACTTAAGAGAGGACTTAAGAGAGGACGTAAGAGAGCACTTAAGAGATGACTTAAGAGAGGACTTAAGAGAGGACGTAAGAGACGACTTAAGAGAGGACTTAAGAGACGAAAAGAAATAGGAAAAGAATTGCAAAGAGTAAAAAAATGAGAAGGGTTACAGTGAAAAAGAAAGAGGGTGAGAGTGAAAAAGAGGACAAAAGAATAGAGAAAAAAAAAAGAGAAGCTGGAGAGAAAAAGAAATAAAGAGTAAAAGCATCAACTACAGAGAAAAATAAATAGTTAGAAATAGTGAAACAGAGAAACAGAAGAAAAGACATACAGGGAAATAGAGAAGCAGAGAGAGAGAGAGTTAGAAACAGTGAGAAACAGAAACAAAGTTAGGGACAGACAGAAATGACGTGTCAGAAAGAAAACTAAGAGAAGAAGCAAAGGAAGAAATGCAGTGGGGAAGAAAAAAATGACTAAACCACACAAAAAAAACACAGGAGCCAAAGGGGGAGGGGGAGGGAGCGGGGGGCATCATTATTAGGGTTGATTCAACTTCATTGAATATTTTTTTTTATTTACACGACAGCAAAACACATGGAAATGATGTATACAAATGGGAACCCTACAAACTGACATCAGGAGCCTGGGCTGGCCACTTTTCTTTCCCAAGGAAAATGGCTGATCTTTGCCTCCAGGGGCCTGTGGCCCTGAGTGGCCGGACACCTCCAAAAATCCAAACGATCGAAGATGTGTCGCAGACCCAAGCTGCCCCCACCTCAAACCTGTGCTGCCCTGACAGTCCCAAGGGAACCCTACAAACTGACATCAGGAACCTGGGCTGGCCACTTTTCTTTCCCAGGGAAAAGGACTGGTCTTTGCCTCCAGGGGCCTGTGGCCCTGAAGTGGCCAGACACCTCCAAAAATCCAAACGATCGAAGATGTGTCGCAGACCCAAGCTGCCCCCAGCTCAAACCTGTGCTGCCCTGACAGTCCCAAGGGAACCCTACAAACTGACATCAGGAACCTGGGCTGGCCACTTTTCTTTCCCAAGGAAAAAGGCTGATCTTTGCCTCCAGGGGCCTGTGGCCCTGAAGTGGCCAGACACCTCCAAAAATCCAAACGATCGAAGATGTGTCGCAGACCCAAGCTGCCCCCAGCTCAAAGCTGTGCTGCCCTGACAGTCCCAAGGGAACCCTACAAACTGACATCAGGAACCTGGGCTGGCCACTTTTCTTTCCCAAGGAAAAAGGCTGATCTTTGCCTCCAGGGGCCTGTGGCCCTGAGTGGCCGGACACCTACAAAAATCCAAACGATCGAAGATGTGTCGCAGACCCAAGCTGCCCCCAGCTCAAACCTGTGCTGCCCTGACAGTCCCAAGGGAACCCTACAAACTGACATCAGGAACCTGGGCTGGCCACTTTTCTTTCCCAAGGAAAAAGGACCGGTCTTTGTCTCCAGGGGCCTGTGACATTGAGTGGCCGGACACCTCCAAAAATCCAAACGATCGAAGATGTGTCGCAGACCCAAGCTGCCCCCACCTCAAACCTGTGCTGCCCTGACAGTCCCAAGGGAACCCTACAAACTGACATCAGGAACCTGGGCTGGCCACTTTTCTTTCCCAGGGAAAAGGACCGGTCTTTGTCTCCAGGGGCCTGTGGCCCTAAGTGGCCGGACACCTCCAAAAATCCAAACGATCGAGGATGTGTCGCAGACCCAAGCTGCCCCCACCTCAAACCTGTGCTGCCCTGACAGTCCCAAGGGAACCCTACAAACTGACATCAGGAACCTGGGCTGGCCACTTTTTTTTCCCAAGGAAAAAGGACCGGTCTTTGTCTCCAGGGGCCTGTGACATTGAGTGGCCCGACACCTCCAAAAATCCAAACGATCGAAGATGTGTCGCAGACCCAAGCTGCCCCCACCGCAAACCTGTGCTGCCCTGACAGTCCCAAGGGAACCCTACAAACTGACATCAGGAACCTGGGCTGGCCACTTTTCTTTCCCAAGGAAAATGGCTGATCTTTGCCTCCAGGGGCCTGTGGCCCTGAGTGGCCGGACACCTCCAAAAATCCAAACGATCGAAGATGTGTCGCAGACCCAAGCTGCCCCCACCTCAAACCTGTGCTGCCCTGACAGTCCCAAGGGAACCCTACAAACTGACATCAGGAACCTGGGCTGGCCACTTTTCTTTCCCAGGGAAAAGGACCAGTCTTTGTCTCCAGGGGCCTGTGGCCCTGAAGTGGCCGGACACCTCCAAAAATCCAAACGATCGAAGATGTGTCGCAGACCCAAGCTGCCCCCACCTCAAACCTGTGCTGCCCTGACAGTCCCAAGGGAACCCTACAAACTGACATCAGGAACCTGGGCTGGCCACTTTTCTTTCCCAAGGAAAAAGGACCGGTCTTTGTCTCCAGGGGCCTGTGACATTGAGTGGCCCGACACCTCCAAAAATCCAAACGATCGAAGATGTGTCGCAGACCCAAGCTGCCCCCACCTCAAACCTGTGCTGCCCTGACAGTCCCAAGGGACCCCTACAAACTGACATCAGGAACCTGGGCTGGCCACTTTTCTTTCCCAGGGAAAAGGACCGGTCTTTGTCTCCAGGGGCCTGTGGCCCTGAAGTGGCCAGACACCTCCAAAGATCCAAACGATTGAAGATGTGTCGCAGACCCAAGCTGCCCCCACCTCAAACCTGTGCTGCCCTGACAGTCCCAAGGGAACCCTACAAAGTGACATCAGGAACCTGGGCTGGCCACTTTTCTTTCCCAGGGAAAAGGACCGGTCTGTGTCTCCAGGGGCCTGTGGCCCTGAAGTGGCCGGACACCTCCAAAAATCCAAACGATCGAAGATATGTCGCAGACCCAAGCTGCCCCCACCTCAAACCTGTGCTGCCCTGACAGTCCCAAGGGAACCCTACAAACTGACATCAGGAACCTGGGCTGGCCACTTTTCTTTCAAAGGGAAAAGGACCGGTCTGTGTCTCCAGGGACCTGTGGCCCTGAAGTGGCCGGACACCTCCAAAAATCCAAACGATCGAAGATGTGTGGCAGACCCAAGCTGCCCCCACCTCAAACCTGTGCTGCCCTGACAGTCCCAAGGGAACCCTACAAACTGACATCAGGAGCCTGGGCTGGCCACTTTTCTTTCCCAAGGAAAAAGGCTGATCTTTGCCTCCAGGGGCCTGTGGACCTGAGTGGCCGGACACCTCCAAAAATCCAAACGATCGAAGATGTGTCGCAGACCCAAGCTGCCCCGTCCTCAAACCTGTGCTGCCCTGACAGTCCCAAGGGAACCCTACAAACTGACATCAGGAACCTGGGCTGGCCACTTTTCTTTCCCAAGGAAAAAGGACCGGTCTGTGTCTCCAGGGGCCTGTGACATTGAGTGGCCCGACACCTCCAAAAATCCAAACGATCGAAGATGTGTCGCAGACCCAAGCTGCCCCCACCTCAAACCTGTGCTGCCCTGACAGTCCCAAGGGAACCCTACAAACTGACATCAGGAACCTGGGCTGGCCACTTTTCTTTCCCAAGGAAAAAGGACCGGTCTGTGTCTCCAGGGGCCTGTGGCCCTGAACTGGCCGGACACCTCCAAAAATCCAAACGATCGAAGATGTGTCGCAGACCCAAGCTGCCCCCACCTCAAACCCGTGCTGCCCTGACAGTCCCAAGGGAACCCTACAAACTGACATCAGGAACCTGGGCTGGCCACTTTTCTTTCCCAGGGAAAAGGACTGGTCTTTGTCTCCAGGGGCCTGTGGCCCTGAAGTGGCCAGACACCTCCAAAAATCCAAACGATCGAAGATGTGTCGCAGACCCAAGCTGCCCCCACCTCAAACCTGTGCTGCCCTGACAGTCCCAAGGGAACCCTACAAACTGACATCAGGAACCTGGGCTGGCCACTTTTCTTTCCCAAGGAAAAAGGCTGATCTTTGCCTCCAGGGGCCTGTGGCCCTGAGTGGCCGGACACCTACAAAAATCCAAACGATCGAAGATGTGTCGCAGACCCAAGCTGCCCCCACCTCAAACCTGTGCTGCCCTGACAGTCCCAAGGGAACCCTACAAACTGACATCAGGAACCTGGGCTGGCCACTTTTCTTTCCCAAGGAAAAAGGCTGATCTTTGCCTCCAGGGGCCTGTGGCCCTGAGTGGCCGGACACCTCCAAAAATCCAAACGATCGAAGATATGTCGCAGACCCAAGCTGCCCCCACCTCAAACCTGTGCTGCCCTGACAGTCCCAAGGGAACCCTACAAACTGACATCAGGAACCTGGGCTGGCCACTTTTCTTTCAAAGGGAAAAGGACCGGTCTGTGTCTCCAGGGACCTGTGGCCCTGAAGTGGCCGGACACCTCCAAAAATCCAAACGATCGAAGATGTGTGGCAGACCCAAGCTGCCCCCACCTCAAACCTGTGCTGCCCTGACAGTCCCAAGGGAACCCTACAAACTGACATCAGGAGCCTGGGCTGGCCACTTTTCTTTCCCAAGGAAAAAGGCTGATCTTTGCCTCCAGGGGCCTGTGGACCTGAGTGGCCGGACACCTCCAAAAATCCAAACGATCGAAGATATGTTGCAGACCCAAGCTGCCCCCACCTCAAACCTGTGCTGCCCTGACAGTCCCAAGGGAACCCTACAAACTGACATCAGGAACCTGGGCTGGCCACTTTTCTTTCCCAAGGAAAAAGGCTGATCTTTGCCTCCAGGGGCCTGTGGCCCTGAGTGGCCGGACACCTCCAAAAATCCAAACGATCGAAGATGTGTCGCAGACCCAAGCTGCCCCGTCCTCAAACCTGTGCTGCCCTGACAGTCCCAAGGGAACCCTACAAACTGACATCAGGAACCTGGGCTGGCCACTTTTCTTTCCCAGGAAAAAGGACCGGTCTGTGTCTCCAGGGGTCTGTGGCCCTGAAGTGGCCGGACACCTCCAAAAATCCAAACGATCGAAGATGTGTCGCAGACCCAAGCTGCCCCCACCTCAAACCTGTGCTGCCCTGACAGTCCCAAGGGAACCCTACAAACTGACATCAGGAACCTGGGCTGGCCACTTTTCTTTCCCAGGGAAAAGCACCGGTCTGTGTCTCCAGGGGCCTGTGGCCCTGAAGTGGCCGGACACCTCCAAAAATCCAAACGATCGAAGATGTGTCGCAGACCCAAGCTGCCCCCAGCTCAAACCTGTGCTGCCCTGACAGTCCCAAGGGAACCCTACAAACTGATATCAGGAACCTGGGCTGGCCATTTTTCTTTCCCAAGGAAAAAGGACCGGTCTGTGTCTCCAGGGGCCTGTGGCCCTGAAGTGGCCGGACACCTCCAAAAATCCAAACGATCGAAGATGTGTCGCAGACCCAAGCTGCCCCCACCTCAAACCTGTGCTGCCCTGACAGTCCCAAGGGAACCCTACAAACTGACATCAGGAACCTGGGCTGGCCACTTTTCTTTCCCAAGGAAAAAGGACCGGTCTGTGTCTCCAGGGGCCTGTGGCCCTGAACTGGCCGGACACCTCCAAAAATCCAAACGATCGAAGATGTGTCGCAGACCCAAGCTGCCCCCACCTCAAACCCGTGCTGCCCTGACAGTCCCAAGGGAACCCTACAAACTGACATCAGGAACCTGGGCTGGCCACTTTTCTTTCCCAAGGAAAAAGGCTGATCTTTGCCTCCAGGGGACTGTGGCCCTGAGTGGCCGGACACCTCCAAAAATCCAAACGATCGAAGATGTGTCGCAGACCCAAGCTGCCCCCACCTCAAACCTGTGCTGCCCTGACAGTCCCAAGGGAACCCTACAAACTGACATCAGGAACCTGGGCTGGCCACTTTTCTTTCCCAAGGAAAAAGGCTGATCTTTGCCTCCAGGGGACTGTGGCCCTGAGTGGCCAGACACCTCCAAAAATCCAAACGATCGAAGATGTGTCGCAGACCCAAGCTGCCCCCACCTCAAACCTGTGCTGCCCTGACAGCCCCAAGGGAACCCTACAAACTGACATCAGGAACCTGGGCTGGCCACTTTTCTTTCCCAAGGAAAAAGGACCGGTCTGTATCTCCAGGGGCCTGTGGCCCTGAGTGGCCGGACACCTCCAAAAATCCAAACGATCGAAGATGTGTCGCAGACCCAAGCTGCCCCCACCTCAAACCCGGGCTGCCCTGACAGTCCCAAGGGAACCCTACAAACTGACATCAGGAGCCTGGGCTGGCCACTTTTCTTTCCCAGGGAAAAGGACCGGTCTGTGTCTCCAGGGGCCTGTGGCCCTGAAGTGGCCGGACACCTCTAAAAATCCAAACGATCGACGATGTGTCGCAGACCCAAGCTGCCCCCACCTCAAACCTGTGCTGCCCTGACAGTCCCAAGGGAACCCTACAAACTGACATCAGGAACCTGGGCTGGCCACTTTTCTTTCCCAGGGAAAAGCACCGGTCTGTGTCTCCAGGGGCCTGTGGCCCTGAAGTGGCCGGACACCTCCAAAAATCCAAACGATCGAAGATGTGTCGCAGACTCGAGCTGCCCCCACCTCAAACCTGTGCTGCCCTGACAGTCCCAAGGGAACCCTACAAACTGACATCAGGAACCTGGGTTGGCCACTTTTCTTTCCCAAGGAAAAAGGCTGATTTTTGCCTCCAGGGCAATGTGGCCCTGAGTGGCCAGACACCTCCAAAAATCCAAACGATCGAAGATGTGTCGCAGACTCGAGCTGCCCCCACCTCAAACCTGTGCTGCCCTGACAGTCCCAAGGGAACCCTACAAACTGACATCAGGAACCTGGGCTGGCCACTTTTCTTTCCCAAGGAAAAAGGCTGATTTTTGCCTCCAGGGCAATGTGGCCCTGAGTGGCCAGACACCTCCAAAAATCCAAACGATCGAAGATGTGTCGCAGACCCAAGCTGCCCCCACCTCAAACCTGTGCTGCCCTGACAGTCCCAAGGGAACCCTACAAACTGACATCAGGAACCTGGGCTGGCCACTTTTCTTTCCCAGGGAAAAGGACCGGTCTGTGTCTCCAGGGGCCTGTGGCCCTGAAGTGGCCAGACACCTCCAAAAATCCAAACGATCGAAGATGTGTCGCAGACCCAAGCTGCCCCCACCTCAAACCTGTGCTGCCCTGACAGTCCCAAGGGAACCCTACAAACTGACATCAGGAACCGGGGCTGGCCACTTTTCTTTCCCAGGGAAAAAGGCTGATATTTGCCTCCAGGGACCTGTGGACCTGAGTGGCCGGACACCTCCAAAAATCCAAACGATCGAAGATGTGTCGCAGACCCAAGCTGCCCCTTCCTCAAACCTGTGCTGCCCTGACAGTCCCAAGGGAACCCTACAAACTGACATCAGGAACCTGGGCTCGCCACTTTTCTTTCCCAGGGAAAAGGACCGGTCTGTGTCTCCAGGGGCCTGTAGCACTGAAGTGGCCAGACACCTCCAAAAATCCAAACGATCGAAGATGTGTCGCAGACCCAAGCTGCCCCCACCTCAAACCTGTGCTGCCCTGACAGTCCCAAGGGAACCCTACAAACTGACATCAGGAACCTGGGCTGGCCACTTTTCTTTCCCAGGGAAAAGGACCGGTCTGTGTCTCCAGGGGCCTGTGGCCCTGAAGTTGTCGGACACCTCCAAAAATCCAAACGGTCGAAGATGTGTTGCAGACCAAAGCTGCCCCCACCTCAAACCTGTGCTGCCCTGACAGTCCCAAGGGAACCCTACAAACTCACATCAGGAACCTGGGCTGGCCACTTTTCTTTCCCAAGGAAAAAGGCTGATCTTTGCCTCCAGGGGACTGTGGCCCTGAGTGGCCGGACACCTCCAAAAATCCAAACGATCGAAGATGTGTCGCAGACCCAACCTGCCCCCACCTCAAACCTGTGCTGCCCTGACAGTCCCAAGGGAACCCTACAAACTGACATCAGGAGCCTGGGCTGGCCACTTTTCTTTCCCAGGGAAAAGCACCGGTCTGTGTCTCCAGGGGCCTGTGGCCCTGAAGTGGCCGGACACCTCCAAAAATCCAAACGATCGAAGATGTGTGGCAGACCCAAGCTGCCCCCACCTCAAACCTGTGCTGCCCTGACAGTCCCAAGGGAACCCTACAAACTGACATCAGGAACCTGGGCTGGCCACTTTTCTTTCCCAACGAAAAAGGCTGATCTTTGCCTCCAGGGGCCTGTGGCCCTGAGTGGCCAGACACCTCCAAAAATCCAAACGATCGAAGATGTGTCGCAGACCCAAGCTGCCCCCACCTCAAACCTGTGCTGCCCTGACAGTCCCAAGGGAACCCTACAAACTGACATCAGGAACCTGGGCTGGCCTCTTTTCTTTCCCAGGGAAAAGGACCGGTCTGTGTCTCCAGGGGCCTGTGGCCCTGAAGTGGCCGTACACCTCTAAAAATCCAAACGATCGAAGATGTGTCGCAGACCCAAGCTGCCCCCACCTCAAACCTGTGCTGCCCTGACAGTCCCAAGGGAACCCTACAAACTGACATCAGGAACCTGGGCTGGCCACTTTTCTTTCCCAGGGAAAAGGACCGGTCTGTGTCTCCAGGGGCCTGTGGCCCTGAAGTGGCCGGACACCTCCAAAAATCCAAACGATCGAAGATGTGTCGCAGACCCAAGCTGCCCCCACCTCAAACCTGTGCTGCCCTGACAGTCCCAAGGGAACCCTACAAACTGACATCAGGAACCTGGGCTGGCCACTTTTCTTTCCCAGGGAAAAGGACCGGTCTGTGTCTCCAGGGGCCTGTGGCCCTGAAGTGGCCGGACACCTCCAAAAATCCAAACGATCGAAGATGTGTCGCAGACCCAAGCTGCCCCCACCTCAAACCTGTGCTGCCCTGACAGTCCCAAGGGAACCCTACAAACTGACATCAGGAACCTGGGCTGGCCACTTTTCTTTCCCAAGGAAAAAGGCTGATCTTTGCCTCCAGGGGCCTGTGGCCCTGAAGTGGCCGGACACCTCCAAAAATCCAAACGATCGAAGATGTGTCGCAGACCCAAGCTGCCCCCACCTCAAACCTGTGCTGCCCTGACAGTCCCAAGGGAACCCTACAAACTGACATCAGGAACCTGGGCTGGCCACTTTTCTTTCCCAAGGAAAAAAGGCTGATCTTTGCCTCCAGGGGACTGTGGCCCTGAGTGGCCAGACACCTCCAAAAATCCAAACGATCAAAGATGTGTCGCAGACTCAAGCTGCCCCCACCTCAAACCTGTGCTGTCCTGACAGTCCCAAGGGAACCCTACAAACTGACATCAGGAACCTGGGCTGGCCACTTTTCTTTCCCAGGGAAAAGGACCGGTCTCTGTCTCCAGGGGCCTGTGGCCCTGAAGTGGCCAGACACCTCCAAAAATCCAAACGATCGAAGATGTGTCGCAGACCCAAGCTGCCCCCACCTCAAACCTGTGCTGCCCTGACAGTCCCAAGGGAACCCTACAAACTGATATCAGGAACCTGGGCTGGCCATTTTTCTTTCCCAGGAAAAAGGACCGGTCTGTGTCTCCAGGGGCCTGTGGCCCTGAAGTGGCCAGACACCTCCAAAAATCCAAACGATCGAAGATGTGTCGCAGACCCAAGCTGCCCCCACCTCAAACCTGTGCTGCCCTGACAGTCCCAAGGGAACCCTACAAACTGACATCAGGAACCTGGGTTGGCCACTTTTCTTTCCCAAGGAAAAAGGCTGATCTTTGCCTCCAGGGGCCTGTGGCCCTGAAGTGGCCGGACACCTCCAAAAATCCAAACGATCGAAGATGTGTCGCAGACCCAAGCTGCCCCCACCTCAAACCTGTGCTGCCCTGACAGTCCCAAGGGAACCCTACAAACTGACATCAGGAACCTGGGCTGGCCTCTTTTCTTTCCCAGGGAAAAGGACCGGTCTGTGTCTCCAGGGGCCTGTGGCCCTGAAGTGGCCGGACACCTCTAAAAATCCAAACGACCGAAGATGTGTCGCAGACCCAAGCTGCCCCCACCTCAAACCTGTGCTGCCCTGACAGTCCCAAGGGAACCCTACAAACTGACATCAGGAACCTGGGCTGGCCACTTTTCTTTCAAAGGGAAAAGGACCGGTCTGTGTCTCCAGGGGCCGGTGGCCCTGAAGTGGCCGGACACCTCCAAAAATCCAAACGATCGAAGATGTGTCGCAGACCCAAGCTGCCCCCACCTCAAACCTGTGCTGCCCTGACAGTCCCAAGGGAACCCTACAAACTGACATCAGGAACCTGGGCTGGCCACTTTTCTTTCCCAAGGAAAAAGGACCGGTCTGTGTCTCCAGGGGCCTGTGGCCCTGAAGTGGCCGGACACCTCCAAAAATCCAAACCATCGAAGATGTGTGGCAGACCCAAGGTGCCCCCACCTCAAACCTGTGCTGCCCTGACAGTCCCAAGGGAACCCTACAAACTGACATCAGGAACCTGGGCTGGCCACTTTTCTTTCCCAGGGAAAAGGACCGGTCTGTGTCTCCAGGGGCCTGTGGCCCTGAGTGGCCGGACACCTCCAAAAATCCAAACGATCGAAGATGTGTCACAGACCCAAGCTGCCCCCACCTCAAACCTGTGCTGCCCTGACAGTCCCAAGGGAACCCTACAAACTGACATCAGGAACCTGGGCTGGCCATTTTTCTTTGCCAGGAAAAAGGACCGGTCTGTGTCTCCAGGGGTCTGTGGCCCTGAAGTGGCCGGACACCTCCAATAATCCAAACGATGGAAGATGTGTTGAAGACCCAAGCTGCCCCCACCTCAAACCTGTGCTGCCCTGACAGTCCCAAGGGAACCCTACAAACTGACATCAGGAACCTGGGCTGGCCACTTTTCTTTCCCAGGGAAAAGGACCGGTCTGTGTCTCCAGGGGCCTGTGGCCCTGAAGTGGCCGGACACCTCCAAAAATCCAAACGATCGAAGATGTGTCGCAGACCCAAGCTGCCCCCACCTCAAACCTGTGCTGCCCTGACAGTCCCAAGGGAACCCTACAAACTGACATCAGGAACCTGGGCTGGCCACTTTTCTTTCCCAGGGAAAAGGACCGGTCTGTGTCTCCAGGGGCCTGTGGCCCTGAAGTGGCCGGACACCTCCAAAAATCCAAACGATCGAAGATGTGTCGCAGACCCAAGCTGCCCCCACCTCAAACCTGTGCTGCCCTGACAGTCCCAAGGGAACCCTACAAACTGACATCAGGAACCTGGGCTGGCCACTTTTCTTTCCCAGGGAAAAGGACCGGTCTGTGTCTCCAGGGGCCTGTGGCCCTGAAGTGGCCGGACACCTCCAAAAATCCAAACTATCGAAGATGTGTCGCAGACCCAAGCTGCCCCCACCTCAAACCTGTGCTGCCCTGACAGTCCCAAGGGAACCCTACAAAGTGACATCAGGAACCTGGGCTGGCCACTTTTCTTTCCCAAGGAAAAAGGCTGATCTTTGCCTCCAGGGGCCTGTGGCCCTGAAGTGGCCGGACACCTCCAAAAATCCAAACGATCGAAGATGTGTCGCAGACCCAAGCTGCCCCCACCGCAAACCTGTGCTGCCCTGACAGTCCCAAGGGAACCCTACAAACTGACATCAGGAACCTGGGCTGGCCACTTTTCTTTCCCAAGGAAAAAGGCTGATCTTTGCCTCCAGGGGCCTGTGGCCCTGAGTGGCCGGACACCTCCAAAAATCCAAACGATCGAGGATGTGTCGCAGACCCAAGCTGCCCCCAGCTCAAACCTGTGCTGCCCTGACAGTCCCAAGGGAACCCTACAAACTGACATCAGGAACCTGGGCTGGCCACTTTTCTTTCCCAGGGAAAAGGACCAGTCTTTGTTTCCAGGGGCCTGTGGCCCTGAGTGGCCGGACACCTCCAAAAATCCAAACGATCGAAGATGTGTCGCAGACCCAAGCTGCCCCCAGCTCAAACCTGTGCTGCCCTGACAGTCCCAAGGGAACCCTACAAACTGACATCAGGAACCTGGGCTGGCCACTTTTCTTTCCCAAGTAAAAAGGCTGATCTTTGCCTCCAGGGGCCTGTGGCCCTGAGTGGCTGGACACCTCCAAAAATCCAAATGATCGAAGATGTGTCGCAGACCCAAGCTGCCCCCACCTCAAACCTGTGCTGCCCTGAGAGTCCCAAGGGAACCCTACAAACTGACATCAGGAACCTGGGCTGGCCACTTTTCTTTCCCAAGGAAAAAGGCTGATCTTTGCCTCCAGGGGCCTGTGGCCCTGACTGGCCGGACACCTCCAAAAATCCAAACGATCGAAGATGTGTCGCAGACCCAAGCTGCCCCCACCTCAAACCTGTGCTGCCCTGACAGTCCCAAGGGAACCCTACAAACTGACATCAGGAATCTGGGCTGGCCACTTTTCTTTCCCAAGGAAAAAGGACCGGTCTGTGTCTCCAGGGGCCTGTGGCCCTGAAGTGGCCGGACACCTCCAAAAATCCAAACCATCGAAGATGTGTTGCAGACCAAAGCTGCCCCTTCCTCAAACCTGTGCTGCCCTGACAGTCCCAAGGGAACCCTACAAACTGACATCAGGAACCTGGGCTGGCCTCTTTTCTTTCCCAGGGAAAAGGACCGGTCTGTGTCTCCAGGGGCCTGTGGCCCTAAGTGGCCGGACACCTCCAAAAATCCAAATGATAGAAGATGTGTCGCAGACCCAAGCTGCCCCCACCTCAAACCTGTGCTGCCCTGACAGTCCCAAGGGAACCCTACAAACTGACATCAGGAACCTGGGCTGGCCACTTTTCTTTCCCAAAGAAAAAGGCTGATTTTTGCCTCCAGGGGCCTGTGGCCCTGAGTGGCCGGACACCTCCAAAAATCCAAACGATCGAAGATGTGTCCCAGACCCAGGCTGCCCCTTCCTCAAACCTGTGCTGCCCTGACAGTCCCAAGGGAACCCTACAAACTGACATCAGGAACCTGGGCTGGCCACTTTTCTTTCCCAGGGAAAAGGACCGGTCTGTGTCTCCAGGGGCCTGTGGCCCTGAAGTGGCTGGACACCTCCAAAAATCCACACGATCGAAGATGTGTCGCAGACCCAAGCTGCCCCTACCTCAAACCTGTGCTGCCCTGACAGTCCCAAGGGAACCCTACAAACTGATATCAGGAACCTGGGCTGGCCACTTTTCTTTCCCAAGGAAAAAGGACTGGTCTGTGTCTCCAGGGGCCTGTGGCCCTGAAGTGGCCGGACACCTCCAAAAATCCAAACGATCGAGGATGTGTCGCAGACCCAGGCTGCCCCTTCCTCAAACCTGTGCTGCCCTGACAGTCCCAAGGGAACCCTACAAACTGACATCAGGAACCTGGGCTGGCCACTTTTCTTTCCCAAGGAAAAAGGCTGATCTTTGCCTCCAGGGGCCTCTGGCCCTGAGTGGCCGGACACCTCCAAAAATCCAAACGATCGAAGATGTGTCACAGACCCAAGCTGCCCCGTCCTCAAACCTGTGCTGCCCTGACAGTCCCAAGGGAACCCTACAAACTGACATCAGGAACCTGGGCTGGCCACTTTTCTTTCCCAAGGAAAAAGGCTGATCTTTGCCTCCAGGGGACTGTGGCCCTGAGTGGCCAGACACCTCCAAAAATCCAAACGATCGACGATGTGTCGCAGACCCAAGCTGCCCCCACCTCAAACCTGTGCTGCCCTGACAGTCCCAAGGGAACCCTACAAACTGACATCAGGAACCTGGGCTGGCCACTTTTCTTTCAAAGGGAAAAGGACCGGTCTGTGTCTCCAGGGGCCTGTGGCCCTGAGTGGCCGGCCGCCTCCAAAAATCCAAACGATCGAGGATGTGTCGCAGACCCAAGCTGCCCCCACCTCAAACCTGTGCTGCCCTGACAGTCCCAAGGGAGCCCTGCAAACTGACAGCAGGAACCTGGGCTGCTGAATGTTCTTTCACAAGGTTTATATCTCTCGTTTGTGACCAGGGTCCGGCACTCCCCCTGGGGCGTCAGGCCCTGGGCGTCCTTTTCCCTCCTCCATTTCGAAACCGTGCATGATTTTTCCGAGACCCCATCTGCCACCCCCAAATACTCAGGGGATTTTTTTTTCCTGAATGCCTCTTGGGAACTGACTGTAGAAAACTTGGTGCTTGATTTTTTCTCTGCTGGATTTCTCCTTGAGAAAGCTGCCAGCATGTAGCCCTTACCACCACCACTTCGATGGGCCCAGAAATCACAACCTTCAGACCATCAGCATGGGACCCTGCCCACTGCCCCTCCAGTGGCACGTTTCCAAAGCATTGCACTACATTCCAGTAATACTCTGCATTTCCAGCGGGCAGCCTGTCTGACCCTCATCCTGACCCTAAAAATGCACTAAGGAATTCTAAAACAGCCTTTAGGAAGGTGTAACAATACCCTAAAAGACACCAGACAAGTCCTAAAAAGCCTTCCAAAATCCCCTAAATATTCCTAACAGTCCTGCAAAAACACTCAAGGAAACCTGCTCAGCCTCCAAACCCTTCCTGTTGCTCTCTAGCCCACAGATGTCATCCCTACCTTTCTCCAGGGGGTCCTGTTGTCCTCTGAGGTTTCTGTCGTTGTCCTGGTGTGAGGGTCACTGCCTTGTCCCAGCGGGAGCGTTCCGGTGTGCTCTCGCTGTTAGGGTTGCTGTGTGGTGCTGCTGCTGGCAGGGCTGAAAAGGGAAAAGGCTCTTGTTAGGGGGGCTGCTTAGGCTGAGGTTAGGGCTGGGGGGAGAGGTGGTGCTCCTGTACCCTAACTTGCCTCCTAAGCTGTACCCTGTAGCCCTGATCTCCACTGCACTGTCCAGCCCTCAAGCCCTCGCCCTTTACCCCTCAACCTCTCCCTCTGCCCCCCAGCCCTCAGGCTCTGTGTGTCACCCTCGAGACCCCCTTTGCCCCTCAAGCCCCCTCTCAGCTGCCCCTCAGCTCCTGTGCGTCACCCTTAACCCCTCTCCTTTGCCCCTCAGCCCCCAGCTTCTCTGTGTCATGCTCCAGCTGCCCCTGCCCCCCTCAGCATCTCTCTGTCACCCACTGTCCCCTCTCCCTGTGCCTCCCTCAGCTCCCAGCCTCTGTCACCCTCAAGCCCCCACAGTGCCCCTCAGCCTCTATGTGCTGTGCCATGAAAAAACATAAAATTTCCCTAAAAACCCCTCATCTTCAAAATGTTCTAAAAGCCCCACAAAAACATAAAAATAGCCTCAGAATACCCTTAAAATACAAGAAAAATACCCTACTTTTAAAAAAACCCTAAAACACACCTAAATATCCCTAAAAAACCTTTAAGAAATCCCTCAATATTCCTAAAAGAGCTCTAAAAATACCCCAAAAATACTTAAAATGCCCTGATAAGACCCTAAGAAAACCTAAAAGTTCCCTCAAAAGACCTAAAAATACCCTAGTCCTAAGAGTCCTCCACATACCCTCAATAGTCCTAAAAAAGCCCTAAAATTTTTAAATAGTCCTAAAAAAGCCCCAAGAACACCCAACCCCCCCCCAAATATTCTAATTAGCAGTGAGAAAGCCCTTAAAATACCCTAAAAAAATCTTTTAAAAGCCCTGAAAAAGGTCTAAAAGTATCCTAAATAGTCACAGAAAATTCCTAAAACGCTCCTGTGAAAAAAAACCCTAAAATATCTTTTAAAAGCCCTAAAAAAACCCTAAAGAAGTGCTCAGTCCCCAACCTTCACCAGTCACTCTCTAGCCAGCAAACATCATCCCTACCTTTTCATTAGGGTCACTGCCTGCAGCTGCTGGGAGGGTTCTGGGGCTGTCCCAGCATTAGGGTCACTGCCTGCAGCTGCTGTTGAGGAACACTGGTGTTCTAGGGGTGTGTTTAGGGTGAGCTTAGGGTTGGGGTGAGGGCTGCTGCTGTACCCTAACCCTTCCTGGTACCCCGTGCCCTGTCCTTTGTACCCCTAACCCTCAGGGTCAGCTCTCCACCTGTCAAGTCCCCCCCTTTTTGCCCCTCAGCCCGCAATGTCTGTGTGTCACCCCAAGCCCCCCGACACTGTCCTGTGGCCCCCTAACCTCCACCGTGCACTTTCCACCCTTGTAGGGGTGGTTTTAAGGGTGAGATTAAGGGTGCTGTGAGGGCTGGTTCACCTGTCACCCTCAGGCACCCCCCCACTTTGTCCCTCAGGACAGCCCCTGCCTCTCAGCCTCCTTGTGTCACCCTCAGGTTCCCACCGCAGCCTCTCAGCGTCTCTCTGCCACCCTGGAGCCCCCCTTTTTGACTCCTAAAGACCCCTTCTGCCTCTCAGCTGCCCCCATGTTCTGTGTCACCCTCCAGCCCCCTCCCCTCAGCCCCAGCTGCCTTTGTGACACCGCGCGGCCCACAGACGCCGTCCCTGCCTGTTTTCTTTGGGTGTTGTCCTGCTGCGAGGGCCGCACTATCCCCACGAGTCCGGGCTCCCATGTCCTGCTGCAGGGAGTCACAACTGGGCGGTGGAAGGAGGGAGGGATGGGGCAGGGGCGGAATGGGGAGGGGTGAAGGGTGGAGAGAGACTGGGGATGGGATGGGCTGGAAGTACATGTAGGGTGAGGGGTGGAGACGGGGACAGAGC
This sequence comes from Vidua macroura, assembly GCF_024509145.1. Lineage (NCBI taxonomy): Eukaryota > Metazoa > Chordata > Aves > Passeriformes > Viduidae > Vidua > Vidua macroura. The sequence continues at coordinate 260,242 of NC_071603.1, forward strand.
AGAACAGGGCAGGGGGGAAGAGGGACATTTGGAGGGGGCAGTCCACATATCCCAGACGAAAGCTGCAGCAAAATACAATTTTAGTGGACAGGGCAAAGCCAAACACCACCTGCAAACTGACATCAGGAACCAGGGCTGGCCACTTTTCTTTCCCAAGGAAAAGGGCATGTCAGGGCCACAGACCCCTGGAAGCAAAGATCAGCCTTTTTCCCTGGGAAAGAAAAGTGGCCAGCCCAGGTTCCTGATGTCAGTTTGTAGGGTTCCCTTGGGACTGTCAGGGCAGCACAGGTTTGAGGTGGGGGCAGCTTGGGTCTGCGACACATCTTCGATCGTTTGGATTTTTGGAGGTGTCCGGCCACTCAGGGCCACAGGCCCCTGGAGGCAAAGATCAGCCTTTTTCCTTGGGAAAGAAATGTGGCCAGCCCAGGTTCTTAATGTCAGTTTGTAGGGTTCCCTTGGGACTGTCAGGGCAGCATAGGTTTGAGGTGGGGGCAGCTTGGGTCTGCGACACATCCTCAATCGTTCGGAATTTTTGGACGTAGCCAGCCACTGAGAGCTACAGGCCCATGGAAAAAAAGATCAGCTTTTTTCCTTTGGAAAGAAAAGTGGCCACCCCAGCTTCTTAATATCAGTTTGTAGGGTTCCCTTGGGACTGTCAGGGCAGCACAGGTTTGCGGTGGGGGCAGCTTGGGTCTGCGACACATCTTCGATCGTCTGGATTTTTGGAGGTGTCCAGCCACTCAGGGCCACAGGCCCCTGGAGGCAAAGATCAGCCTTTTTCCTTGGGAAAGAAAAGTGACCAGCCCAGGTTCCTGATGCCAGTTTGTAGGGCTCCCTTGGGACTGTCAGGGCAGCACAGGTTTGAGGTGGGGGCAGCTTGAGTCTGTGACACATCTTCGATCGTTTGGATTTTTGGAGGTGTCTGGCCACTCAGGGCCACAGGCCCCTGGAGACAAAGACCGGTCCTTTTCCCTGGGAAAGAAAAGTGGCCAGCCCAGGTTCTTAATGTCAGTTTGTAGGGTTCCCTTGGGACTGTCAGGGCAGCACAGGTTTGAGGTGGGGGCAGCTTGGGTCTGCGACACATCCTCGATCGTTCGGATTTTGGGACGCAGCCCGCCACTGAGGGCCTAAGCCTAAACCCTAAACCCAAACCCTCACCCCTAACCCTACAAGATGGTGGCACCCATGTGGTCACATGATGGGGAGTAAAATGGCAGCACCTGTGTGGTCATGTGGCAGGGAGCAAGATGGTTGCGCCCATAGGGTCACGTGATCGGGAGCAAGGTGGCGGTGTCTACATGGTGGGGGTGATGTGGGTAGTGGGTATTGTAATGTGCCAGGTGGAGCACTAATTAGGGGTTGTATAGGTATATATAAAAAAGAAGAAAAACTATATGTCCGGTGCAGCAGTAGAAAGTTTCAGGCTCCCGGGGAGTAAATTCTTTTTTTTTTTAATAATTATTTAAAGTTTGTTTTTTATTTTACTCCCAGGGAGCCTGAAAGTTTCTACTGCTGCTTTTTGAAAGCTAGAAAGGGAAACAAAATTAGAAATGAAAAGATGGAAAGAAAGAAAAAGACAGACTTAAGAGAGGACTTAAGAGAGGACTTAAGAGAGGACTTAAGAGAGCACTTAAGAGAGGACTTAAGAGAGCACTTAAGAGAGCACTTAAGAGAGGACTTAAGAGAGGACTTAAGAGAGGACTTAAGAGAGCACTTAAGAGAGGACTTAAGAGAGCACTTAAGAGAGCACTTAAGAGAGCACTTAAGAGAGGACTTAAGAGAGAACTTAAGAGAGCACTTAAGAGATGACTTAAGAGAGGACTTAAGAGAGCACTTAAGAGAGGACTTAAGAGAGGACTTAAGAGAGCACTTAAGAGAGCACTTAAGAGAGCACTTAAGAGAGCACTTAAGAGAGGACGTAAGAGACGACTTAAGAGAGGACTTAAGAGACGAAAAGAAATAGGAAAAGAATTGCAAAGAGTAAAAAAATGAGAAGGGTTACAGTGAAAAAGAAAGAGGGTGAGAGTGAAAAAGAGGACAAAAGAATAGAGAAAAAAAAAAGAGAAGCTGGAGAGAAAAAGAAATAAAGAGTAAAAGCATCAACTACAGAGAAAAATAAATAGTTAGAAATAGTGAAACAGAGAAACAGAAGAAAAGACATACAGGGAAATAGAGAAGCAGAGAGAGAGAGAGTTAGAAACAGTGAGAAACAGAAACAAAGTTAGGGACAGACAGAAATGACGTGTCAGAAAGAAAACTAAGAGAAGAAGCAAAGGAAGAAATGCAGTGGGGAAGAAAAAAATGACTAAACCACACAAAAAAAACACAGGAGCCAAAGGGGGAGGGGGAGGGAGCGGGGGGCATCATTATTAGGGTTGATTCAACTTCATTGAATATTTTTTTTTATTTACACGACAGCAAAACACATGGAAATGATGTATACAAATGGGAACCCTACAAACTGACATCAGGAACCTGGGCTGGCCACTTTTCTTTCCCAGGGAAAAGGACTGGTCTGTGTCTCCAGGGGCCTGTGGCCCTAAGTGGCCGGACACCTCCAAAAATCCAAACGATCGAAGATGTGTCGCAGACCCAAGCTGCCCCCACCTCAAACCTGTGCTGCCCTGACAGTCCCAAGGGAACCCTACAAACTGACATCAGGAACCTGGGCTGGCCACTTTTCTTTCCCAAGGAAAAAGGCTGATCTTTGCCTCCAGGGGCCTGTGGCCCTGAAGTGGCCAGACACCTCCAAAAATCCAAACGATCGAAGATGTGTCGCAGACCCAAGCTGCCCCCAGCTCAAAGCTGTGCTGCCCTGACAGTCCCAAGGGAACCCTACAAACTGACATCAGGAACCTGGGCTGGCCACTTTTCTTTCCCAAGGAAAAAGGCTGATCTTTGCCTCCAGGGGCCTGTGGCCCTGAGTGGCCGGACACCTACAAAAATCCAAACGATCGAAGATGTGTCGCAGACCCAAGCTGCCCCCACCTCAAACCTGTGCTGCCCTGACAGTCCCAAGGGAACCCTACAAACTGACATCAGGAACCTGGGCTGGCCACTTTTTTTTCCCAAGGAAAAAGGACCGGTCTTTGTCTCCAGGGGCCTGTGACATTGAGTGGCCCGACACCTCCAAAAATCCAAACGATCGAAGATGTGTCGCAGACCCAAGCTGCCCCCAGCTCAAACCTGTGCTGCCCTGACAGTCCCAAGGGAACCCTACAAACTGACATCAGGAACCTGGGCTGGCCACTTTTCTTTGCCAAGGAAAAAGGCTGATCTTTGCCTCCAGGGGCCTGTGGCCCTGACTGGCCGGACACCTCCAAAAATCCAAACGATCGAAGATGTGTCGCAGACCCAAGCTGCCCCCACCTCAAACCTGTGCTGCCCTGACAGTCCCAAGGGAACCCTACAAACTGACATCAGGAACCTGGGCTGGCCACTTTTCTTTCCCAGGGAAAAAGGCTGATCTTTGCCTCCAGGGGCCTGTGGCCCTGAAGTGGCCGGACACCTCCAAAAATCCAAACGATCGAAGATGTGTCGCAGACCCAAGCTGCCCCCACCTCAAACCTGTGCTGCCCTGACAGTCCCAAGGGAACCCTACAAACTGACATCAGGAACCGGGGCTGGCCACTTTTCTTTCCCAGGGAAAAGGACCGGTCTTTGTCTCCAGGGGCCTGTGGCCCTGAGTGGCCAGACACCTCCAAAAATCCAAACGATCGAGGATGTGTCGCAGACCCAAGCTGCCCCCACCTCAAACCTGTGCTGCCCTGACAGTCCCAAGGGAACCCTACAAACTGACATCAGGAACCTGGGCTGGCCACTTTTCTTTCCCAGGGAAAAGGACCGGTCTTTGTCTCCAGGGTCCTGTGGCCCTGAAGTGGCCGGACACCTCCAAAAACCCAAACGATCGAAGATGTGTCGCAGACCCAAGCTGCCCCCACCTCAAACCTGTGCTGCCCTGACAGTCCCAAGGGAACCCTACAAACTGACATCAGGAACCTGGGCTGGCCACTTTTCTTTCCCAGGGAAAAGGACCGGTCTTTGTCTCCAGGGGCCTGTGGCCCTGAGTGGCCGGACACCTCCAAAAATCCAAACGATCGAGGATGTGTCGCAGACCCAAGCTGCCCCCACCTCAAACCTGTGCTGCCCTGACAGTCCCAAGGGAACCCTACAAACTGACATCAGGAACCTGGGCTGGCCACTTTTTTTTCCCAAGGAAAAAGGACCGGTCTTTGTCTCCAGGGGCCTGTGACATTGAGTGGCCCGACACCTCCAAAAATCCAAACGATCGAAGATGTGTCGCAGACCCAAGCTGCCCCCAGCTCAAACCTGTGCTGCCCTGACAGTCCCAAGGGAACCCTACAAACTGACATCAGGAACCTGGGCTGGCCACTTTTCTTTCCCAGGAAAAAGGACCGGTCTGTGTCTCCAGGGGTCTGTGGCCCTGAAGTGGCCGGACACCTCCAAAAATCCAAACGATCGAAGATGTGTCGCAGACCCAAGCTGCCCCCACCTCAAACCTGTGCTGCCCTGACAGTCCCAAAGGAACCCTACAAACTGACATCAGGAACCTGGGCTGGCCACTTTTCTTTCCCAGGGAAAAAGGCTGATCTTTGCCTCCAGGGGCCTGTGGCCCTGAAGTGGCCGGACACCTCCAAAAATCCAAACGATCGAAGATGTGTCGCAGACCCAAGCTGCCCCCACCTCAAACCTGTGCTGCCCTGACAGTCCCAAGGGAACCCTACAAACTGACATCAGGAACCGGGGCTGGCCACTTTTCTTTCCCAGGGAAAAGGACCGGTCTTTGTCTCCAGGGGCCTGTGGCCCTGAGTGGCCGGACACCTCCAAAAATCCAAACGATCGAGGATGTGTCGCAGACCCAAGCTGCCCCCACCTCAAACCTGTGCTGCCCTGACAGTCCCAAGGGAACCCTACAAACTGACATCAGGAACCTGGGCTGGCCACTTTTTTTTCCCAAGGAAAAAGGACCGGTCTTTGTCTCCAGGGGCCTGTGACATTGAGTGGCCCGACACCTCCAAAAATCCAAACGATCGAAGATGTGTCGCAGACCCAAGCTGCCCCCAGCTCAAACCTGTGCTGCCCTGACAGTCCCAAGGGAACCCTACAAACTGACATCAGGAACCTGGGCTGGCCACTTTTCTTTGCCAAGGAAAAAGGCTGATCTTTGCCTCCAGGGGCCTGTGGCCCTGACTGGCCGGACACCTCCAAAAATCCAAACGATCGAAGATGTGTCGCAGACCCAAGCTGCCCCCACCTCAAACCTGTGCTGCCCTGACAGTCCCAAAGGAACCCTACAAACTGACATCAGGAACCTGGGCTGGCCACTTTTCTTTCCCAGGGAAAAAGGCTGATCTTTGCCTCCAGGGGCCTGTGGCCCTGAAGTGGCCGGACACCTCCAAAAATCCAAACGATCGAAGATGTGTCGCAGACCCAAGCTGCCCCCACCTCAAACCTGTGCTGCCCTGACAGTCCCAAGGGAACCCTACAAACTGACATCAGGAACCGGGGCTGGCCACTTTTCTTTCCCAGGGAAAAGGACCGGTCTTTGTCTCCAGGGGCCTGTGGCCCTGAGTGGCCAGACACCTCCAAAAATCCAAACGATCGAGGATGTGTCGCAGACCCAAGCTGCCCCCACCTCAAACCTGTGCTGCCCTGACAGTCCCAAGGGAACCCTACAAACTGACATCAGGAACCTGGGCTGGCCACTTTTCTTTCCCAGGGAAAAGGACCGGTCTTTGTCTCCAGGGTCCTGTGGCCCTGAAGTGGCCGGACACCTCCAAAAACCCAAACGATCGAAGATGTGTCGCAGACCCAAGCTGCCCCCACCTCAAACCTGTGCTGCCCTGACAGTCCCAAGGGAACCCTACAAACTGACATCAGGAACCTGGGCTGGCCACTTTTCTTTCCCAGGGAAAAGGACCGGTCTTTGTCTCCAGGGGCCTGTGGCCCTGAGTGGCCGGACACCTCCAAAAATCCAAACGATCGAGGATGTGTCGCAGACCCAAGCTGCCCCCACCTCAAACCTGTGCTGCCCTGACAGTCCCAAGGGAACCCTACAAACTGACATCAGGAACCTGGGCTGGCCACTTTTCTTTGCCAAGGAAAAAGGCTGATCTTTGCCTCCAGGGGCCTGTGGCCCTGACTGGCCGGACACCTCCAAAAATCCAAACGATCGAAGATGTGTCGCAGACCCAAGCTGCCCCCACCTCAAACCTGTGCTGCCCTGACAGTCCCAAAGGAACCCTACAAACTGACATCAGGAACCTGGGCTGGCCACTTTTCTTTCCCAGGGAAAAAGGCTGATCTTTGCCTCCAGGGGCCTGTGGCCCTGAAGTGGCCGGACACCTCCAAAAATCCAAACGATCGAAGATGTGTCGCAGACCCAAGCTGCCCCCACCTCAAACCTGTGCTGCCCTGACAGTCCCAAGGGAACCCTACAAACTGACATCAGGAACCTGGGCTGGCCACTTTTCTTTCCCAGGGAAAAGGACCGGTCTTTGTCTCCAGGGTCCTGTGGCCCTGAAGTGGCCGGACACCTCCAAAAACCCAAACGATCGAAGATGTGTCGCAGACCCAAGCTGCCCCCACCTCAAACCTGTGCTGACCTGACAGTCCCAAGGGACCCCTACAAACTGACATCAGGAACCTGGGCTGGCCACTTTTCTTTCCCAGGGAAAAAGGCTGATCTTTGCCTCCAGGGGCCTGTGGCCCTGAAGTGGCCGGACACCTCCAAAAATCCAAACGATCGAAGATGTGTCGCGGACCCAAGCTGCCCCCACCTCAAACCTGTGCTGCCCTGACAGTCCCAAGGGAACCCTACAAACTGACATCAGGAACCTGGGCTGGCCACTTTTCTTTCCCAGGGAAAAGGACCAGTCTTTGTCTCCAGGGGCCTGTGGCCCTGAAGTGGCCGGACACCTCCAAAAATCCAAACGATCGAAGATGTGTCGCAGACCCAAGCTGCCCCCACCTCAAACCTGTGCTGCCCTGACAGTCCCAAGGGAACCCTACAAACTGACATCAGGAACCTGGGCTGGCCACTTTTCTTTCCCAAGGAAAAAGGACCGGTCTTTGTCTCCAGGGGCCTGTGACATTGAGTGGCCCGACACCTCCAAAAATCCAAACGATCGAAGATGTGTCGCAGACCCAAGCTGCCCCCACCTCAAACCTGTGCTGCCCTGACAGTCCCAAGGGACCCCTACAAACTGACATCAGGAACCTGGGCTGGCCACTTTTCTTTCCCAGGGAAAAGGACCGGTCTGTGTCTCCAGGGGCCTGTGGCCCTGAAGTGGCCGGACACCTCCAAAAATCCAAACGATCGAAGATGTGTCGCAGACCCAAGCTGCCCCCACCTCAAACCTGTGCTGCCCTGACAGTCCCAAGGGAACCCTACAAACTGACATCAGGAGCCTGGGCTGGCCACTTTTCTTTCCCAAGGAAAAAGGCTGATCTTTGCCTCCAGGGGCCTGTGGCCCTGAGTGGCCGGACACCTCCAAAAATCCAAACGATCGAAGATATGTCGCAGACCCAAGCTGCCCCCACCTCAAACCTGTGCTGCCCTGACAGTCCCAAGGGAACCCTACAAACTGACATCAGGAACCTGGGCTGGCCACTTTTCTTTCAAAGGGAAAAGGACCGGTCTGTGTCTCCAGGGACCTGTGGCCCTGAAGTGGCCGGACACCTCCAAAAATCCAAACGATCGAAGATGTGTGGCAGACCCAAGCTGCCCCCACCTCAAACCTGTGCTGCCCTGACAGTCCCAAGGGAACCCTACAAACTGACATCAGGAGCCTGGGCTGGCCACTTTTCTTTCCCAAGGAAAAAGGCTGATCTTTGCCTCCAGGGGCCTGTGGACCTGAGTGGCCGGACACCTCCAAAAATCCAAACGATCGAAGATATGTTGCAGACCCAAGCTGCCCCCACCTCAAACCTGTGCTGCCCTGACAGTCCCAAGGGAACCCTACAAACTGACATCAGGAACCTGGGCTGGCCACTTTTCTTTCCCAAGGAAAAAGGCTGATCTTTGCCTCCAGGGGCCTGTGGCCCTGAGTGGCCGGACACCTCCAAAAATCCAAACGATCGAAGATGTGTCGCAGACCCAAGCTGCCCCGTCCTCAAACCTGTGCTGCCCTGACAGTCCCAAGGGAACCCTACAAACTGACATCAGGAACCTGGGCTGGCCACTTTTCTTTCCCAGGAAACAGGACCGGTCTGTGTCTCCAGGGGTCTGTGGCCCTGAAGTGGCCGGACACCTCCAAAAATCCAAACGATCGAAGATGTGTCGCAGACCCAAGCTGCCCCCACCTCAAACCTGTGCTGCCCTGACAGTCCCAAGGGAACCCTACAAACTGACATCAGGAACCTGGGCTGGCCACTTTTCTTTCCCAGGGAAAAAGGCTGATCTTTGCCTCCAGGGGCCTGTGGCCCTGAGTGGCCGGACACCTCCAAAAATCCAAACGATCGAAGATGTGTCGCAGACCCAAGCTGCCCCTTCCTCAAACCTGTGCTGCCCTGACAGTCCCAAGAGAACCCTACAAACTGACATCAGGAACCTGGGCTGGCCACTTTTCTTTCCCAGGGAAAAGGACCGGTCTGTGTCTCCAGGGGCCTGTAGCACTGAAGTGGCCAGACACCTCCAAAAATCCAAACGATCGAAGATGTGTCGCAGACCCAAGCTGCCCCCACCTCAAACCTGTGCTGCCCTGACAGTCCCAAGGGAACCCTACAAACTGACATCAGGAACCTGGGCTGGCCACTTTTCTTTCCCAAGGAAAAAGGCTGATCTTTGCCTCCAGGGGCCTGTGGCCCTGAGTGGCCGGACACCTACAAAAATCCAAACGATCGAAGATGTGTCGCAGACCCAAGCTGCCCCCAGCTCAAACCTGTGCTGCCCTGACAGTCCCAAGGGAACCCTACAAACTGACATCAGGAACCTGGGCTGGCCACTTTTCTTTCCCAAGGAAAAAGGACCGGTCTTTGTCTCCAGGGGCCTGTGACATTGAGTGGCCCGACACCTCCAAAAATCCAAACGATCGAAGATGTGTCGCAGACCCAAGCTGCCCCCACCTCAAACCTGTGCTGCCCTGACAGTCCCAAGGGAACCCTACAAACTGACATCAGGAACCTGGGCTGGCCACTTTTCTTTCCCAGGGAAAAGGACCGGTCTTTGTCTCCAGGGGCCTGTGGCCCTGAGTGGCCGGACACCTCCAAAAATCCAAACGATCGAGGATGTGTCGCAGACCCAAGCTGCCCCCACCTCAAACCTGTGCTGCCCTGACAGTCCCAAGGGAACCCTACAAACTGACATCAGGAACCTGGGCTGGCCACTTTTCTTTGCCAAGGAAAAAGGCTGATCTTTGCCTCCAGGGGCCTGTGGCCCTGACTGGCCGGACACCTCCAAAAATCCAAACGATCGAAGATGTGTCGCAGACCCAAGCTGCCCCCACCTCAAACCTGTGCTGCCCTGACAGTCCCAAAGGAACCCTACAAACTGACATCAGGAACCTGGGCTGGCCACTTTTCTTTCCCAGGGAAAAAGGCTGATCTTTGCCTCCAGGGGCCTGTGGCCCTGAAGTGGCCGGACACCTCCAAAAATCCAAACGATCGAAGATGTGTCGCAGACCCAAGCTGCCCCCACCTCAAACCTGTGCTGCCCTGACAGTCCCAAGGGAACCCTACAAACTGACATCAGGAACCGGGGCTGGCCACTTTTCTTTCCCAGGGAAAAGGACCGGTCTTTGTCTCCAGGGGCCTGTGGCCCTGAGTGGCCAGACACCTCCAAAAATCCAAACGATCGAGGATGTGTCGCAGACCCAAGCTGCCCCCACCTCAAACCTGTGCTGCCCTGACAGTCCCAAGGGAACCCTACAAACTGACATCAGGAACCTGGGCTGGCCACTTTTCTTTCCCAGGGAAAAGGACCGGTCTTTGTCTCCAGGGTCCTGTGGCCCTGAAGTGGCCGGACACCTCCAAAAACCCAAACGATCGAAGATGTGTCGCAGACCCAAGCTGCCCCCACCTCAAACCTGTGCTGCCCTGACAGTCCCAAGGGAACCCTACAAACTGACATCAGGAACCTGGGCTGGCCACTTTTCTTTCCCAAGGAAAAAGGACCGGTCTTTGTCTCCAGGGGCCTGTGACATTGAGTGGCCCGACACCTCCAAAAATCCAAACGATCGAAGATGTGTCGCAGACCCAAGCTGCCCCCACCTCAAACCTGTGCTGCCCTGACAGTCCCAAGGGAACCCTACAAACTGACATCAGGAACCTGGGCTGGCCACTTTTCTTTCCCAGGGAAAAGGACCGGTCTTTGTCTCCAGGGGCCTGTGGCCCTGAGTGGCCGGACACCTCCAAAAATCCAAACGATCGAGGATGTGTCGCAGACCCAAGCTGCCCCCACCTCAAACCTGTGCTGCCCTGACAGTCCCAAGGGAACCCTACAAACTGACATCAGGAACCTGGGCTGGCCACTTTTTTTTCCCAAGGAAAAAGGACCGGTCTTTGTCTCCAGGGGCCTGTGACATTCAGTGGCCCGACACCTCCAAAAATCCAAACGATCGAAGATGTGTCGCAGACCCAAGCTGCCCCCAGCTCAAACCTGTGCTGCCCTGACAGTCCCAAGGGAACCCTACAAACTGACATCAGGAACCTGGGCTGGCCACTTTTCTTTGCCAAGGAAAAAGGCTGATCTTTGCCTCCAGGGGCCTGTGGCCCTGACTGGCCGGACACCTCCAAAAATCCAAACGATCGAAGATGTGTCGCAGACCCAAGCTGCCCCCACCTCAAACCTGTGCTGCCCTGACAGTCCCAAAGGAACCCTACAAACTGACATCAGGAACCGGGGCTGGCCACTTTTCTTTCCCAGGGAAAAGGACCGGTCTTTGTCTCCAGGGGCCTGTGGCCCTGAGTGGCCAGACACCTCCAAAAATCCAAACGATCGAAGATGTGTCGCAGACCCAAGCTGCCCCCACCTCAAACCTGTGCTGCCCTGACAGTCCCAAGGGAACCCTACAAACTGACATCAGGAACCTGGGCTGGCCACTTTTCTTTCCCAAGGAAAAAGGACCGGTCTTTGTCTCCAGGGGCCTGTGACATTGAGTGGCTCGACACCTCCAAAAATCCAAACGATCGAAGATGTGTCGCAGACCCAAGCTGCCCCCAGCTCAAACCTGTGCTGCCCTGACAGTCCCAAGGGAACCCTACAAACTGACATCAGGAACCTGGGCTGGCCACTTTTCTTTCCCAAGGAAAAAGGACCGGTCTTTGTCTCCAGGGGCCTGTGGCCCTGAAGTGGCCGGACACCTCCAAAAATCCAAACGATCGAAGATGTTTTGCAGACCCAAGCTGCCCCCACCTCAAACCTGTGCTGCCCTGACAGTCCCAAGGGAACCCTACAAACTGACATCAGGAACCTGGGCTGGCCACTTTTCTTTCCCAGGGAAAAGGACCGGTCTTTGTCTCCAGGGGCCTGTGGCCCTGAGTGGCCAGACACCTCCAAAAATCCAAACGATCAAGGATGTGTCGCAGACCCAAGCTGCCCCCACCTCAAACCTGTGCTGCCCTGACAGTCCCAAGGGAACCCTACAAACTGACATCAGGAACCTGGGCTGGCCACTTTTCTTTCCCAGGGAAAAGGACCGGTCTTTGTCTCCAGGGGCCTGTGGCCCTGAAGTGGCCGGACACCTCCAAAAATCCAAACGATCGAAGATGTGTCGCAGACCCAAGCTGCCCCCACCTCAAACCTGTGCTGCCCTGACAGTCCCAAGGGAACCCTACAAACTGACATCAGGAACCTGGGCTGGCCACTTTTCTTTCTCAAGGAAAAAGCCTGATATTTGCCTCCAGGGGCCTGTGGCCCTGACTGGCCGGACACCTCCAAAAATCCAAACGATCGAAGATGTGTCGCAGACCCAAGCTGCCCCCACCTCAAACCTGTGCTGCCCTGACAGTCCCAAGGGAACCCTACAAACTGACATCAGGAACCTGGGCTGGCCACTTTTCTTTCCCAAGGAAAAGGACCGGTCTTTGTCTCCAGGGGCCTGTGGCCCTGAAGTGGCCGGACACCTCCAAAAATCCAAACGATCGAAGATGTGTCGCAGACCCAAGCTGCCCCCACCTCAAACCTGTGCTGACCTGACAGTCCCAAGGGAACCCTACAAACTGACATCAGGAATCTGGGCTGCCCACTTTTCTTTCTCAAGGAAAAAGCCTGATATTTCCCTCCAGGGGCCTGTGGCCCTGACTGGCCGGACACCTCCAAAAATCCAAACGATCGAAGATGTGTCGCAGACCCAAGCTGCCCCCACCTCAAACCTGTGCTGCCCTGACAGTCCCAAGGGAACCCTACAAACTGACATCAGGAACCTGGGCTGGCCACTTTTCTTTCTCAAGGAAAAAACCTGATATTTGTCTCCAGGGGCCTGTGGCCCTGAGTGGCCGGACACCTCCAAAAATCCAAACGATTGAAGATGTGTCGCAGACCCAAGCTGCCCCCACCTCAAACCTGTGCTGCCCTGACAGTCCCAAGGGAACCCTACAAACTGACATCAGGAACCTGGGCTGGCCACTTTTCTTTCCCAAGGAAAAAGGACCGGCCTTTGTTTCCAGGGACCTGTGACATTGAGTGGCCTGACACCTCCAAAAATCCAAACGATCGAAGATGTGTCGCAGACCCAAGCTGCCCCCAGCTCAAACCTGTGCTGCCCTGACAGTCCCAAGGGAACCCTACAAACTGACATCAGGAACCTGGGCTGGCCACTTTTCTTTCCCAGGGAAAAGGACCAGTCTTTGTCTCCAGGGGCCTGTGGCCCTGAAGTGGCCGGACACCTCCAAAAATCCAAACGATCGAAGATGTGTCGCAGACCCAACCTGCCCCCACCTCAAACCTGTGCTGCCCTGACAGTCCCAAAGGAACCCTACAAACTGACATCAGGAACCTGGGCTGGCCACTTTTCTTTCCCAGGGAAAAAGGCTGATATTTGCTTCCAGGGACCTGTTGCCCTGAAGTGGCCGGACACCTCCAAAAATCCAAACGATCGAAGATGTGTCGCAGACCCAAGCTGCCCCCACCTCAAACCTGTGCTGCCCTGACAGTCCCAAGGGAACCCTACAAACTGACATCAGGAACCTGGGCTGGCCACTTTTCTTTCCCAGGGAAAAGGACCGGTCTTTGTCTCCAGGGGCCTGTGGCCCTGAAGTGACCAGACACCTCCAAAAATCCAAACGATCGAAGATGTGTCGCAGACTCAAGCTGCCCCCACCTCAAACCTGTGCTGCCCTGACAGTCCCAAGGGAACCCTACAAACTGACATCAGGAACCTGGGCTGGCCACTTTTCTTTCCCAAGGAAAAAGGCTGATCTTTGCCTCCAGGGGACTGTGGCCCTGAGTGGCCGGACACCTCCAAAAATCCAAACGATCGAAGATGTGTTGCAGACCCAAGCTGCCCCCACCTCAAACCTGTGCTGCCCTGACAGCCCCAAGGGAACCCTACAAACTGACATCAGGAACCTGGGCTGGCCACTTTTCTTTCCCAGGGAAAAGGACCGGTCTGTGTCTCCAGGGGCCTGTGGCCCTGAAGTGGCCGGAGACCTCCAAAAATCGAAACGATCGAAGATGTGTCGCAGACCCAAGCTGCCCCCACCTCAAACCTGTGCTGCCCTGACAGTCCCAAGGGAACCCTACAAATTGACATCAGGAACCTGGGCTGGCCACTTTTCTTTCCCAGGAAAAAGGACCGGTCTGTGTCTCCAGGGGCCTGTGGCCCTGAAGCTGTCGGACACCTCCAAAAATCCAAACGATCGAAGATGTGTTGCAGACCAAAGCTGCCCCCACCTCAAACCTGTGCTGCCCTGACAGTCCCAAGGGAACCCTACAAACTGACATCAGGAACCTGGGCTGGCCACTTTTCTTTCCCAGGGAAAAAGGCTGATCTTTGCCTCCAGGGGCCTGTGGCCCTGAAGTGGCCGGACACCTCCAAAAATCCAAACGATCGAAGATGTGTCGCAGACCCAACCTGCCCCCAGCTCAAACCTGTGCTGCCCTGACAGTCCCAAGGGAACCCTACAAACTGACATCAGGAACCTGGGCTGGCCTCTTTTCTTTCCCAGGGAAAAGGACCGGTCTGTGTCTCCAGGGGCCTGTGGCCCTGAAGTGGCCGGACACCTCTAAAAATCCAAACGACCGAAGATGTGTCGCAGACCCAAGCTGCCCCCACCTCAAACCTGTGCTGCCCTGACAGTCCCAAGGGAACCCTACAAACTGACATCAGGAACCTGGGCTGGCCACTTTTCTTTCCCAGGGAAAAGCACCGGTCTGTGTCTCCAGGGGCCTGTAGCACTGAAGTGGCCAGACACCTCCAAAAATCCAAACGATCGAAGATGTGTCGCAGACCCAAGCTGCCCCCACCTCAAACCTGTGCTGCCCTGACAGTCCCAAGGGAACCCTACAAACTGACATCAGGAACCTGGGCTGGCCACTTTTCTTTCCCAAGGAAAAAGGCTGATCTTTGCCTCCAGGGGCTTGTGGCCCTGAGTGGCCGGACACCTCCAAAAATCCAAACGATCGAAGATGTGTCGCAGACCCAAGCTGCCCCCAGCTCAAACCTGTGCTGCCCGGACAGTCCCAAGGGAACCCTACAAACTGACATCAGGAACCTGGGCTGGCCACTTTTCTTTCCCAAGGAAAAAGGCTGATCTTTGCCTCCAGGGGCTTGTGGCCCTGAGTGGCCGGACACCTCCAAAAATCCAAACGATCGAAGATGTGTCGCAGACCCAAGCTGCCCCCAGCTCAAACCTGTGCTGCCCTGACAGTCCCAAGGGAACCCTACAAACTGACATCAGGAACCTGGGCTGGCCTCTTTTCTTTCCCAGGGAAAAGGACCGGCCTGTGTCTCCAGGGGCCTGTGGCCCTGAAGTGGCCGGACACCTCTAAAAATCCAAACGACCGAAGGTGTGTCGCAGACCCAAGCTGCCCCCACCTCAAACCTGTGCTGCCCTGACAGTCCCAAGGGAACCCTACAAACTGACATCAGGAACCTGGGCTGGCCACTTTTCTTTCCCAAGGAAAAAGGCTGATCTTTGCCTCCAGGGGCCTGTGGCCCTGAAGTGGCCGGACACCTCCAAAAATCCAAACGATCGAAGATGTGTCGCAGACCCAAGCTGCCCCCACCTCAAACCTGTGCTGCCCTGACAGTCCCAAGGGAACCCTACAAACTGACATCAGGAACCTGGGCTGGCCTCTTTTCTTTCCCAGGGAAAAGGACCGGTCTGTGTCTCCAGGGGTCTGTGGCCCTGAAGTGGCCGGACACCTCCAAAAATCCAAACGATCGAAGATGTGTCGCAGACCCAAGCTGCCCCCACCTCAAACCTGTGCTGCCCTGACAGTCCCAAGGGAACCCTACAAACTGACATCAGGAACCTGGGCTGGCCACTTTTCTTTCCCAGGGAAAAAGGCTGATCTTTGCCTCCAGGGGCCTGTGGACCTGAGTGGCCGGACACCTCCAAAAATCCAAATGATCGAAGATGTGTCGCAGACCCAAGCTGCCCCTTCCTCAAACCTGTGCTGCCCTGACAGTCCCAAGGGAACCCTACAAACTGACATCAGGAACCTGGGCTGGCCACTTTTCTTTCCCAGGGAAAAGGACCGGTCTGTGTCTCCAGGGGCCTGTAGCACTGAAGTGGCCAGACACCTCCAAAAATCCAAACGATCGAAGATGTGTCGCAGACCCAAGCTGCCCCCACCTCAAACCTGTGCTGCCCTGACAGTCCCAAGGGAACCCTACAAACTGACATCAGGAACCTGGGCTGGCCACTTTTCTTTCCCAAGGAAAAAGGCTGATCTTTGCCTCCAGGGGCTTGTGGCCCTGAGTGGCCGGACACCTCCAAAAATCCAAACGATCGAAGATGTGTCGCAGACCCAAGCTGCCCCCAGCTCAAACCTGTGCTGCCCTGACAGTCCCAAGGGAACCCTACAAACTGACATCAGGAACCTGGGCTGGCCACTTTTCTTTCCCAGGGAAAAAGGCTGATCTTTGCCTCCAGGGGCCTGTGGCCCTGAAGTGGCCGGACACCTCCAAAAATCCAAACGATCGAAGATGTGTCGCAGACCCAAGCTGCCCCCACCTCAAACCTGTGCTGCCCTGACAGTCCCAAGGGAACCCTACAAACTGACATCAGGAACCTGGGCTGGCCTCTTTTCTTTCCCAGGGAAAAGGACCGGTCTGTGTCTCCAGGGGCCTGTGGCCCTGAAGTGGCCGGACACCTCTAAAAATCCAAACGACCGAAGGTGTGTCGCAGACCCAAGCTGCCCCCACCTCAAACCTGTGCTGCCCTGACAGTCCCAAGGGAACCCTACAAACTGACATCAGGAACCTGGGCTGGCCACTTTTCTTTCCCAAGGAAAAAGGCTGATCTTTGCCTCCAGGGGCCTGTGGACCTGAGTGGCCGGACACCTCCAAAAATCCAAACGATCGAAGATGTGTCGCAGACCCAAGCTGCCCCCACCTCAAACCTGTGCTGCCCTGACAGTCCCAAGGGAACCCTACAAACTGACATCAGGAACCTGGGCTGGCCACTTTTCTTTCCCAGGGAAAAGGACCGATCTGTGTCTCCAGGGGTCTGTGGCCCTGAAGTGGCCGGACACCTCCAAAAATCCAAACGATCGAAGATGTGTCGCAGACCCAAGCTGCCCCCACCTCAAACCTGTGCTGCCCTGACAGTCCCAAGGGAACCCTACAAACTGACATCAGGAACCTGGGCTGGCCACTTTGCTTTCCCAAGGAAAAAGGCTGATCTTTGCCTCCAGGGGCCTGTGGCCCTGAGTAGCTGGACACCTCCAAAAATCCAAACGATCGAAGATGTGTCGCAGACCCAAGCTGCCCCCACCTCAAACCTGTGCTGCCCTGACAGTCCCAAGGGAACCCTACAAACTGACATCAGGAACCTGGGCTGGCCACTTTTCTTTCCCAGGGAAAAGGACCGATCTGTGTCTCCAGGGGTCTGTGGCCCTGAAGTGGCCGGACACCTCCAAAAATCCAAACGATCGAAGATGTGTCGCAGACCCAAGCTGCCCCCACCTCAAACCTGTGCTGCCCTGACAGTCCCAAGGGAACCCTACAAACTGACATCAGGAACCTGGGCTGGCCACTTTGCTTTCCCAAGGAAAAAGGCTGATCTTTGCCTCCAGGGGCCTGTGGCCCTGAGTAGCTGGACACCTCCAAAAATCCAAACGATCGAAGATGTGTCGCAGACCCAAGCTGCCCCCACCTCAAACCTGTGCTGCCCTGACAGTCCCAAGGGAACCCTACAAACTGACATCAGGAACCTGGGCTGGCCACTTTTCTTTCCCAGGGAAAAGGACCGGTCTTTGTCTCCAGGGGCCTGTGGCCCTGAAGTGGCCGGACACCTCCAAAAATCCAAACGATCGAAGATGTGTCGCAGACCCAAGCTGCCCCCACCTCAAACCTGTGCTGCCCTGACAGTCCCAAGGGAACCCTACAAACTGACATCAGGAACCTGGGCTGGCCACTTTTCTTTCCCAAGGAAAAAGGCTGATCTTTGCCTCCAGGGGCCTCTGGCCCTGAAGTGGCCGGACACCTCTAAAAATCCAAACGATCGAAGATGTGTTGCAGACCCAAGCTGCCCCCACCTCAAACCTGTGCTGCCCTGACAGTCCCAAGGGAACCCTACAAACTGACATCAGGAACCTGGGCTGGCCACTTTTCTTTCCCAGGGAAAAAGGCTGATCTTTGCGTCCAGGGGCCTGAGGCCCTGAGTGGCCGGACACCTCCAAAAATCCAAACAATCGAAGATGTGTCGCAGACCCAAGCTGCCCCTTCCTCAAACCTGTGCTGCCCTGACAGTCCCAAGAGAACCCTACAAACTGACATCAGGAGCCTGGGCTGGCCACTTTTCTTTCAAAGGGAAAAGGACCGGTCTGTGTCTCCAGGGACCTGTGGCCCTGAAGTGGCCGGACACCTCCAAAAATCCAAACGATCGAAGATGTGTGGCAGACCCAAGCTGCCCCCACCTCAAACCTGTGCTGCCCTGACAGTCCCAAGGGAACCCTACAAACTGACATCAGGAGCCTGGGCTGGCCACTTTTCTTTCCCAAGGAAAAAGGCTGATCTTTGCCTCCAGGGGCCTGTGGACCTGAGTGGCCGGACACCTCCAAAAATCCAAACGATCGAAGATATGTTGCAGACCCAAGCTGCCCCCACCTCAAACCTGTGCTGCCCTGACAGTCCCAAGGGAACCCTACAAACTGACATCAGGAACCTGGGCTGGCCACTTTTCTTTCCCAAGGAAAAAGGCTGATCTTTGCCTCCAGGGGCCTGTGGCCCTGAGTGGCCGGACACCTCCAAAAATCCAAACGATCGAAGATGTGTCGCAGACCCAAGCTGCCCCCACCTCAAACCTGTGCTGCCCTGACAGTCCCAAGGGAACCCTACAAACTGACATCAGGAACCTGGGCTGGCCACTTTTCTTTCCCAGGAAAAAGGACCGGTCTGTGTCTCCAGGGGTCTGTGGCCCTGAAGTGGACGGACACCTCCAAAAATCCAAACGATCGAAGATGTGTCGCAGACCCAAGCTGCCCCCACCTCAAACCTGTGCTGCCCTGACAGTCCCAAGGGAACCCTACAAACTGACATCAGGAACCTGGGCTGGCCACTTTTCTTTCCCAAGGAAAAAGGCTGATCTTTGCCTCCAGGGGCCTCTGGCCCTGAAGTGGCCGGACACCTCTAAAAATCCAAACGATCGAAGATGTGTTGCAGACCCAAGCTGCCCCCACCTCAAACCTGTGCTGCCCTGACAGTCCCAAGGGAACCCTACAAACTGACATCAGGAACCTGGGCTGGCCACTTTTCTTTCCCAGGGAAAAAGGCTGATCTTTGCCTCCAGGGGCCTGTGGCCCTGAGTGGCCGGACACCTCCAAAAATCCAAACGATCGAAGATGTGTCGCAGACCCAAGCTGCCCCTTCCTCAAACCTGTGCTGCCCTGACAGTCCCAAGAGAACCCTACAAACTGACATCAGGAACCTGGGCTGGCCACTTTTCTTTCCCAGGGAAAAGGACCGGTCTGTGTCTCCAGGGGCCTGTAGCACTGAAGTGGCCAGACACCTCCAAAAATCCAAACGATCGAAGATGTGTCGCAGACCCAAGCTGCCCCCAGCTCAAACCTGTGCTGCCCTGACAGTCCCAAGGGAACCCTACAAACTGACATCAGGAGCCTGGGCTGGCCACTTTTCTTTCCCAAGGAAAAAGGCTGATCTTTGCCTCCAGGGGCCTGTGGACCTGAGTGGCCGGACACCTCCAAAAATCCAAACGATCGAAGATATGTTGCAGACCCAAGCTGCCCCCACCTCAAACCTGTGCTGCCCTGACAGTCCCAAGGGAACCCTACAAACTGACATCAGGAACCTGGGCTGGCCACTTTTCTTTCCCAAGGAAAAAGGCTGATCTTTGCCTCCAGGGGACTGTGGCCCTGAGTGGCCAGACACCTCCAAAAATCCAAACGATCGACGATGTGTCGCAGACCCAAGCTGCCCCCACCTCAAACCTGTGCTGCCCTGACAGTCCCAAGGGAACCCTACAAACTGACATCAGGAACCTGGGCTGGCCACTTTTCTTTCAAAGGGAAAAGGACCGGTCTGTGTCTCCAGGGGCCTGTGGCCCTGAAGTGGCCAGACACCTCCAAAAATCCAAACGATCGAAGATATGTTGCAGACCCAAGCTGCCCCCACCTCAAACCTGTGCTGCCCTGACAGTCCCAAGGGAACCCTACAAACTGACATCAGGAACCTGGGCTGGCCACTTTTCTTTCCCAGGGAAATGGGCCGCTCTTTATCTCCAGGGGCCTGTGGCCCTGAGTGGCCGGCCGCCTCCAAAAATCCAAACGATCGAGGATGTGTCGCAGACCCAAGCTGCCCCCACCTCAAACCTGTGCTGCCCTGACAGTCCCAAGGGAGCCCTGCAAACTGACAGCAGGAACCTGGGCTGCTGAATGTTCTTTCACAAGGTTTATATCTCTCGTTTGTGACCAGGGTCCGGCACTCCCCCTGGGGCGTCAGGCCCTGGGCGTCCTTTTCCCTCCTCCATTTCGAAACCGTGCATGATTTTTCCGAGACCCCATCTGCCACCCCCAAATACTCAGGGGATTTTTTTTTCCTGAATGCCTCTTGGGAACTGACTGTAGAAAACTTGGTGCTTGATTTTTTCTCTGCTGGATTTCTCCTTGAGAAAGCTGCCAGCATGTAGCCCTTACCACCACCACTTCGATGGGCCCAGAAATCACAACCTTCAGACCATCAGCATGGGACCCTGCCCACTGCCCCTCCAGTGGCACGTTTCCAAAGCATTGCACTACATTCCAGTAATACTCTGCATTTCCAGCGGGCAGCCTGTCTGACCCTCATCCTGACCCTAAAAATGCACTAAGGAATTCTAAAACAGCCTTTAGGAAGGTGTAACAATACCCTAAAAGACACCAGACAAGTCCTAAAAAGCCTTCCAAAATCCCCTAAATATTCCTAACAGTCCTGCAAAAACACTCAAGGAAACCTGCTCAGCCTCCAAACCCTTCCTGTTGCTCTCTAGCCCACAGATGTCATCCCTACCTTTCTCCAGGGGGTCCTGTTGTCCTCTGAGGGTTCTGTCGTTGTCCTGGTGTGACGGTCACTGCCTTGTCCTAGAGGGAGCGTTCCGGTGTGCTCTCGCTGTTAGGGTTGCTGTGTGGTGCTGCTGCTGGCAGGGCTGAAAAGGGAAAAGGCTCTTGTTAGGGGGGCTGCTTAGGCTGAGGTTAGGGCTGGGGGGAGAGGTGGTGCTCCTGTACCCTAACTTGCCTCCTAAGCTGTACCCTGTAGCCCTGATCTCCACTGCACTGTCCAGCCCTCAAGCCCTCGCCCTTTACCCCTCAACCTCTCCCTCTGCCCCCCAGCCCTCAGGCTCTGTGTGTCACCCTCGAGACCCCCTTTGCCCCTCAAGCCCCCTCTCAGCTGCCCCTCAGCTCCTGTGCGTCACCCTTAACCCCTCTCCTTTGCCCCTCAGCCCCCAGCTTCTCCGCGTCACGCTCCAGCTGCCCCTGCCCCCCTCAGCATCTCTCTGTCACCCACTGTCCCCTCTCCCTGTGCCTCCCTCAGCTCCCAGCCTCTGTCACCCTCAAGCCCCCACAGTGCCCCTCAGCCTCTATGTGCTGTGCCATGAAAAAACATAAAATTTCCCTAAAAACCCCTCATCTTCAAAATGTTCTAAAAGCCCCACAAAAACATAAAAATAGCCTCAGAATACCCTTAAAATACAAGAAAAATACCCTACTTTTAAAAAAACCCTAAAACACACCTAAATATCCCTAAAAAACCTTTAAGAAATCCCTCAATATTCCTAAAAGAGCTCTAAAAATACCCCAAAAATACTTAAAATGCCCTGATAAGACCCTAAGAAAACCTAAAAGTTCCCTCAAAAGACCTAAAAATACCCTAGTCCTAAGAGTCCTCCACATACCCTCAATAGTCCTAAAAAAGCCCTAAAATTTTTAAATAGTCCTAAAAAAGCCCCAAGAACACCCAACCCCCCCCCAAATATTCTAATTAGCAGTGAGAAAGCCCTTAAAATACCCTAAAAAAATCTTTTAAAAGCCCTGAAAAAGGTCTAAAAGTATCCTAAATAGTCACAGAAAATTCCTAAAACGCTCCTGTGAAAAAAAACCCTAAAATATCTTTTAAAAGCCCTAAAAAAACCCTAAAGAAGTGCTCAGTCCCCAACCTTCACCAGTCACTCTCTAGCCAGCAAACATCATCCCTACCTTTTCATTAGGGTCACTGCCTGCAGCTGCTGGGAGGGTTCTGGGGCTGTCCCAGCATTAGGGTCACTGCCTGCAGCTGCTGTTGAGGAACACTGGTGTTCTAGGGGTGTGTTTAGGGTGAGCTTAGGGTTGGGGTGAGGGCTGCTGCTGTACCCTAACCCTTCCTGGTACCCCGTGCCCTGTCCTTTGTACCCCTAACCCTCAGGGTCAGCTCTCCACCTGTCAAGTCCCCCCCTTTTTGCCCCTCAGCCCGCAATGTCTGTGTGTCACCCCAAGCCCCCCGACACTGTCCTGTGGCCCCCTAACCTCCACCGTGCACTTTCCACCCTTGTAGGGGTGGTTTTAAGGGTGAGATTAAGGGTGCTGTGAGGGCTGGTTCACCTGTCACCCTCAGGCACCCCCCCACTTTGTCCCTCAGGACAGCCCCTGCCTCTCAGCCTCCTTGTGTCACCCTCAGGTTCCCACCGCAGCCTCTCAGCGTCTCTCTGCCACCCTGGAGCCCCCCTTTTTGACTCCTAAAGACCCCTTCTGCCTCTCAGCTGCCCCCATGTTCTGTGTCACCCTCCAGCCCCCTCCCCTCAGCCCCAGCTGCCTTTGTGACACCGCGCGGCCCACAGACGCCGTCCCTGCCTGTTTTCTTTGGGTGTTGTCCTGCTGCGAGGGCCGCACTATCCCCACGAGTCCGGGCTCCCATGTCCTGCTGCAGGGAGTCACAACTGGGCGGTGGAAGGAGGGAGGGATGGGGCAGGGGCGGAATGGGGAGGGGTGAAGGGTGGAGAGAGACTGGGGATGGGATGGGCTGGAAGTACATGTAGGGTGAGGGGTGGAGACGGGGACAGAGCAGAACAGGGCAGGGGGGAAGAGGGACATTTGGAGGGGGCAGTCCACATATCCCAGACCAAAGCTGCAGCAAAATACAATTTTAGTGGACAGGGCAAAGCCAAACACCACCTGCGAACTGACATCAGGAACCAGGGCTGGCCACTTTTCTTTCCCAAGGAAAAGGGCATGTCAGGGCCACAGACCCCTGGAAGCAAAGATCAGCCTTTTTCCCTGGGAAAGAAAAGTGGCCAGCCCAGGTTCCTGATGTCAGTTTGTAGGGTTCCCTTGGGACTGTCAGGGCAGCACAGGTTTGAGCTGGGGGCAGCTTGGGTCTGCGACACATCTTCGATCGTTTGGATTTTTGGAGGTGTCCGGCCACTCAGGGCCACAGGCCCCTGGAGGCAAAGATCAGCCTTTTTCCTTGGGAAAGAAATGTGGCCAGCCCAGGTTCTTAATGTCAGTTTGTAGGGTTCCCTTGGGACTGTCAGGGCAGCACAGGTTTGAGGTGGGGGCAGCTTGGGTCTGCGACACATCCTCAATCGTTCGGAATTTTTGGACGTAGCCAGCCACTGAGAGCTACAGGCCCAAGGAAAAAAAGATCAGCTTTTTTCCTTTGGAAAGAAAAGTGGCCACCCCAGCTTCTTAATATCAGTTTGTAGGGTTCCCTTGGGACTGTCAGGGCAGCACAGGTTTGCGGTGGGGGCAGCTTGGGTCTGCGACACATCTTCGATCGTTTGGATTTTTGGAGGTGTCCGGCCACTCAGGGCCACAGGCCCCTGGAGGCAAAGATCAGCCTTTTTCCTTGGGAAAGAAAAGTGACCAGCCCAGGTTCCTGATGCCAGTTTGTAGGGCTCCCTTGGGACTGTCAGGGCAGCACAGGTTTGAGGTGGGGGCAGCTTGAGTCTGTGACACATCTTCGATCGTTTGGATTTTTGGAGGTGTCTGGCCACTCAGGGCCACAGGCCCCTGGAGACAAAGACCGGTCCTTTTCCCTGGGAAAGAAAAGTGGCCAGCCCAGGTTCTTAATGTCAGTTTGTAGGGTTCCCTTGGGACTGTCAGGGCAGCACAGGTTTGAGGTGGGGGCAGCTTGGGTCTGCGACACATCCTCGATCGTTCGGATTTTGGGACGCAGCCCGCCACTGAGGGCCTAAGCCTAAACCCTAAACCCAAACCCTCACCCCTAACCCTACAAGATGGTGGCACCCATGTGGTCACATGATGGGGAGTAAAATGGCAGCACCTGTGTGGTCATGTGGCAGGGAGCAAGATGGTTGCGCCCATAGGGTCACGTGATGGGGAGCAAGGTGGCGGTGTCTACATGGTGGGGGTGATGTGGGTAGTGGGTATTGTAATGTGCCAGGTGGAGCACTAATTAGGGGTTGTATAGGTATATATAAAAAAGAAGAAAAACTATATGTCCGGTGCAGCAGTAGAAAGTTTCAGGCTCCCGGGGAGTAAATTCTTTTTTTTTTTAATAATTATTTAAAGTTTGTTTTTTATTTTACTCCCAGGGAGCCTGAAAGTTTCTACTGCTGCTTTTTGAAAGCTAGAAAGGGAAACAAAGTTAGAAATGAAAAGATGGAAAGAAAGAAAAAGACAGACTTAAGAGAGGACTTAAGAGAGGACTTAAGAGAGCACTTAAGAGAGCACTTAAGAGAGGACTTAAGAGAGCACTTAAGAGAGCACTTAAGAGAGCACTTAAGAGAGCACTTAAGAGAGCACTTAAGAGAGGACTTAAGAGAGGACTTAAGAGAGGACTTAAGAGAGCACTTAAGAGATGACTTAAGAGAGGACTTAAGAGAGGACTTAAGAGAGCACTTAAGAGAGGACTTAAGAGAGGACTTAAGAGAGCACTTAAGAGAGCACTTAAGAGAGCACTTAAGAGAGGACTTAAGAGAGCACTTAAGAGAGCACTTAAGAGAGCACTTAAGAGAGGACGTAAGAGACGACTTAAGAGAGGACTTAAGAGACGAAAAGAAATAGGAAAAGAATTGCAAAGAGTAAAAAAATGAGAAGGGTTACAGTGAAAAAGAAAGAGGGTGAGAGTGAAAAAGAGGACAAAAGAATAGAGAAAAAAAAAAGAGAAGCTGGAGAGAAAAAGAAATAAAGAGTAAAAGCATCAACTACAGAGAAAAATAAATAGTTAGAAATAGTGAAACAGAGAAACAGAAGAAAAGACATACAGGGAAATAGAGAAGCAGAGAGAGAGAGAGTTAGAAACAGTGAGAAACAGAAACAAAGTTAGGGACAGACAGAAATGACGTGTCAGAAAGAAAACTAAGAGAAGAAGCAAAGGAAGAAATGCAGTGGGGAAGAAAAAAATGACTAAACCACACAAAAAAAACACAGGAGCCAAAGGGGGAGGGGGAGGGAGCGGGGGGCATCATTATTAGGGTTGATTCAACTTCATTGAATATTTTTTTTTATTTACACGACAGCAAAACACATGGAAATGATGTATACAAATGGGAACCCTACAAACTGACATCAGGAGCCTGGGCTGGCCACTTTTCTTTCCCAGGGAAAAGGACTGGTCTGTGTCTCCAGGGGCCTGTGGCCCTAAGTGGCCGGACACCTCCAAAAATCCAAACGATCGAAGATGTGTCGCAGACCCAAGCTGCCCCCACCTCAAACCTGTGCTGCCCTGACAGTCCCAAGGGAACCCTACAAACTGACATCAGGAACCTGGGCTGGCCACTTTTCTTTCCCAGGGAAAAGGACTGGTCTTTGTCTCCAGGGGCCTGTGGCCCTGAAGTGGCCAGACACCTCCAAAAATCCAAACGATCGAAGATGTGTCGCAGACCCAAGCTGCCCCCAGCTCAAAGCTGTGCTGCCCTGACAGTCCCAAGGGAACCCTACAAACTGACATCAGGAACCTGGGCTGGCCACTTTTCTTTCCCAAGGAAAAAGACCGGTCTTTGTCTCCAGGGGCCTGTGGCCCTGAGTGGCCGGACACCTCCAAAAATCCAAACGATCGAGGATGTGTCGCAGACCCAAGCTGCCCCCACCTCAAACCTGTGCTGCCCTGACAGTCCCAAGGGAACCCTACAAACTGACATCAGGAACCTGGGCTGGCCACTTTTCTTTCCCAAGGAAAAAGGCTGATCTTTGCCTCCAGGGGCCTGTGGCCCTGAAGTGGCCAGACACCTCCAAAAATCCAAACGATCGAAGATGTGTCGCAGACCCAAGCTGCCCCCAGCTCAAAGCTGTGCTGCCCTGACAGTCCCAAGGGAACCCTACAAACTGACATCAGGAACCTGGGCTGGCCACTTTTCTTTCCCAAGGAAAAAGGCTGATCTTTGCCTCCAGGGGCCTGTGGCCCTGAGTGGCCGGACACCTCCAAAAATCCAAACGATCGAAGATGTGTCGCAGACCCAAGCTGCCCCCAGCTCAAACCTGTGCTGCCCTGACAGTCCCAAGGGAACCCTACAAACTGACATCAGGAACCTGGGCTGGCCACTTTTCTTTCCCAAGGAAAAAGGACCGGTCTTTGTCTCCAGGGGCCTGTGAAATTGAGTGGCCCGACACCTCCAAAAATCCAAACGATCGAAGATGTGTCGCAGACCCAAGCTGCCCCCACCTCAAACCTGTGCTGCCCTGACAGTCCCAAGGGAACCCTACAAACTGACATCAGGAACCTGGGCTGGCCACTTTTCTTTCCCAGGGAAAAGGACCGGTCTTTGTCTCCAGGGGCCTGTGGCCCTGAGTGGCCGGACACCTCCAAAAATCCAAACGATCGAGGATGTGTCGCAGACCCAAGCTGCCCCCACCTCAAACCTGTGCTGCCCTGACAGTCCCAAGGGAACCCTACAAACTGACATCAGGAACCTGGGCTGGCCACTTTTCTTTGCCAAGGAAAAAGGCTGATCTTTGCCTCCAGGGGCCTGTGGCCCTGACTGGCCGGACACCTCCAAAAATCCAAACGATCGAAGATGTGTCGCAGACCCAAGCTGCCCCCACCTCAAACCTGTGCTGCCCTGACAGTCCCAAAGGAACCCTACAAACTGACATCAGGAACCTGGGCTGGCCACTTTTCTTTCCCAGGGAAAAAGGCTGATCTTTGCCTCCAGGGGCCTGTGGCCCTGAAGTGGCCGGACACCTCCAAAAATCCAAACGATCGAAGATGTGTCGCAGACCCAAGCTGCCCCCAGCTCAAACCTGTGCTGCCCTGACAGTCCCAAGGGAACCCTACAAACTGACATCAGGAACCGGGGCTGGCCACTTTTCTTTCCCAGGGAAAAGGACCGGTCTTTGTCTCCAGGGGCCTGTGGCCCTGAGTGGCCAGACACCTCCAAAAATCCAAACGATCGAGGATGTGTCGCAGACCCAAGCTGCCCCCACCTCAAACCTGTGCTGCCCTGACAGTCCCAAGGGAACCCTACAAACTGACATCAGGAACCTGGGCTGGCCACTTTTCTTTCCCAGGGAAAAGGACCGGTCTTTGTCTCCAGGGTCCTGTGGCCCTGAAGTGGCCGGACACCTCCAAAAACCCAAACGATCGAAGATGTGTCGCAGACCCAAGCTGCCCCCAGCTCAAACCTGTGCTGCCCTGACAGTCCCAAGGGACCCCTACAAACTGACATCAGGAACCTGGGCTGGCCACTTTTCTTTCCCAAGGAAAAAGGCTGATCTTTGCCTCCAGGGGCCTGTGGCCCTGAAGTGGCCAGACACCTCCAAAAATCCAAACGATCGAAGATGTGTCGCAGACCCAAGCTGCCCCCACCTCAAACCTGTGCTGCCCTGACAGTCCCAAGGGAACCCTACAAACTGACATCAGGAACCTGGGCTGGCCACTTTTCTTTGCCAGGGAAAAGGACCGGTCTTTGTCTCCAGGGGCCTGTGGCCCTGAGTGGCCGGACACCTCCAAAAATCCAAACGATCGAGGATGTGTCGCAGACCCAAGCTGCCCCCACCTCAAACCTGTGCTGCCCTGACAGTCCCAAGGGAAACCTACAAACTGACATCAGGAACCTGGGCTGGCCAGTTTTTTTTCCCAAGGAAAAAGGACCGGTCTTTGTCTCCAGGGGCCTGTGACATTGAGTGGCCCGACACCTCCAAAAATCCAAACGATCGAAGATGTGTCGCAGACCCAAGCTGCCCCCAGCTCAAACCTGTGCTGCCCTGACAGTCCCAAGTGAACCCTACAAACTGACATCAGGAACCTGGGTTGGCCACTTTTCTTTGCCAAGGAAAAAGGCTGATCTTTGCCTCCAGGGGCCTGTGGCCCTGACTGGCCGGACACCTCCAAAAATCCAAACGATCGAAGATGTGTCGCAGACCCAAGCTGCCCCCACCTCAAACCTGTGCTGCCCTGACAGTCCCAAAGGAACCCTACAAACTGACATCAGGAACCTGGGCTGGCCAGTTTTCTTTCCCAGGGAAAAAGGCTGATCTTTGCCTCCAGGGGCCTGTGGCCCTGAAGTGGCCGGACACCTCCAAAAATCCAAACGATCGAAGATGTGTCGCAGACCCAAGCTGCCCCCACCTCAAACCTGTGCTGCCCTGACAGTCCCAAGGGAACCCTACAAACTGACATCAGGAACCGGGGCTGGCCACTTTTCTTTCCCAGGGAAAAGGACCGGTCTTTGTCTCCAGGGGCCTGTGGCCCTGAGTGGCCAGACACCTCCAAAAATCCAAACGATCGAGGATGTGTCGCAGACCCAAGCTGCCCCCACCTCAAACCTGTGCTGCCCTGACAGTCCCAAGGGAACCCTACAAACTGACATCAGGAACCTGGGCTGGCCACTTTTCTTTCCCAGGGAAAAGGACCGGTCTTTGTCTCCAGGGTCCTGTGGCCCTGAAGTGGCCGGACACCTCCAAAAACCCAAACGATCGAAGATGTGTCGCAGACCCAAGCTGCCCCCACCTCAAACCTGTGCTGCCCTGACAGTCCCAAGGGAACCCTACAAACTGACATCAGGAACCTGGGCTGGCCACTTTTCTTTATCAAGGAAAAAACCTGATATTTGCCTCCAGGGGCCTGTGGCCCTGAGTGGCCGGACACCTCCAAAAATCCAAACGATTGAAGATGTGTCGCAGACCCAAGCTGCCCCCACCTCAAACCTGTGCTGCCCTGACAGTCCCAAGGGAACCCTACAAACTGACATCAGGAACGTGGGCTGGCCACTTTTCTTTCCCAAGGAAAAAGGACCGGTCTTTGTCTCCAGGGGCCTGTGACATTGAGTGGCCTGACACCTCTAAAAATCCAAACGATCGAAGATGTGTCGCAGACCCAAGCTGCCCCCACCTCAAACCTGTGCTGCCCTGACAGTCCCAAGGGAACCCTACAAACTGACATCAGGAACCTGGGCTGGCCACTTTTCTTTCCCAAGGAAAAAGGCTGATCTTTGCCTCCAGGGGCTTGTGGCCCTGATTGGCCAGACACCTCCAAAAATCCAAATGATCGAAGATGTGTCGCAGACCCAAGCTGCCCCCACCTCAAACCTGTGCTGCCCTGACAGTCCCAAGGGAACCCTACAAACTGACATCAGGAACCTGGGCTGCCCACTTTTCTTTCCCAGGGAAAAGGACCGGTCTTTCTCTCCAGGGGCCTGTGGCCCTGACTAGCCGGACACCTCCAAAAATCCAAACGATCGAAGATGTGTCGCAGACCCAAGCTGCCCCCACCTCAAACCTGTGCTGCCCTGACAGTCCCAAGGGAACCCTACAAACTGACATCAGGAACCTGGGCTGGCCACTTTTCTTTCCCAGGGAAAAGGACCAGTCTTTGTCTCCAGGGGCCTGTGGCCCTGAAGTGGCCGGACACCTCCAAAAATCCAAACGATCGAAGATGTGTCGCAGACCCAAGCTGCCCCCACCTCAAACCTGTGCTGCCCTGACAGTCCCAAGGGACCCCTACAAACTGACATCAGGAACCTGGGCTGGCCACTTTTCTTTCCCAGGGAAAAGGACTGGTCTTTGTCTCCAGGGGCCTGTGGCCCTGAAGTGGCCAGACACCTCCAAAAATCCAAACGATTGAAGATGTGTCGCAGACCCAAGCTGCCCCCACCTCAAACCTGTGCTGCCCTGACAGTCCCAAGGGAACCCTACAAACTAACATCGGGAACCTGGGCTGGCCACTTTTCTTTCCCAGGGAAAAGGACCGGTCTGGGTCTCCAGGGGCCTGTGGCCCTGACTGGCCGGACACCTCCAAAAATCCAAACGATCGAAGATGTGTCACAGACCCAAGCTGCCCCCACCTCAAACCTGTGCTGCCCTGACAGTCCCAAGGGAACCCTACAAACTGACATCAGGAACCTGGGCTGGCCACTTTTCTTTCCCAAGGAAAAAGGCTGATCTTTGCCTCCAGGAGCCTCTGGCCCTGAGTGGCCGGACACCTCCAAAAATCCAAACGATCGAAGATGTGTCGCAGACCCAAGCTGCCCCCAGCTCAAACCTGTGCTGCCCTGACAGTCCCAAGGGAACCCTACAAACTGACATCAGGAACCTGGGCTGGCCACTTTTCTTTCCCAAGGAAAAAGGACCGGTCTTTGTCTCCAGGGGCCTGTGGCCCTGAGTGGCCGGACACCTGCAAAAATCCAAACGATCGAGGATGTGTCGCAGACCCAAGCTGCCCCCACCTCAAACCTGTGCTGCCCTGACAGTCCCAAGGGAACCCTACAAACTGACATCAGGAACCTGGGCTGGCCACTTTTTTTTCCCAAGGAAAAAGGACCGGTCTTTGTCTCCAGGGGCCTGTGACATTGAGTGGCCCGACACCTCCAAAAATCCAAACGATCGAAGATGTGTCGCAGACCCAAGCTGCCCCCAGCTCAAACCTATGCTGCCCTGACAGTCCCAAGGGAACCCTACAAACTGACATCAGGAACCTGGGCTGGCCACTTTTCTTTGCCAAGGAAAAAGGACTGGTCTTTGTCTCCAGGGGCCTGTGGCCCTGAAGTGGCCAGACACCTCCAAAAATCCAAACGATCGAAGATGTGTCGCAGACCCAAGCTGCCCCCAGCTCAAACCTGTGCTGCCCTGACAGTCCCAAGGGAACCCTACAAACTGACATCAGGAACCTGGGCTGGCCACTTTTCTTTCCCAGGGAAAAGGACCAGTCTTTGTCTCCAGGGGCCTGTGGCCCTGAAGTGGCCGGACACCTCCAAAAATCCAAACGATCGAAGATGTGTCGCAGACCCAAGCTGCCCCCACCTCAAACCTGTGCTGCCCTGACAGTCCCAAGGGAACCCTACAAACGGACATCAGGAACCTGGGCTGGCCACTTTTCTTTCCCAAGGAAAAAGGACCGGTCTTTGTCTCCAGGGGCCTGTGACATTGAGTGGCTCGACACCTCCAAAAATCCAAACGATCGAAGATGTGTCGCAGACCCAAGCTGCCCCCAGCTCAAACCTGTGCTGCCCTGACAGTCCCAAGGGAACCCTACAAACTGACATCAGGAACCTGGGCTGGCCACTTTTCTTTCCCAAGGAAAAAGGACCGGTCTTTGTCTCCAGGGGCCTGTGGCCCTGAGTGGCCGGACACCTCCAAAAATCCAAACGATCGAAGATGTGTCGCAGACCCAAGCTGCCCCCACCTCAAACCTGTGCTGCCCTGACACTCCCAAGGGAACCCTACAAACTGACATCAGGAACCTGGGCTGGCCACTTTTCTTTCCCAGGGAAAAGGACCGGTCTTTGTCTCCAGGGGCCTGTGGCCCTGAGTGGCCAGACACCTCCAAAAATCCAAACGATCAAGGATGTGTCGCAGACCCAAGCTGCCCCCACCTCAAACCTGTGCTGCCCTGACAGTCCCAAGGGAACCCTACAAACTGACATCAGGAACCTGGGCTGGCCACTTTTCGTTCCCAGGGAAAAGGACCGGTCTTTGTCTCCAGGGGCCTGTGGCCCTGAAGTGGCCGGACACCTCCAAAAATCCAAACGATCGAAGATGTGTCGCAGACCCAAGCTGCCCCCACCTCAAACCTGTGCTGACCTGACAGTCCCAAGGGAACCCTACAAACTGACATCAGGAACCTGGGCTGGCCACTTTTCTTTCTCAAGGAAAAAGGCTGATCTTTGCCTCCAGGGGCCTGTGGCCCTGACTGGCCGGACACCTCCAAAAATCCAAACGATCGAAGATGTGTCGCAGACCCAAGCTGCCCCCACCTCAAACCTGTGCTGCCCTGACAGTCCCAAGGGAACCCTACAAACTGACATCAGGAACCTGGGCTGGCCACTTTTTTTTCCCAGGGAAAAAGGACCGGTCTTTTTCTCCAGGGGCCTGTGACATTGAGTGGCCCGACACCTCCAAAAATCCAAACGATCGAAGATGTGTCGCAGACCCAAGCTGCCCCCACCTCAAACCTGTGCTGCCCTGACAGTCCCAAGGGAACCCTACAAACTGACATCAGGAACCTGGGCTGGCCACTTTTCTTCCCAGGGAAAAAGGCTGATCTTTGCCTCCAGGGGCCTGTGGCCCTGAGTGGCCGGACACCTCCAAAAATCCAAACGATCGAAGATGTGTCGCAGACCCAAGCTGCCCCCACCTCAAACCTGTGCTGCCCTGACAGTCCCAAGGGAACCCTACAAACTGACATCAGGAACCTGGGCTGGCCACTTTTCTTTCCCAGGGAAAAAGGCTGATCTTTGCCTCCAGGGGCCTGTGGCCCTGAAGTGGCCGGACACCTCCAAAAATCCAAACGATCGAGGATGTGTCGCAGACCCAAGCTGCCCCGTCCTCAAACCTGTGCTGCCCTGACAGTCCCAAGGGAACCCTACAAACTGACATCAGGAACCTGGGCTGGCCACTTTTCTTTCCCAGGGAAAAGGACCAGTCTTTGTCTCCAGGGGCCTGTGGCCCTGAAGTGACCGGACACCTCCAAAAATCCAAACGATCGAAGATGTGTCGCAGACCCAAGCTGCCCCCACCTCAAACCTGTGCTGCCCTGACAGTCCCAAGGGAACCCTACAAACTGACATCAGGAACCTGGGCTGGCCACTTTTCTTTCTCAAGGAAAAAACCTGATATTTGCCTCAAGGGGCCTGTGGCCCTGACTGGCCGGACACCTCCAAAAATCCAAACGATCGAAGATGTGTCGCAGACCCAAGCTGCCCCCACCTCAAACCTGTGCTGCCCTGACAGTCCCAAGGGAACCCTACAAACTGACATCAGGAACCTGGGCTGGCCACTTTTCTTTCCCAAGGAAAAGTACCGGTCTTTGTCTCCAGGGGCCTGTGGCCCTGAAGTGGCCGGACACCTCCAAAAATCCAAACGATCGAAGATGTGTCGCAGACCCAAGCTGCCCCCACCTCAAACCTGTGCTGCCCTGACAGTCCCAAGGGAACCCTACAAACTGACATCAGGAACCTGGGCTGGCCACTTTTCTTTCCCAAGGAAAAAGGACCGGTCTTTGTCTCCAGGGGCCTGTGACATTGAGTGGCTCGACACCTCCAAAAATCCAAACGATCGAAGATGTGTCGCAGACCCAAGCTGCCCCCAGCTCAAACCTGTGCTGCCCTGACAGTCCCAAGGGAACCCTACAAACTGACATCAGGAACCTGGGCTGGCCACTTTTCTTTCCCAAGGAAAAAGGACCGGTCTTTGTCTCCAGGGGCCTGTGGCCCTGAGTGGCCGGACACCTCCAAAAATCCAAACGATCGAAGATGTGTCGCAGACCCAAGCTGCCCCCACCTCAAACCTGTGCTGCCCTGACAGTCCCAAGGGAACCCTACAAACTGACATCAGGAACCTGGGCTGGCCACTTTTCTTTCCCAGGGAAAAGGACCGGTCTTTGTCTCCAGGGGCCTGTGGCCCTGAGTGGCCAGACACCTCCAAAAATCCAAACGATCAAGGATGTGTCGCAGACCCAAGCTGCCCCCACCTCAAACCTGTGCTGCCCTGACAGTCCCAAGGGAACCCTACAAACTGACATCAGGAACCTGGGCTGGCCACTTTTCGTTCCCAGGGAAAAGGACCGGTCTTTGTCTCCAGGGGCCTGTGGCCCTGAAGTGGCCGGACACCTCCAAAAATCCAAACGATCGAAGATGTGTCGCAGACCCAAGCTGCCCCCACCTCAAACCTGTGCTGACCTGACAGTCCCAAGGGAACCCTACAAACTGACATCAGGAACCTGGGCTGGCCACTTTTCTTTCTCAAGGAAAAAGCCTGATATTTGCCTCCAGGGGCCTGTGGCCCTGACTGGCCGGACACCTCCAAAAATCCAAACGATCGAAGATGTGTCGCAGACCCAAGCTGCCCCCACCTCAAACCTGTGCTGCCCTGACAGTCCCAAGGGAACCCTACAAACTGACATCAGGAACCTGGGCTGGCCACTTTTTTTTCCCAGGGAAAAAGGACCGGTCTTTTTCTCCAGGGGCCTGTGACATTGAGTGGCCCGACACCTCCAAAAATCCAAACGATCGAAGATGTGTCGCAGACCCAAGCTGCCCCCAGCTCAAACCTGTGCTGCCCTGACAGTCCCAAGGGAACCCTACAAACTGACATCAGGAACCTGGGCTGGCCACTTTTCTTCCCAGGGAAAAAGGCTGATCTTTGCCTCCAGGAGCCTGTGGCCCTGACTGGCCGGACACCTCCAAAAATCCAAACGATCGAAGATGTGTCGCAGACCCAAGCTGCCCCCACCTCAAACCTGTGCTGCCCTGACAGTCCCAAGGGAACCCTACAAACTGACATCAGGAACCTGGGCTGGCCACTTTTCTTTCCCAAGGAAAAGTACCGGTCTTTGTCTCCAGGGGCCTGTGGCCCTGAAGTGGCCGGACACCTCCAAAAATCCAAACGATCGAAGATGTGTCGCAGACCCAAGCTGCCCCCACCTCAAACCTGTGCTGCCCTGACAGTCCCAAGGGAACCCTACAAACTGACATCAGGAACCTGGGCTGGCCACTTTTCTTTCTCAAGGAAAAAACCTGATATTTGCCTCCAGGGGCCTGTGGCCCTGAGTGGCCGGACACCTCCAAAAATCCAAACGATTGAAGATGTGTCGCAGACCCAAGCTGACCCCAGCTCAAACCTGTGCTGCCCTGACAGTCCCAAGGGAACCCTACAAACTGACATCAGGAACCTGGGCTGGCCACTTTTCTTTCCCAAGGAAAAAGGACCGGTCTTTGTTTCCAGGGGCCTGTGACATTGAGTGGCCTGACACCTCCAAAAATCCAAACGATCGAAGATGTGTCGCAGACCCAAGCTGCCCCCAGCTCAAACCTGTGCTGCCCTGACAGTCCCAAGGGAACCCTACAAACTGACATCAGGAACCTGGGCTGGCCACTTTTCTTTCCCAGGGAAAAGGACCAGTCTTTGTCTCCAGGGGCCTGTGGCCCTGAAGTGGCCGGACACCTCCAAAAATCCAAACGATCGAAGATGTGTCGCAGACCCAAGCTGCCCCCACCTCAAACCTGTGCTGCCCTGACAGTCCCAAGGGAACCCTACAAACTGACATCAGGAACCTGGGCTGGCCACTTTTCTTTCCCAGGGAAAAGGACCGGTCTTTGTCTCCAGGGGCCTGTGGCCCTGAAGTGACCAGACACCTCCAAAAATCCAAACGATCGAAGATGTGTCGCAGACCCAAGCTGCCCCCACCTCAAACCTGTGCTGCCCTGACAGTCCCAAGGGAACCCTACAAACTGACATCAGGAACCTGGGCTGGCCACTTTTCTTTCCCAAGGAAAAAGGCTGATCTTTGCCTCCAGGGGACTGTGGCCCTGAGTGGCCGGACACCTCCAAAAATCCAAACGATCGAAGATGTGTTGCAGACCCAAGCTGCCCCCACCTCAAACCTGTGCTGCCCTGACAGCCCCAAGGGAACCCTACAAACTGACATCAGGAACCTGGGCTGGCCACTTTTCTTTCCCAGGGAAAAGGACCGGTCTGTGTCTCCAGGGGCCTGTGGCCCTGAAGTGGCCGGAGACCTCCAAAAATCCAAACGATCGAAGATGTTTTGCAGACCCAAGCTGCCCCCACCTCAAACCTGTGCTGCCCTGACAGTCCCAAGGGAACCCTACAAACTGATATCAGGAACCTGGGCTGGCCACTTTTCTTTCCCAAGGAAAAAGGACTGGTCTGTGTCTCCAGGGGCCTGTGGCCCTGAAGTGGCCGGACACCTCCAAAAATCCAAACGATCGAAGATGTGTCGCAGACCCAAGCTGCCCCCACCTCAAACCTGTGCTGCCCTGACAGTCCCAAGGGAACCCTACAAACTGACATCAGGAACCTGGGCTGGCCACTTTTCTTTCCCAGGAAAAAGGACCGGTCTGTGTCTCCAGGGGTCTGTGGCCCTGAAGTGGCCGGACACCTCCAAAAATCGAAACGATCGAAGATGTGTCGCAGACCCAAGCTGCCCCCACCTCAAACCTGTGCTGCCCTGACAGTCCCAAGGGAACCCTACAAACTGACATCAGGAACCTGGGCTGGCCACTTTTCTTTCCCAAGGAAAAAGGCTGATCTTTGCCTCCAGGGGCCTGTGGCCCTGAAGTGGCCGGACACCTCTAAAAATCCAAACGATCGAAGGTGTGTCGCAGACCCAAGCTGCCCCCACCTCAAACCTGTGCTGCCCTGACAGTCCCAAGGGAACCCTACAAACTGACATCAGGAACCTGGGCTGGCCACTTTTCTTTCCCAGGGAAAAAGGCTGATCTTTGCCTCCAGGGGCCTGTGGCCCTGAAGTGGCCGGACACCTCCAAAAATCCAAACGATCGAAGATGTGTCGCAGACCCAAGCTGCCCCCAGCTCAAACCTGTGCTGCCCTGACAGTCCCAAGGGAACCCTACAAACTGACATCAGGAACCTGGGCTGGCCTCTTTTCTTTCCCAGGGAAAAGGACCGGTCTGTGTCTCCAGGGGCCTGTGGCCCTGAAGTGGCCGGACACCTCTAAAAATCCAAACGACCGAAGATGTGTCGCAGACCCAAGCTGCCCCCACCTCAAACCTGTGCTGCCCTGACAGTCCCAAGGGAACCCTACAAACTGACATCAGGAACCTGGGCTGGCCACTTTTCTTTCCCAGGGAAAAAGGCTGATCTTTGCCTCCAGGGGCCTGTGGACCTGAGTGGCCGGACACCTCCAAAAATCCAAATGATCGAAGATGTGTCGCAGACCCAAGCTGCCCTTCCTCAAACCTGTGCTGCCCTGACAGTCCCAAGGGAACCCTACAAACTGACATCAGGAACCTGGGCTGGCCACTTTTCTTTCCCAGGGAAAAGCACCGGTCTGTGTCTCCAGGGGCCTGTAGCACTGAAGTGGCCAGACACCTCCAAAAATCCAAACGATCGAAGATGTGTCGCAGACCCAAGCTGCCCCCACCTCAAACCTGTGCTGCCCTGACAGTCCCAAGGGAACCCTACAAACTGACATCAGGAACCTGGGCTGGCCTCTTTTCTTTCCCAAGGAAAAAGGCTGATCTTTGCCTCCAGGGGCTTGTGGCCCTGAGTGGCCGGACACCTCCAAAAATCCAAACGATCGAAGATGTGTCGCAGACCCAAGCTGCCCCCAGCTCAAACCTGTGCTGCCCGGACAGTCCCAAGGGAACCCTACAAACTGACATCAGGAACCTGGGCTGGCCACTTTTCTTTCCCAAGGAAAAAGGCTGATCTTTGCCTCCAGGGGCTTGTGGCCCTGAGTGGCCGGACACCTCCAAAAATCCAAACGATCGAAGATGTGTCGCAGACCCAAGCTGCCCCCAGCTCAAACCTGTGCTGCCCTGACAGTCCCAAGGGAACCCTACAAACTGACATCAGGAACCTGGGCTGGCCACTTTTCTTTCCCAGGGAAAAAGGCTGATCTTTGCCTCCAGGGGCCTGTGGCCCTGAAGTGGCCGTAAACCTCCAAAAATCCAAACGATCGAAGATGTGTCGCAGACCCAAGCTGCCCCCAGCTCAAACCTGTGCTGCCCTGACAGTCCCAAGGGAACCCTACAAACTGACATCAGGAACCTGGGCTGGCCACTTTTCTTTCCCAGGGAAAAGGACCGGTCTGTGTCTCCAGGGGCCTGTGGCCCTGAAGTGGCCGGACACCTCTAAAAATCCAAACGACCGAAGGTGTGTCGCAGACCCAAGCTGCCCCCACCTCAAACCTGTGCTGCCCTGACAGTCCCAAGGGAACCCTACAAACTGACATCAGGAACCTGGGCTGGCCACTTTTCTTTCCCAAGGAAAAAGGCTGATCTTTGCCTCCAGGGGCCTGTGGCCCTGAAGTGGCCGGACACCTCTAAAAATCCAAACGATCGAAGATGTGTCGCAGACCCAAGCTGCCCCCACCTCAAACCTGTGCTGCCCTGACAGTCCCAAGGGAACCCTACAAACTGACATCAGGAACCTGGGCTGGCCACTTTTCTTTCACAGGGAAAAAGGCTGATCTTTGCCTCCAGGGGCCTGTGGACCTGAGTGGCCGGACACCTCCAAAAATCCAAATGATCGAAGATGTGTCGCAGACCCAAGCTGCCCCTTCCTCAAACCTGTGCTGCCCTGACAGTCCCAAGGGAACCCTACAAACTGACATCAGGAACCTGGGCTGGCCACTTTTCTTTCCCAGGGAAAAGGACCGGTCTGTGTCTCCAGGGGCCTGTAGCACTGAAGTGGCCAGACACCTCCAAAAATCCAAACGATCGAAGATGTGTCGCAGACCCAAGCTGCCCCCACCTCAAACCTGTGCTGCCCTGACAGTCCCAAGGGAACCCTACAAACTGACATCAGGAACCTGGGCTGGCCACTTTTCTTTCCCAAGGAAAAAGGCTGATCTTTGCCTCCAGGGGCTTGTGGCCCTGAGTGGCCGGACACCTCCAAAAATCCAAACGATCGAAGATGTATCGCAGACCCAAGCTGCCCCCAGCTCAAACCTGTGCTGCCCTGACAGTCCCAAGGGAACCCTACAAACTGACATCAGGAACCTGGGCTGGCCACTTTTCTTTCCCAAGGAAAAAGGCTGATCTTTGCCTCCAGGGGCTTGTGGCCCTGAGTGGCCGGACACCTCCAAAAATCCAAACGATCGAAGATGTGTCGCAGACCCAAGCTGCCCCCACCTCAAACCTGTGCTGCCCTGACAGTCCCAAGGGAACCCTACAAACTGACATCAGGAACCTGGGCTGGCCACTTTTCTTTCCCAGGGAAAAGGACCGGTCTGTGTCTCCAGGGGCCTGTGGCCCTGAAGTGGCCGGACACCTCTAAAAATCCAAACGACCGAAGGTGTGTCGCAGACCCAAGCTGCCCCCACCTCAAACCTGTGCTGCCCTGACAGTCCCAAGGGAACCCTACAAACTGACATCAGGAACCTGGGCTGGCCACTTTTCTTTCCCAAGGAAAAAGGCTGATCTTTGCCTCCAGGGGCCTGTGGCCCTGAAGTGGCCGGACACCTCCAAAAATCCAAACGATCGAAGATGTGTCGCAGACCCAAGCTGCCCCCACCTCAAACCTGTGCTGCCCTGACAGTCCCAAGGGAACCCTACAAACTGACATCAGGAACCTGGGCTGGCCACTTTTCTTTCCCAGGGAAAAAGGCTGATTTTTGCCTCCAGGGGCCTGTGGACCTGAGTGGCCGGACACCTCCAAAAATCCAAACGATCGAAGATGTGTCGCAGACCCAAGCTGCCCCTTCCTCAAACCTGTGCTGCCCTGACAGTCCCAAGGGAACCCTACAAACTGACATCAGGAACCTGGGCTGGCCACTTTTCTTTCCCAGGGAAAAGGACCGGTCTGTGTCTCCAGGGGCCTGTAGCACTGAAGTGGCCAGACACCTCCAAAAATCCAAACGATCGAAGATGTGTCGCAGACCCAAGCTGCCCCCAGCTCAAACCTGTGCTGCCCTGACAGTCCCAAGGGAACCCTACAAACTGACATCAGGAACCTGGGCTGGCCACTTTTCTTTCCCAAGGAAAAAGGCTGATCTTTGCCTCCAGGGGCTTGTGGCCCTGAGTGGCCGGACACCTCCAAAAATCCAAACGATCGAAGATGTGTCGCAGACCCAAGCTGCCCCCACCTCAAACCTCTGCTGCCCTGACAGTCCCAAGGGAACCCTACAAACTGACATCAGGAACCTGGGCTGGCCTCTTTTCTTTCCCAGGGAAAAGGACCGGTCTGTGTCTCCAGGGGCCTGTGGCCCTGAAGTGGCCGGACACCTCTAAAAATCCAAACGACCGAAGGTGTGTCGCAGACCCAAGCTGCCCCCAGCTCAAACCTGTGCTGCCCTGACAGTCCCAAGGGAACCCTACAAACTGACATCAGGAACCTGGGCTGGCCACTTTTCTTTCCCAAGGAAAAAGGCTGATCTTTGCCTCCAGGGGCCTGTGGCCATGAAGTGGCCGAACACCTCTAAAAATCCAAACGATCGAAGATGTGTCGCAGACCCAAGCTGCCCCCACCTCAAACCTGTGCTGCCCTGACAGTCCCAAGGGAACCCTACAAACTGACATCAGGAACCTGGGCTGGCCACTTTTCTTTCCCAGGGAAAAGGACCGGTCTTTGTCTCCAGGGGCCTGTGGCCCTGAAGTGGCCGGACACCTCCAAAAATCCAAACGATCGAAGATGTGTCGCAGACTCAAACTGCCCCCACCTCAAACCTGTGCTGCCCTGACAGTCCCAAGGGAACCCTACAAACTGACATCAGGAACCTGGGCTGGCCACTTTTCTTTCCCAGGAAAAAGGCTGATCTTTGCCTCCAGGGGCCTGTGGCCCTGAGTGGCCAGACACCTCCAAAACTCCAAACGATCGACGATGTGTCGCAGACCCAAGCTGCCCCGTCCTCAAACCTCTGCTGCCCTGACAGTCCCAAGGGAACCCTACAAACTGACATCAGGAACCTGGGCTGGCCACTTTTCTTTCCCAAGGAAAAAGGCTGATCTTTGCCTCCAGGGGCCTGTGGACCTGAGTGGCCGGACACCTCCAAAAATCCAAACGATCGAAGATATGTTGCAGACCCAAGCTGCCCCCACCTCAAACCTGTGCTGCCCTGACAGTCCCAAGGGAACCCTACAAACTGACATCAGGAACCTGGGCTGGCCACTTTTCTTTCCCAAGGAAAAAGGCTGATCTTTGCCTCCAGGGGCCTGTGGCCCTGAGTGGCCGGACACCTCCAAAAATCCAAACGATCGAAGATGTGTCGCAGACCCAAGCTGCCCCCAGCTCAAACCTGTGCTGCCCTGACAGTCCCAAGGGAACCCTACAAACTGACATCAGGAACCTGGGCTGGCCACTTTTCTTTCAAAGGGAAAAGGACCGGTCTGTGTC
Organism: Vidua macroura; assembly: GCF_024509145.1. Taxonomy (NCBI): domain Eukaryota; kingdom Metazoa; phylum Chordata; class Aves; order Passeriformes; family Viduidae; genus Vidua; species Vidua macroura. Next base: position 301,049 of record NC_071603.1, read on the forward strand.
TCCAGGGGCCTGTGGCCCTGAAGTGGCCGGACACCTCCAAAAATCCAAACGATCGAAGATGTGTCGCAGACCCAAGCTGCCCCCACCTCAAACCTGTGCTGCCCTGACAGTCCCAAGGGAACCCTACAAACTGACATCAGGAACCTGGGCTGGCCACTTTTCTTTCCCAAGGAAAAAGGCTGATCTTTGCCTCCAGGGGCCTCTGGCCCTGAAGTGGCCGGACACCTCTAAAAATCCAAACGATCGAAGATGTGTTGCAGACCCAAGCTGCCCCCACCTCAAACCTGTGCTGCCCTGACAGTCCCAAGGGAACCCTACAAACTGACATCAGGAACCTGGGCTGGCCACTTTTCTTTCCCAGGGAAAAAGGCTGATCTTTGCCTCCAGGGGCCTGTGGCCCTGAGTGGCCGGACACCTCCAAAAATCCAAACGATCGAAGATGTGTCGCAGACCCAAGCTGCCCCTTCCTCAAACCTGTGCTGCCCTGACAGTCCCAAGAGAACCCTACAAACTGACATCAGGAACCTGGGCTGGCCACTTTTCTTTCCCAGGGAAAAGGACCGGTCTGTGTCTCCAGGGGCCTGTAGCACTGAAGTGGCCAGACACCTCCAAAAATCCAAACGATCGAAGATGTGTCGCAGACCCAAGCTGCCCCCAGCTCAAACCTGTGCTGCCCTGACAGTCCCAAGGGAACCCTACAAACTGACATCAGGAGCCTGGGCTGGCCACTTTTCTTTCCCAAGGAAAAAGGCTGATCTTTGCCTCCAGGGGCCTGTGGACCTGAGTGGCCGGACACCTCCAAAAATCCAAACGATCGAAGATATGTTGCAGACCCAAGCTGCCCCCACCTCAAACCTGTGCTGCCCTGACAGTCCCAAGGGAACCCTACAAACTGACATCAGGAACCTGGGCTGGCCACTTTTCTTTCCCAAGGAAAAAGGCTGATCTTTGCCTCCAGGGGCCTCTGGCCCTGAGTGGCCGGACACCTCCAAAAATCCAAACGATCGAAGATGTGTCGCAGACCCAAGCTGCCCCGTCCTCAAACCTGTGCTGCCCTGACAGTCCCAAGGGAACCCTACAAACTGACATCAGGAACCTGGGCTGGCCACTTTTCTTTCCCAAGGAAAAAGGCTGATCTTTGCCTCCAGGGGACTGTGGCCCTGAGTGGCCAGACACCTCCAAAAATCCAAACGATCGAAGATGTGTCACAGACCCAAGCTGCCCCCAGCTCAAACCTGTGCTGCCCTGACAGTCCCAAGGGAACCCTACAAACTGACATCAGGAACCTGGGCTGGCCACTTTTCTTTCAAAGGGAAAAGGACCGGTCTGTGTCTCCAGGGGCCTGTGGCCCTGAAGTGGCCAGACACCTCCAAAAATCCAAACGATCGAAGATATGTTGCAGACCCAAGCTGCCCCCACCTCAAACCTGTGCTGCCCTGACAGTCCCAAGGGAACCCTACAAACTGACATCAGGAACCTGGGCTGGCCACTTTTCTTTCCCAGGGAAATGGGCCGCTCTTTATCTCCAGGGGCCTGTGGCCCTGAGTGGCCGGCCGCCTCCAAAAATCCAAACGATCGAGGATGTGTCGCAGACCCAAGCTGCCCCCACCTCAAACCTGTGCTGCCCTGACAGTCCCAAGGGAGCCCTGCAAACTGACAGCAGGAACCTGGGCTGCTGAATGTTCTTTCACAAGGTTTATATCTCTCGTTTGTGACCAGGGTCCGGCACTCCCCCTGGGGCGTCAGGCCCTGGGCGTCCTTTTCCCTCCTCCATTTCGAAACCGTGCATGATTTTTCCGAGACCCCATCTGCCACCCCCAAATACTCAGGGGATTTTTTTTTCCTGAATGCCTCTTGGGAACTGACTGTAGAAAACTTGGTGCTTGATTTTTTCTCTGCTGGATTTCTCCTTGAGAAAGCTGCCAGCATGTAGCCCTTACCACCACCACTTCGATGGGCCCAGAAATCACAACCTTCAGACCATCAGCATGGGACCCTGCCCACTGCCCCTCCAGTGGCACGTTTCCAAAGCATTGCACTACATTCCAGTAATACTCTGCATTTCCAGCGGGCAGCCTGTCTGACCCTCATCCTGACCCTAAAAATGCACTAAGGAATTCTAAAACAGCCTTTAGGAAGGTGTAACAATACCCTAAAAGACACCAGACAAGTCCTAAAAAGCCTTCCAAAATCCCCTAAATATTCCTAACAGTCCTGCAAAAACACTCAAGGAAACCTGCTCAGCCTCCAAACCCTTCCTGTTGCTCTCTAGCCCACAGATGTCATCCCTACCTTTCTCCAGGGGGTCCTGTTGTCCTCTGAGGGTTCTGTCGTTGTCCTGGTGTGACGGTCACTGCCTTGTCCTAGAGGGAGCGTTCCGGTGTGCTCTCGCTGTTAGGGTTGCTGTGTGGTGCTGCTGCTGGCAGGGCTGAAAAGGGAAAAGGCTCTTGTTAGGGGGGCTGCTTAGGCTGAGGTTAGGGCTGGGGGGAGAGGTGGTGCTCCTGTACCCTAACTTGCCTCCTAAGCTGTACCCTGTAGCCCTGATCTCCACTGCACTGTCCAGCCCTCAAGCCCTCGCCCTTTACCCCTCAACCTCTCCCTCTGCCCCCCAGCCCTCAGGCTCTGTGTGTCACCCTCGAGACCCCCTTTGCCCCTCAAGCCCCCTCTCAGCTGCCCCTCAGCTCCTGTGCGTCACCCTTAACCCCTCTCCTTTGCCCCTCAGCCCCCAGCTTCTCCGCGTCACGCTCCAGCTGCCCCTGCCCCCCTCAGCATCTCTCTGTCACCCACTGTCCCCTCTCCCTGTGCCTCCCTCAGCTCCCAGCCTCTGTCACCCTCAAGCCCCCACAGTGCCCCTCAGCCTCTATGTGCTGTGCCATGAAAAAACATAAAATTTCCCTAAAAACCCCTCATCTTCAAAATGTTCTAAAAGCCCCACAAAAACATAAAAATAGCCTCAGAATACCCTTAAAATACAAGAAAAATACCCTACTTTTAAAAAAACCCTAAAACACACCTAAATATCCCTAAAAAACCTTTAAGAAATCCCTCAATATTCCTAAAAGAGCTCTAAAAATACCCCAAAAATACTTAAAATGCCCTGATAAGACCCTAAGAAAACCTAAAAGTTCCCTCAAAAGACCTAAAAATACCCTAGTCCTAAGAGTCCTCCACATACCCTCAATAGTCCTAAAAAAGCCCTAAAATTTTTAAATAGTCCTAAAAAAGCCCCAAGAACACCCAACCCCCCCCCAAATATTCTAATTAGCAGTGAGAAAGCCCTTAAAATACCCTAAAAAAATCTTTTAAAAGCCCTGAAAAAGGTCTAAAAGTATCCTAAATAGTCACAGAAAATTCCTAAAACGCTCCTGTGAAAAAAAACCCTAAAATATCTTTTAAAAGCCCTAAAAAAACCCTAAAGAAGTGCTCAGTCCCCAACCTTCACCAGTCACTCTCTAGCCAGCAAACATCATCCCTACCTTTTCATTAGGGTCACTGCCTGCAGCTGCTGGGAGGGTTCTGGGGCTGTCCCAGCATTAGGGTCACTGCCTGCAGCTGCTGTTGAGGAACACTGGTGTTCTAGGGGTGTGTTTAGGGTGAGCTTAGGGTTGGGGTGAGGGCTGCTGCTGTACCCTAACCCTTCCTGGTACCCCGTGCCCTGTCCTTTGTACCCCTAACCCTCAGGGTCAGCTCTCCACCTGTCAAGTCCCCCCCTTTTTGCCCCTCAGCCCGCAATGTCTGTGTGTCACCCCAAGCCCCCCGACACTGTCCTGTGGCCCCCTAACCTCCACCGTGCACTTTCCACCCTTGTAGGGGTGGTTTTAAGGGTGAGATTAAGGGTGCTGTGAGGGCTGGTTCACCTGTCACCCTCAGGCACCCCCCCACTTTGTCCCTCAGGACAGCCCCTGCCTCTCAGCCTCCTTGTGTCACCCTCAGGTTCCCACCGCAGCCTCTC